>NC_044048.1:14794283-15108250 GCF_902167405.1 Gadus morhua | reverse complement strand
ATGATGTATTAAAGTTGCAATCATGCTTTGTTTAGCCACGTTTAGTCACGATTAGTCACGGGTGTAAATGTAAAATAGTTTAACTTTAAGACGCTTGTACACTCCAGTGGCACAGCCTTCACAGACCGTCACAAACCCAGACAGCAGACCGACTGGGCTCTGCGCTGTGGTGTGCTCTCTTGTTTTTTCAAAGCCTTGCAACACAATGATCATCTATTTTTCATTGAGCATCAGGACTTACGTTGTCACGTACCAACATCGGTAAATAATTAAGCAAGCAGAGGCTTGAAGATATTTGGTGTAAATAAAGTCACATTATGATGCTGTGATGGAACAGCTGGCTGCACAGGCCCACACACACACACACACACACACACACACACACACACACACACACACACACACACACACACACACACACACACACACACACACACACACACACACACACACACACACACACATACACACACAGTGCCCTAATTCTCTGCCCACTTGGGAGTTTCACCACAGCCAACTAGTTAGCATGGCGGAACTAGTTGCCCATTGTGTGCAGATCCTCTGGTGTAAAAGGCCGTAGCCTGGTCCCGGGAACGACCAGGTGCTACCATTCCCCCTCTTAATCTGTCTGCCAAGTCTCTGCTTACAGAGTACAGGAAGCTTCCTGCTGGTCAATGCATGTCCGGTTGTCCCAGGGCACCAGAACACTTACCAAAGCCTCACAGGCTTGGGGATTCAACTATGGCCAATATTTAAAAAAGGTATTTTTAATTTTATATTTTTTCTCCAGTTTATGCTTGCCAATTTTTCATCATCAATGTACGTCGCCTTGGAAAAGGAAGAGAAACTAATTCAGACCACTGGTCAGAGAGAGTAAAATGTTATTAAAGGACCTAGGATGATGAGGCTACATTTAGCTAAGGACCAATGTTCGCAGGTTTGCTCTCTCTACATACTCAAGTCGCAGCTGATGAAGGCAAACTGGAAATTCAGAGAGATGTTGCACAGAGTTTTGCTGTTTGAGCATAAAAAATTAACAAAGTATACACAACACATTTCTGCACTCTTTATAACTCATGTGAAGTTTCAACCCTTGCCCTTGGCAAAGTCCTCTCCTGCACTGTCCCTGCATGTTACATTGTAGTCTCGTGGTTTAATGACCTGCTGCCAAGTGTACAGTCATCATTTAATTAAAACAGCCTTCAAACATGCGTTAAAACCACTCAAAGACAGTCAGTGTGAACACGACAAAGTTGCTCATGTAAAAAAAGAATCAGGGCAAAGCAACATTACAGTAGAGCCTCACTGCTACACTGCTTCTCCATTAAGTCGCCCCTTAAAGATGAATGAGGCCTGTAGGGCTTCTGGGATGTGTGTTGCATGTTGTGCGTTGTGTGTCACCAATTGCGTGTTGTCTGTGGTATTAAACAATGACCAAAGAAAGACTACTACCATCATACCAGGCCAAGCTAACATTCCAGCGCTATTATGGCACCAACATGGAGGCGGTCATCATAATGTGACATTCGTACAATAACTATTCCTTAAAATATATGCATAAAAAACGTAAAGAGATAATACAAAGTAGGCTATCACTGGACTTTCACATAATTAATAACCTAACATAGATAGGTACTAGTACCATGCAAATGTTTTGACCTTAAAAATCGGATTAGCTGCTTGTTTTCCTGCACCAAACCAAAGAAACATACTCAAATATTAAAAATATTCCACAACTGCAATGCTATGTCAAACTCAGAAATATGCAAGGGAACTGAATTCACTGTGTTTACCTCAAAGTGAACAAAGAAGAATAATGTTTGAATGTGGGAAAAGTTACCGGTTTTGAAATGTGTTGGATTCAGTATTTATCGCTTGCCTTGAAGGCCTGCAGAGTCTCAGCACAGCCTAACAAAACAGTGATGTTTTGTTAACCCCCCCGCCCCGCTCCAAACACACACACACACACACACACACACACACACACACACACACACACACACACACACACACACACACACACACACACACACACACACACACACACACACACACACCACAGATGTGTGGCGCTTGTTGAAAGGCAAACATTAAATTGTCTTCCAAAGAGATCAACCAAAAAGAACTCACCTGCAGGAGTGTCTTGAAGGCACAACGCAGCAGATCAAAGGAAGCACCAGGCAGGCAGAGGAGGAGGGAGGAGAGAGGAGAGAGAATACTGCATGAGAAGAGGTCGCCTGAACCCTAACAGCAGACTGCTGCTGCAGAAGATAATATAGTAGATCGTAGACAGATCACATAGTTGATCACAGATACAGCACAGATAGATACCAGATAATAAACAACAGAAACCTTTAGGCTTGTGAAGCGCCTCGTATTATCCTGCTCACTAGGCCTTCACTAATAAGGCTTTTATTAGCCTACCTTCACCTCCTTAATCTGGCCTCATCAACCTCTGTTTTGAAAGGTAGATAATAAAGCATCAAGAAATATATACATTTAAATATATTAAAATAACATAAGAACCATAATATAAAGAAGACAAGCATCAACAGTAGCTGATGTGCTTATAGTCTGTGTGGCTCAGGAAATCCTATGCTGACGGTGAGGAAAGATTTGAACTGTTCTTGGCTAATGCTGCCAAGATAACAGATTTTCTCGTCCAGACCACCACCACCTCCATCACCCCCTCTAACTCCACCACCTCTACCACTACCACTTCCACCATCACCACCTCCACCACCACCAGGGCCTGAAGGGAACCCAGCTGCCTGGCCAACAGATGGTCAGCCATCCTGGGCTACAAAACCGCCATTTCTCTGGCCCGCTGAAGCATGTTACACTCATATGATAAATATAACATTTCTAAAGGACCTGAATGATAACTTCTACCTGCCAGATGTATATGAATGTTCTATTATCACGTTGTATTGACCTACTAGTCAGTATCAGGTTAATAAAACCAGAAGGTAAATGACATTATAAATGTAGGTTTAAAATATGATCAGTTATCTCTAATTTCAATGTGAACTGGTGGATGTTTGTTTATTTACTGCATGGTCAACAAGCATCCCGGTGGGCAGAAGTATAAGGGACACTAGAGAAACCGAGCTCAGTCCATGTGCATCATCCTAACTTGCATATTAACAGCAAGCACGTTCTCGGATTAGTATTCCTTAAAACACTCAACACTAAACATGCCATCACTTCAGTTGATTGGTGTTCAACTCACTCCCGGCCACACAAGCTCCTATCCCCAGCATGCTTAAAAGGGTTAGTGTTGGTTCATCTGAACTCTAATTGGCCAAATTAAATGAAGTAAATCCGGTTAGAACCCATTTCAACAAATGGCAGCAATGATTTTTTCTGTTTTGTCAAACAAAACCAGAATTTAATGAATGATGAAACAAAAGAACATTATAGTTAGGACTCACTCGTTGCTGTATGGTCGCGTGTTTGTGTTCCATGTCTCTCTTCTCCATAGCCGAGTCGATGACCAGCTGATCCAGCTGGAAAACAGGCACAACACGGGGCACAATATTAGCCGCTACCGGGCCAATATCAAACAGATACCTCCATCTACGGTCCACAGATACACTCTGATCCTCGTGGAGAGCCAGCACCAAGTCTGGGGTATCTGGGTCTGGCAATATGTCGGGGCAGAGGCCGTATTGACGGGTGTCTGATCGATCGCTTGTTGATGAGGCAATCGACTGGGTTCCGCTGCCAGTGTTCAGGAAACCAGGTCCACTGCAC
This sequence comes from Gadus morhua, assembly GCF_902167405.1. Taxonomy (NCBI): domain Eukaryota; kingdom Metazoa; phylum Chordata; class Actinopteri; order Gadiformes; family Gadidae; genus Gadus; species Gadus morhua. Next base: position 15,104,494 of record NC_044048.1, on the reverse strand, counting down.
ATAAACCCTCAATATAAAACAACTAGTGTCTCAGCTGGTGTGTCTGAATAGATCTGGGTCACTTAACACCCATGTTGTTATTGTGTGGAGAAAGGATTGCGTTTGGTGATGTGTGGGTGTATTCCAAAACAATAACAAATCAAACAGCTATTTGACTGTGATTATCATCCCTCATGGGGGAACCAATCCTGAGCAGAAAATAGTGTATCCGAGTGACAGGGCGCTGCCTTGATAATAGATAGCAAACTGATGGTGTGCTCACCTCAGCAGCCAGCTTCTTCATGTATGGATCGATGGCATCCAGGAGGTTGTAGCCCTGCTGGAACAGGGAGTACTGGGCGTGCATAAAGGACAGCATCTGGGGAAAATTCAGAAGGGGTTCACAATAAGGTGCTTACTGATCCGAGAGCAGCAGGTTGAGCTGATGGTCTGTTTGTCGGGGAGCAAGGTCACTGAACAATCTCTCAATGCATCACAGCAAAACCCTTGCAGTGGTAACATCGGTAGAGGCCACGGTGAGTTATGTATTAGTCATGACAAATTACTACTTTTTATCATGTTCATTCTCATGTTAATCCATAAAATGGTACTTACAGCATCTAGGATTTCAAATTTCTTCTTAGCCTTGAGGACATTGATCTACAGAGAAAGAAGATGGAAAGAAGTGTGTTCAAAGGGACGAGCAAAACGTGAATGCTGTCTGTCGGTAACTTTGCAGTGCCTGGGATACTACCTTTGTTTCCTATCAAATAAAACTCCCTCTAGTGGACACTGTACATTTCAGCTGTGGCTGGTCTTGTGTAACATGGAAAGAGAAAAAATAAATAACTGAGTAAAATATAATATCATGAATTATATATGGTCTATAGTGGCCTTATACAAAACCATAACTAAAGTATATATATTATATTAGATCTGGCAACTGGTGTACAATTACATGGATATCTGTTATCTCTGGTATGTATTGCATCTGCTTATCACTAACTTGGGGAACAGACACGCTCCCATTAGCCCCACACCGCATTTAATCAAAGCAATAAAAAACATTGGTGCATAGCATATCGCAACTAATGCAACACCATTATGATATTTTTCATTACGTTCAATGAGTCCCAGAGTACAGTATGTGTACATACACACACATCCTACATCTCTCCAGTGCAGAGACCTTTCCCATTGCTGCATCGGGACACATTTCACAATGACGTGAAAGGGTGCATTGTTTTGGCGGCATGGGGGACGACTGCCAGCAGACACAATGAGGAATGTGGCGAGGGGAGGGAGGGGCGGGCGGGGTAACCTTCATAGTCATTGTGCTGAATCTGTCTCTTTGTACCCGGTAGGCATGCGCCGTGAGCTGAGCAAAGACAAGCCATGCGGCACGCAGACGGCCGCATGCATGGGCACGGAGAGCCAGGCCAGGCGCGACGCCATGCAGTCGGGGTCGCCCTCTCCCCCTGTGAGTGACACGCTGACCCCGGTCGGCCGGTCCGACCCGTCTGGCCAGATGTCTGCTGGGTAGCCGCATCATGTGTCTGCGTATGGTGCTTTAGCTGGTTTGTTTGTACCCACTCTACGCGCCATATTCAGTGAGATATTGTCGACAAGCAATTTAACGTTCAACATCGTCGCATTTTCGTCAGCCACTTTGTCAGTGGGGTTAGGGTTTTACCTATATGTTATAGATATTTTACATGATATGTTATATTTTAACTTTTTTTACAATAATTTGCTGCCCTGCATTTGTGTATATTTGTGTTTTATATCGACACATCTATAAAATGTAAACTTTCTTTAGACAGTCCTTTCAATCTTAAGCAGATCAATTGTTGCAATAGAAACTAATTCCCTAAAGATGAATTAGTTTCTGAATCTCAATCTCATGCAGACTAATTTAGAGTGAACATATGATATTCATTTCATAGACATGAATACGCAGCAGGTCGAGAAGAAGACGCGTCCTGCCCCTGCATGCTACCACCACATGCCATGAAGACCGATGAAGATGTGTGGTGCGATGAAGACGTCGATGCGCGCCGCGTGCTCAGTTCCCACCTGTAGGACGTAGTCCAGCGCCAGGTGTCTGAAGCACTTGCGGGTGATGCTGAGCGTGCTGGTGGCCTCCTCCACCTCGTGGGGCTTGTTGCGGGGGGCCTGGGCGTTCTTCACCTGGGCCAGCTCCAGGTCCTCGCGCACGCGGTCAAAGTGCTTCTTGGTCTCCTTGAACTTGCGCACGTCCCTGACGACGAGAGGCACAGCAGGTTGGAGGAAGTGAGCGGGTTTCTCATCATCTCCCTCAACTCTAACAAGAGTTATGTGATGTCTTTTATTTGTATTGTACAGTATTATCTCATCTTAAAACACAGCGGTAGACATGGCAGCTATCTGCATCAAGCTCTAGAATAAAGTATCTAATTTAAATCATAAAAGCAATTGATGCAAGTCATATTCTTAGATATAAATAATCCCATCTTTAGCAAAACACAACACAACTTACTCCTTCACAAAGTTGTGCAGCTGCTGCTTCACAGACCTCTGGGCTTGATCAAAGAGAATCTGGAATAGAATCAGAAGACTGTGAGACTGAGACCGCAGCAGACGATGATGTTTTTAGAGCACACATTGACCCCCAAAATAATAAATATGATACAGACTAACGACACTCTGATGTACAACCAGATGATGATTGTGGCTGTGTGTGTGTCTGCATGCTAATATTCATGTATGTGTGTGGTGCTTGCATTTGTGTGCATGTGGAGGGTGTTTTAATACGGGGTGAGAGATTTTAAAAAGGCGCGTCATCCTGTATCCAATATTCCTACATGGAAGGAATTATATCCTCCGAAATGAATGCACATTTGAAAATAAATACAGCCATCAGTCAGCAATGTGAATTTAAAACCCCTGTGGGAACATCTGAATCATGTTACGCCAACAGGGGGCGACCCGGCACAGTAGCTGTAGAAAGAGCAGGGGGGAAAACGGTGTAATTGTTGTTAAAGAATAAAGATGTAGCAAATATCACCCCGAATCAAATACACCCACGACAAGACAAATACGTACAAAGGCGTCCACTTCACCATGTGGAGGCACTAAGTGATTGCTGCTGCCATGTTTCTGCTGCTGCTGCTTCTAAATAGGTCATTCAGGCACAAGGGGAGGGAGCCAGGGAGCCAGAGAGCGAGAGCTAGACACAGTAAGGATGGAGAAAATAACAGCGAGATGGAGGGGGAGGTGTTCAGTAGAAAAAGCTAAACAATGTGAAGACATTGCAGAGTCTGCATCTAGTGCAGAGTGTTAAGATATAAATATTTTAAAAACGAATAAACACCCACCGGACAAATTTTCGTGTCTTAAGAAACGGAATGAACAACGACTGCCTGTTTTGAGGTTTCACGTCCTCGCTCCCTGGTTAAGCAACTGACTGCAACTGTGTGTGTTTATAGACGGTTTTAAACGTGGTTTGGGCATCTTACGATAAAGATGTTTAATGAAGACGATAAAACGATACTAAATTCCCCCTAATTGTTTCATTTAAAGGTTAGTGACATATAGAGAGAGCTTAAGATATGAATGTGTTTGAAAGACCTATCCAGTATTTTGTCCTTTGAAACACTATATTGTTTTATACCCTTTCATTTTAACACATTTCAATGGCTAACTCACTCCCCAATGCACCCTAAATCCTCTTTAACAGGTGTGCCTGGCCAAATTAATTATATATTTAACTTCATTTCATTGCTCTATAAACTTCAGTGGATCCCAGGAAAGCAACAGGGGGAGTAACAACAGCAGAAGAAGTCACCCAGTCGACTGGACACTTCATTCTCCCTCTAATTAACACACAAAGACATTCCTTAACCACAGAGGTGTATCGCTTCCAACCAGCCATAAATAGTGCAGATAACAGAGCCAGGCCTTCTTTCTACCAGTGCATTCTGCCAGAGAGTTTCTTTCAGACAATTCTGGGACTGTTTTATCTTATTGCGCGGCATGCACGCAGACAACCCCCCCACCGCCTTCCGTCAGCCATAAATCCCCAGTCTGGAGGCGGAGGGGGTACAAGCAGGTCTGGCAGAGCGTGTGTGTGTGCGTGTGTGTGTTTTGTATGGTCAGTTTGTTTGCCTTGATGCCCTTCAACGTGCTGCAGTAAACAGCGAGGGAGGGCTGGTGCCGTGTGTCCGGGAGCACGGTGACACGCGTTCGGTGGCCGAGAGGGACTGCTGATGCTGCTGCTGCTGCTGCTGCATGGCGCTCACGGGGCTCAGGGGAGGAAGATAAGACCGGAACAATCTCTGGATGAGTCCTGAGTGGACAATTTGGCGGCTTATTGTGTTTTGCACTGGGAGGTCCTCTGTGGGATTTTTTTGCTTTCGTGTCCAACAGCAGTCGTCCAATGAGAAGAAATAGTTTAAAAAAAAGCCAAGTTAACTAGCATTCTTGAAACGTGCGGGCAGCGTGCACGGGTGTGGATGTGTTTGTGGGGCGTGCACGGCTGAGGCTGCAGCTAAAAGTGCTGAGAAGTTTCCTGGCCCCGGAGGACGGTGCAGCCTCCAGCGCTGCAGGTCTTTGTTGGGCAGCAGACTGTGGCTGTGTTAATTGGACCAAGATGCCACAGGTGCTGAGCAGAGTGTAAGGGACTGCAGTCTGGCAATGAATTATTAAACAACGTATGTGTATAATGAGCCAAGATTATCAAGCCACTGAGTGTATGTTTTGTGTTGGCATGAAAGGCTTTATTTTATTTAACTGAATTCTCCTTTTATGTAGTGCAGCCGGATATGTCGCTAGGATACGTTGCAACATCTGGACGATCAATCAACGTGTGATCAATCCAGAACATGCCTTCCATACAAGTTCTGAACACCTACCAAGAACAGTCGAACATTAGAGATGCAAAGGCATTGTAAAACGAGCCACATGTAGGCTACACTTGACAGACTAGCGCCACCCGATATCACGTCTCAGGAATGGGGGTGCGGCCACGCGATCACAATGGGCTGCTGTATTTAATGGTTCCCGTGAACCTTGTGAAAGTCCCCGCTGCTTCCGCTGGCATGTTGGGACACGGTAAAGCGCCACAACGCACTGACGACAGACCCGGCAGCTCTGATGTTCATTCAGCTGGAAGCCATCAATGTTGAGCTTCAGAAAGGGCTTGATGCTCTCAGTGCTAAAAAAAAGAGAAAGCTTCTGGTGGTATGGATGAGATCAGAGAATGATCAAATGCCTTATATATTACGAACGTCACATTGGGACTCGCCGCGACCCGATGTGTCTTCCCATGGGACCAATGTGAAGGCCAATGTTGTCTGCTGCTACAGGAGTACACTCCTCTGTTCTGTAGGGTTCCCCTCCAGGAGGCTCATTAAAAGTGCATGTTGCTGCTTGAGGAACAGGCAACCGAGATCAAGCTAGTTATTTTGGCGTCATGGCCTTACACTCATGCCTAATGGATGTTAAGAGAGTTAAGAAGAGGTCAATAATTGATTAAGTATTCATTCACGCTTCAATTGCGTACGGAATGTTGGTTCAAATCTGTCTATGTTTACGTGTCTTTCTAATCTGAAAGGAGAAAAATAAATGATGTTGTGAAATCCTCGGGATTGAAAATTACACCCAGTCTCTGTGCCAAAGTAACAGGAGCTGCGCTTGGCCTGTGCTTTGACATTCGTGCAAACGGAGCAGTTTTCTTTCTGTTTTGTGGTATTGGACAGCCATTTGTGTGGCAATGGGGAAACCAAGCTATCAGGAGATGGAGGTAAGAGCGCAGGGCCCGAAGCACACCTATTCTGAACTGGTGTGCTCGATCAACACAAAGCACGTGGCCACGTGTCAGAGCGAACACGTGCTACAGGATGTTCTTGCTCTTGAATAATGCCGAGCGTGGTGAGGACACTTGGATCTGACCATCACAAGGGAAGTTAGCTGGCACACAGAGAATTCCCATGATGCCCGGCGGACTCCTATAGCATTCTGGAGTGCACACTGTATAGGGCCGGCCCAGTGGCAGCTGCATTGCTTACACATGGCCACACAGCTGGACATCCATCACAAGTTCCAGGTCCTAGCATTGTCATATCTTATTTAGAGCCAGCACCGCGAGAGCAGCGTACCTACAGTGGGAAGGATCCACACATTATAGCTCATTTTATAAACTTAGTTAGTTCAAAACATCAAACAAAATTAAACACAAGATAGAAATGACACAACGTGTTAGAGCCTGGGTCAAGGCAATCAAATCCTTTACGGGAATAGATAAAAAGGCTATCCTCGCTGTTCGCCCCAGAGGAGGTCAAATCGTTGCTACTATCTTTACCATGTTTTGATTTTAATCTCAGTTGATTCTCTCATGTCACTTTAACGTTAGACTCCGCCGCACGTGGCCCAATTGCACATTACATGACGGCAGGGACCGAAAGTCTCAGAGTCTCTCTTTTCCCTCCCCCCCTGTCTCTCTCTTTTCTCTCTCTCACACAGCCAATAGTATGAACGTCCGGCCAGAGCCGTCCATCTAATAGAGGTCTGGTGGGCGGGAGGAGCGGAGCGGCAGAGCAGGCTGGGCTCCATGGGTCCAGACCAACTGGTCCAGCACCCAAATCCTCTCAGGCACGGGTCCGTCTCAGAGACGGCTATAGAAGACCACCGAGCAGACCGAGAGTCAGAGCCCAAGGCGGACAGATGGACAGGGCAGACAGACTGGCCTGGCACTTGTTTATAGATCAACCTAAAAGGTTCAAAGTAGCCATGACAGACGGCCGCAACCCAGAAGGGAGTCATAGTCGCTGTACTAAGCAGAAAAACACAGATCCCTTCATGTGGTGGAATATGATTATATTAGGATTATGATTCATATTTATCGGGATTATGTCTGCGATTTTTAGCCAACAGACTCGCTTCATTGGAGCTATTTCAGGCTCGCTCAACCAACGCATGTCAAAGAGTCTAGTCTGTATGATGGATGTTAAAGACAGACACCATGTCCAATATTTATATTTAGCCTTATAAAATACATTAGGGCATTCTGTTCCACTTCTCCCCACTCTCTCACTCTCTGCCTGTCTGTCTTTCGGTCTGTGTGACCGTCTGTCTGTGTAGCCTGAGGGTATGCAGTTCCTTTCATTTTATGGGTGTTGGCATTTAGATCCATTCAGGTCATCACACACAAACATACTACCCCCCCTCCACAGACACAGTCACGAACAACCCCAGGGCATGCTGTAAACATATGGGGACGCTCCTGCTCTGCACATGGGGTGTGAAAGCACTCTGGTGCTCTGCGTGACATGCGAGGGTCATGCAGGGTTATAACTGGGGTCCTCTGTGGGAGCCTGGGTGCAGGGCAGTATAATGCACGCAGGATCCACTTGTCGCCGTCATTCATGGTTATGTCCGATTATCATCAGTACACGAGACACGTGACGTGTAAACAAAGCAAGGCTTATATTGCTAGTTTTCAGCTGCCACACAGGAAGCATGGTGACAGCCTAGGACATGCACAACAGCCCGTGATGAAATAAATGGACGTGGAACAGTGTTCATATCGCCCAGGGTGATGCTACACACCCACGGTGCATCCTCCACACCAGCGTCACACATTAGCACTAACACGGGGGTGAGGACGGGGACTGAATCACTGGCGCGCCGGTCCACTGAGACGCGACTCTCTGTGGGGGAACATATGGTGACAGTGTGTGGGAACACACAGACTTACCATGTGGTAGTTGACAATTTCTTGGAGGCTCTCCCCGCACTTTTCCAGGCACTCCTTCAATGAAAATAACACAACACAAAAGGATTCAGCGCATTGTATCAAAGGGCTCCCTAATGAGATCATAGCTAGTTACAGACTGTAAAGTTGAAACAGAGTTGAATCTGCAATTATAATATGGAGCTCTAGCGCCTAGCTATACTGTATACATTTAAATACACTTCATTGCACACACATACACGAGCATGCACGCGCACACACATTCTAAAATCAAATTTTGAGGGGGAGACTGGATCTAGGAGTATTATTGCAGATCAGACCACGTTTTTACAATGGAAAGACAAATAGAAACGCCACTTTAACAAGAAAGTCAGAACTAGACATGAAGCTGCAGCCAAGAAGCCTTTTAATAGCACTAGTAACGGTATGCTCAATGGCAGCGGCATTGCGTCTGCTTCTGCTGGACAGCTCAGAGACTCTGGAGCCTGTGACTGAAGCAACCCTCTAAAAAGTGGGTTTTTGGGCTTCATCAGATCACCGCTGGTTAGTCCTTTTATATCGCCACCCCAACCCTCCACCCACACACTCTCCCGAACACACACAAATACAGGTAATATTTACATCATGGATAATTCTGTGTAGAAATCCTTAGATCAAATCACAAAGTTTAGAAGAGAAAAACCATGAGGCCCCAAGGGAGGTATGACATCATGGGTCTGCGGAGGACACCCCTACCGAGATCATCTCGTCCTTCTTGCACTGCTGGGACAGGTCCCGGATCCCGTTGACGAAGAGCTTGTTGGCGTTGACGTAGGCCTTGCCCGCCTCTATCATCCCGCTGCATAGCTTCACCAGCTGGGAAGGACGAGACGGACGACAGGTGTCATTAGGGTGCGATCATCTATGCATAGCTACCATACCATTGTGGTCACCTTGACAACGCTCTCCTAACATCAGATACAGCAGAACAGTGTGGGGGAGGGGATGGGGTGGAAATAGGTCGGTGGAGAAACAGAGTGAGACTTTTTGGAAACTTTATCGGTGGGATCTTCTTCATGGGACTGATCTTGAGCTGTTTGGGCCGCAGTGTCTCGTTTTGGCATTACACACATCAGCCGCAGCACACAAGAGTTGTACTTCCAGAGTAGGAAAAAAACATTTCAAACAATTCTCCACATTGAGGCTCAACACATGGTTAAAGAAAACACTGTGGGTCGGAGCAGTTGCATGTTGTCTAACTAAAGCTGCGATTAGCACTTTCCGATCGTGCCGTTTTCATATGCAGTGGCTGGGGTTCATTATCCAATGTGGCCAGTCATATATCAGCCTGACACACAAGCTTACGCTACAGATGCTTACTCTACACATGCTAACGCTACACATGCTACATGGTAGCCTCCAGTGGTAAATACAAACCAGAGGCTAGGGATTTGCTGTGGTCGTCTGTTGTGACAGAGTCATGTCTGAGATGGGTTTGGTCTCATACATCTATCATATCATATTAGTCTTTTCTTTGTTGCTGTGTGTGTCACTAAACATATACAAATATTCGCTGTCTAGATAAAATCTGCCGGATAGTTTCTACACGGTCATGTACTTTTCAAAATGAGTATGTAAGCGCTTGTTTTTTTAATAACGTTTGTTTTGTTGTCATTTTATCTGCCATAAAGCCATTTTCAGGATTGTTTTGCCTGTGTTTGTAGCTGCTGGGGCTGAGAGCAAAGGAATAATGTGCGCATGGACATTTGCAGAAGTATGCATTACCAATCCCATTTAATGGATTTCAAACCAGCGTTAATTCCATTAAGGAATATGATTTAATACGTTAACTCAAACTTTACTAAATTAACCACATCTATAAACAGTCATATTGCACTACATTCCAGGTTTACAGTTACTCCAACTTGTGTGTCCCAATACGACAGTGAAAAAATATTGAGTACATATGTAAGACGATAAATAATACTATTGAAGTATTTCACCCCAGCCTGCGCAGGGAGAACGACATAGGATTAGATCACTCTCTCTCTTTCCCCAGCAGGAGCCCTGGAGTAGCAGTGAATGAGCTTTTATTCCCACCTGTTGTTTCTTACAGTAAAAAAGGCGGGAATAAAAGAGCAGATCAGAGTTTGACAGTTGGAGTCACACTACTTTACTGCCCATCTGTGTCTCCAACAGTAGGACACTGTGTTCGACTGACTGTTGAGCCAGGATTAACAGAGTGAAAGAGTTGACAGGGCTTTTTTGTAACTACTTAGCCCACAGCTTAGCTAATAGCATATTCTGAGCATCAACATTAAACCGACCATTATGAAACTAATGTAAAATGTTGGAATTTATTATTTTGTGCCTACAAACAAATGAACAGCCAACTAAATATACATTATATACTGTCTGATTAACATGTTCTTTTTGGACTGGGACGCAGTGGTCCACATCAAATCATTGGAGGGAAGATACAAACGCATCGTCGACTAAATAAGTTCCAAATGTCCTCCCGCTAATATAATCCAATTTACAAACCCTGAAATTGGATTAGGTTCCCTGCTGCAGAGCACATTAACCAGCCTCTAAACAACGTCCACCACCAACGTGTTGTGCAAAGAACATGATGTACTTCTTCTTCCATCGGACTGTGTGACCGTGTCCCATAAATGGACCCTACGTGCGACCGGTCAGAGCGAGCTGAGTGGAGTAGTACAGCGGTGATGGTGCTGAAGGACCGATCCCGGCTCTCATGGACAGGATTGTAACCCAAGGTCAGAGACCAGATGGAACTTGTGACATGAGTAATACAGGAAACGCATCTGGCTGCCTGCTGAGGCAGAAACAGGATGGAATAGAAGACATCCTCGCACAGTTAATTTTCACCGTGTCACTGATTCCCATCTTACCGTTGCAGCACATTGTGGCAAGGTACTACACAATGTCCAGCTCCTCTTTAGGGAGGCCAGCCGAGAGCACAGAATGGCAATGCATTTGAACAGCTATGCTAGGGCTCATCGTGGATGACTTGTGATGTGACTCAATGGAAATAATGAGTCTATTTGAAGTAGTCCTGGATCAATTGGCAAATTTTGGCAATTCATTTTTTTACAATGATTTTGGGGGTATTCTAAATTGAATCTCCCTGAACAAAGTGTAAATCTAAAAGCCATATTAGTGTATCTATTTCAGTACATTGTATAGCTACAGCATGGATTTGGTAGCCATGCGGTGTCAGTACAAGTCTAATTTCTTCTCACCCTGGTCTTGTAATGAAAATTGTAACAACAACAGGTTGATGATATTATTCATGTAGATGGAAAAACAGGGACTTGGTGATCGGACCATATTGGAAAACGAAATGTTATGGACACATATTTAGTTAAATCCCTTACCTTGTCAAGTTTAGCTTCGATCTCAACCACCTCAGACTCCACCTCATCGATATTTGCCCTGTAAAACATAAACAAAACGACAACCATTATTAAGAGTACCAGCAAAATGAACACAATCAATCCAAACTCAATCCCAAATGGCACAATTTATCAATGATCCCGTTGAGAAATTATTGGTTCCCTACTGGGACCCGTCAAAAACGGGCTCCGGTTCCCACATCTTCAGAAACCCTGATGACAGTTCAATACATTATAAAAGGACATTTTGAGAAAGAGGAGCCTCAGACCCTTGACAAGTTGTCGTGGCAGCCACAGCGGGCCAGGATCCGGCTGTGCTGCTCAGCAACCGTTTAAGCGGGCCAAGACGCCATCCCAGAAGCCCTTTCAGCTCAGGCAAAACCCAGTGACAGATGAGCTCTTCCTCTCACGAGGGGGTTGGTGTGCACAGCTGGCCCCCTCAGCCCACCACAAGCACCACTAATACAAACACTCGCACCAATACCAGCGACACCACACCCAAAAGCATGTGGAGCCTGCATTGCAAGTGATTTACGTGCAGGGGGGAGACCACTAGACTGATGTCTCCCAGTCAAGAAAACAGTTCAACAACACTTAAACAGCAGCTGCAGCTGTAGGGCGGGCTCCCCCGCTGCTGGGGTTGGTGTCAGAGGGAGTGGGAGGATTATGTATGGCTCTGTAGCCAGTTGAACCGGTCTCTCACCCTCAGTCACCCCGTTACTGAGCAGTGATGTACCGTGTATCCCTGTAGGCCATGTTCCTACGTTCACTACCCGCTGCACTCTTGATCTGTCTGGATTCATTTAAGAGTTGTTCTGTGGATTATTCTAGCCCTACTGTATGAGGAATTGCTTTTTAAGACAATAACCATATAGGGTTGGTTCTTTTCCTCATTGATTAATCAATGGATAATTTTTTCGATGAGACAATGAATCATTTAGTCATGTAGTAAGTGTCAGTAACGGCAGAGTCGCAAGAAACCCCAGCGAAAAAGAATGTCCTAAAATTGTTAGTGACAATGAAATGTGTGGAAATCTAGACCCAAATTGAATTCAGTCAAAATGTAATATTAGGAACTGTATTAGCCAGCTGGAATGGAAAGTACACACAAGAGAAGGAGACCTTTACACATAATAAGACAAAGTAAGAAGTTATTTTTTTCGTATACTTCTATCTCCACAGTTCCTTATGCATTCAGACCATACATTGTGTTGATTTGTCCAGTTACCCACCCGATTTACACTGCATGTTATAGCAGTAATAGTATCTAAACAACAGCACAGTGTTGTAGGCTTCAGCAGAGCTTTATAAATATATATATCTCCCTCTCATTCTCTCTCTGCCTCCAACTCCCTCTGCCTCACTCTGTAACTCTCTTTCTGGTGCTCCCACGTTTGGACATGTTCATCATGAGGAGAGTGGGACATGGAGTGCACGATTTTGAATATCTGTGGCATATCAGCAATGATATCTCTCTCTCTCTCTCTCTCTCTCTCTCTCTCTCTCTCTCTCTCTCTCTCTCTCTCTCTCTCTCTCTCTCTCTCTCTCTCTCTCTCTCTCTCTCTCTCTCTCTCTCTCTCTCTCTCTCTCTCTCTCTCTCTCTCTCTCTCTCTCTCTCTCTCTCTCTCTCTCTCTCTCTCTCTCAGGATTAGCTGCTCGGCTGGGCAGAAGCATACCCAGGGGTAGAAGGATGGCACGTGCCTCTCCACCCCCACAGCCCCAATGTTTGTACTGTACTGTGTGTGTGTGTGTGTGTGTGTGTGTGTGTGTGTGTGTGTGTGCGTGCGTGCGTGCGTGCGTGCGTGCGTGCTTGCGTGCGTGCGTGCGTGCGTGCGTGCGTGCGTGCGTGCCCGTCCGTCCGTCCGTCCGTCCGTCCGTCCGTCTGTCCGTCTGTCTGTGTGTGTGTGTATGACTATGCATAGTGTGGGTGTGTGTGGAAGAGAGGAAGTGTCCATCTAAGCCGACTGAAAGCATACATAATTGAAATAATCAATACCATCTCACTCCTCAATGAGACTGTTATTGTAACCCCGGCTGGGCCCAGACCTCGTGCAGCCCGCCACACCCAGGGATAATCCTGCAGCACGCCGACGCATAATATTTTCATTGCTGATGTCATTTTTGAGTGATAACATTAGGGCCTTAATGGGGTCCTGCTTTTTTAGGGCGGTGGAAAGGCGGATTCTTCTCTCCTATGAGGCAATAGGAGGCCCTTCTCCTAGCTGATGAAATCGTTCACTCTTTTGGATGAAGGCTGTGTTCAAATCAAAGGCATTTACTTTTCACTCTCATTTCCACACAAACCACTCGGTGGAGAGGGGGGGAACCAGGCCGTAGGTTAAACGTGTGCTTCTCTCCCAACTACCAAGTCCAACTACCAAGTTATGGAGGAAAACTCTATCTAGCAGTTCACCTCCCAGATGTGTATGGTGGGCTGGGCATGGATGCTGGCTTGGAGGACAGCTGCTCCCGTCGGGCCCGTTGGGCCCCGGGCCCTAACCCCCCCTCACTGCCCCTCTCACTCCACATGCCTCCCTTAATGGATGCACAAAGCACCCAGGGTATGTAGCCATGGCAACCATCCCCAAAGTGGGCCGCATAGATCCTGGGTGCGGTTGTAAACTTAGCCCTCGCCCGCCTTACTCGTTGCAGAGGCTAGCTAGAGGAGGTTATGACTCATGGTCGTGGTGTGGTGGTGATGGCCAGAAGGGTTCATCAAAAGCTTTTTATAGATCTTGGTAGAAAACGTATTGATTCGCCGGTACCAAAATACATTCTGAGTGGTGTTTGAAATACATGTCGTTACTTAGCCCTGCAAATACTGAAAAAACAAAAAAAACACAGCAAGGAAATCCATTCTTTGAATTGATCATCACGATCAAAGTCAACTACATTTGCCAAGTAGATTAAAAATCTAAAATGAATTTGGACTGCAATAGTGGAACTGTTTACACGACACGGACCGCTGAAGTAGAGAAAGAGAATAAAGGCAATAATAAACAGTGAGATTGTGCTGAGCTGGCTGGACGCTGGCTGTTCCTGGCCTGCTGGCGTGCTGACTGAGCTTTCAAAGTGGAAGGAATGGAGTTTTTTTACAAGGCCAACGTCCCTAGGAGCAATGTGCAGAACATCTCTGTTTCTCCTTATTTTAGAGACACTTTACATTCTTTACCAGAATCACATTTCTTGTTTGAATGTAGACTTGAGAGACTTCAACAAGGCAATTTGCCTCCATGGAAAGAGTAGTTTGAGTACAAGTCTGAAAGGCTTTTACTCCTTAAATTGAGTTCTGAGTGGTCTAAAAAGGAGGAGGATTTAGGATTTCCTTCATAGCCTATATATCAGTAACTGACACTAGGTTTGACCATCCCCATCTTGAGGCTGGTACACTACATTGTAAGCCTGCCTAAACACCATCGCCTCTCTCTGGACTGGATGGCTTCATAGGATAAAGAAGTGTAGAAGCCTTGCCAGATGGTGTTCAACAGTCCTACCCAACAGACCCCCTCAACAGACAGCCATGGCTTCATAACCCCAGAACTGCAGGGCTCACCAACTGAACCTCCTCAGCAGGGAGAAAACCCACGGAGGAGACGCAGCAGTCAGTGAGCAATAGGGTAGTGGCGGTGGTCTCATGCCAGCGTACAGACAAGACCAGCTGTACAACAGCCTGGATGCTATCTTCAAGTGATCATTGCAATCCCACTGCCTTCCAGATTACCAAGATGTTGTTCTCTCCCTCTCTCAGAGTCGCTTTGGGAGCTAAACAGAGAACGGGGCGTCAGGGGGGAACTGAAAGGGAGGTGCAGACAAGGCAGCCAAGAGGATCTCTTTGTAACAGCCCTCCTTCGTGTCTGGAGAGGGGACAGTGTTTATCTGAATATTGATTGTTTTTGTGCCCCAGTTGACGCCGGATTGGGATGGCGGGAGGGTGGAATCCGGAACATTTCTCCCCTTGGGGGTCCACTGGCGGTGACATGCCCTGCTGGGGTTATTCTTATCCATGTCGTATCTCCTCCCCCATACTCTCTTGGGTGGCACACCCCTAGCCGGACTTATAGTGGGTCAGGCAGGTGCCCTAAGCTATGCAATGCCAAGCACTCGCCAAACCAACTCAGCCGACCCTGTTTTCAGAGTACAAAACACGCACGTCATTAACACAACATCTTAACCCCCAACACAATGACAACAGGCCAACAGCAGAAAAATCAATGTAAAGAATGACCATCCATTCCATTCACAAGCATACAGGTGTAGACAAGTCCAAAGACCTTCTTTATTCGAGGATTGTGCTGTCAATCAGCTAATTAGTTTGTCATTCCATTAACTGAAGAATTGGATTTCCCTGGAGATGTAATTTACTGTAACATGATACTAAAAGGGGGCACATGAAGTTCAGGAACCTTGAAAATACGCTTCACTGAACCCTGGTCTATTGTTTCTTAGACGTAGGCTTTTAATTCCACGTGAAAGCTTAGATGAGGGCTCCTCATGTAGGGCCCTATGAAATCCGCGATAACGAAAACGCGGACGGAATCACGGAATTGGACAATAAAAACGGAATCAACTGATCTTTTTTTTTTTTATTAAGCAGGAAAGTATTAAAAGTAACAAAGTTACAATTTAAAACGGGCATGTCTCAGTAGAATAACTGATTTCCAGCAGGTTCCTGTTCTTTAGCACATATAACATGCAACAGGGACAAGGCACATCAGACGTAACATTTACAATATGCAGCGGAATGCAGCGGAATTCGCCATTATTTTGGTGAAATTCAGTTTCGAGGGAAAAGGGAAACAACACAGGTGACATTAACGTCACTGAATGTTTAGCAGTCACTCGCACAACAATGTTGAAAAAAAATCCCCGGTCCACCACGCAAACAATAGGTCCCGCTCCTAACAAGAAGCCGAAGAAGAAGTTGAAGCGCCCGTAATTCGGTTCTAACCCCAAATTCAGAGCCGAACAATATCCAAAACACTTCTATCCCTCAGGTGTTTTGTAGAATGTGTCAACATACTATCGATTTGGAAACGGAAAGATACGTGAGATGACCACTTGAAGTCCAAAATCCATATGAAAAACAATTAACGCCGTAACTCCCCTTCAAACAACAATTTGAGTTTATAAAAAAAGAGTTTATAAGCACTTTAATATTTATGTCATGTTTTTATTTGAAGCACTAAAAACAGTGCAATGTTGTGATGTTTTAATAAATGTAGTCTTCTATCTGATTAAATTGTATTCGTTCGCACTTATTTGACACTCGTTCTGATGATTTTAAGTGTAAAAACGGTATTAATGAAAATTGAAACGGAAAAAACGGAATTTGGAAAAAAATAAAACGGAATTTGGAAAAAAATAAAACGGATTTCATGTGGCCCTACTCATGCTTAACTGGGGCTGCTTTCTGTTCTCCAAGAGCCTGGGCAGCCCCATATAAATATCGCCTCCATTACCGCAGCATGCTAGAGAGAGAGTGCGCCCTGTCAGTGAATTAACCTCAGACCCTCCTCAACACACGCATCTGCACTAATGGCTTCCACGGAGCTGACGGGCCCACTGCCGCCATAATTACTCATTTATGCTTCGATTACTGCTGCAGCTGAAGGGTCTGAGGCGGTGCGCCGGCGGCAGAGGATGAGATCAGGTTGCACTTCCTTCGTGTTAAGAGTGCCCTAAGAGCACCAATACACTCGCCGCAAGACATACATGTCAGTTGTGTCATACACGGAGCAAAGAGCTCAAAAAGAGTTTGCTCTTCAAAACATGGCCCCCATCTTGCTACCTCCTGATATCCCATTGTGCCAGACACTAGCATGCACTGCCAAACAGCTGAGTGAACAATTCCCCACCCTGTTTCCAAGGCGATAGACTCCATTAGCAGAGGGACCACTCTCCAGGCCCACCCACTCAGTCGATAGATTCAACACGGAAATCCAAAGGACCACCAACACTCTAACCATTTTATTGACGGGGGCACTGGAAGTCTTGTTCCAGCTGATACTTGATGTCTGGTGTGGATCGGCTGTCAGCCAGCCAAAGGTATGCAAAACCACGGAGGTCTCGATCTTTCACAGATGGAAAAAACATAGTTTTTATTGTATTTGTATAAAGTATTGGCCAAATCTTCCAAATAAAATCCCAAAAGTGGAACTCATACTGAACTTATATTTTAGAAAATAAAAGTATGTTAGATATTTCTAAAGGGCTAAGAGTAACTGTAGTAACTGTAAATATGTAAATATGTTAAATCAGTGTTAAAATTTGTCGAAAATAATTGCCCGTGTTACTTGTTGTTGGCATCGGTACGTGACAAATATAAATCAATATATTTTGAATTGGGTAGAATTGAATGACATTGAATAGGTCTACAAACAACAAACCTTTTATACGACGTTCATTCATCCTCAAAACAACATTGAGCATGTGGCCAACAATACACCAGGCCCTCTGCCAGAGCACACACTGCCCTGGGGCTGCTGAGCCAGGCTCTGACGGGAGTCACAGTGACAACACCGCCTTACAGATACCCTGATCCAGTCTGTCCTGATGGCAAACCCAGAAACTAGGTCTGGAAGACAGCACACACACGCCTATTACTCCTGCTCGTCACCACACATAGTAAATCTATTTGGATAAATAAATATTCAAGTTTGTGAACACTCAAAGATCAGAGACTGTTCAAAACATAATTAATTAAAGAACGATACAAACTGATTTGAGGACATATTGGGAACACATTGGATTTAAGTTCTGATTCATGCCTTTCAAGTGGCTCCACGGACCTGATTGAATGTAACAACAGACAAAAGTCTGGAACAAATCTCAAACGAACAGGGTGTGCAGTGGAAAGATGAATGGAGCCAGCAAGTCAGTTAAGCTTTAGAGCTAAAGAGAGACAAGTTCTGCTTGTGCTGTAGGACAACAATGGAGAAATCTAAAATCTTTGACATGGACTCAGGGTGTAAATGAAGATATCTTTCTATGTGGATAAAGGTAAAGTAATTATGAATAGTCTTATATATTGTATAGTAGAGTAATACCTGATGGTGTCAGGAATAGTACCCGAACTTGGTTAATTTCAGGTTAAAGGTATCAATAACAAGAGACTGTGTTTTAGATTATAAATGTCTTTCAGAAGTGTTAAATGTAGCATTATGCTTGGCCTTCTGACGTCTAGCACAGATGTGTTTGCCCGACCTATTCCCATGGACTGATTTTAGGGTGTCATCTGTTGACTCAGTCTGGGAAACCTGCAAGGCTGAGAGCGGATTTGATTGTATAGTCCATGATGAAACTCTCCTGAGTTACCACAGAGATGGGATTTTAAAAACTCATCTGCATGCACTGAACAGACAGACATACGGATTGGTACGAATGGAGGGAGAGAATGATTGGCTGAAAGAGTGATAGTCTTATCTTGACTGAACACAGCCCTTTCCAAAACACTGTACAACCTAGACACATTCATTTATTTATTCATCTACCTTCTTCTATTTATGAAGGCAAGCCTGCCAGCGGGTTAAGTGTTTCACCCAAACAACTGACTCCATGTGGGCCTAACTTTTCCCTCTATGCTTCCTGCACCAGCCCATCCACTGGCCCAAAACAGCTGCTAATGCAACCTCTGTCAGCCAGGTGCACTCTGCGGTCATCCCCTGTCTGCCACAGACCACCTAAGATAAGCCTACATCACCAGCGAAAGAACTCCCATGATAACATCCCGGGCAAACATCTTAAGAGAGGAGCACCGGCAGCTCAAGACTTAAGTACTTTAACCGTTGTTGGAAAAATTGACAAACTCCATTAGGTCAAACAAAGTAGAAGGCACGGCTCTATAAAATATGCATTTTGTGGTGTCGAACATTTTGAATGAAATGGTCTCTTTAGACCTTGAAACATCTTATTTGAATTGATTTTAGACATTATTTTATATAGTTTATTTCAATGTTATGACGGGTCTAATTTATGTGTCGTTATTGGAAAGAATATAAAATGAATATCCTTGTTGGAATTTAAATGTTTATTGCAAAGTTTAAACTTGACCTGACCATCGTTCTTTGAATACGAGGACATTTCTCCAAAATTCTCACAGTGTGGTTTTAATTGTCCTGCTAGCTAGACCTTGGAAAAACATGTGCAGATAGTTTGCGAGGGGAGTTAGTTCTGGAGCTGTCTAATAACGACAACCCACCCTGAGCACACAGGCGGACAGGCCAGGCCACATGACGAACCACGAAGCCAGGCCATCTCCACGCAGAGGTCAACCCTGCCTGCTTCAATATAACCACAGCTTTAACTCTCAATGTGCTTATCGTAAGAGTCCACCAGAGACACATTCTCCAGCAGCGAAGTGTTCAAATCCAACAAAAACACTATTTCACAGCCCAAGAGAACAATTTAGATTCCATCGCCTCGGCTGCTTGGTTATATGTTCTAGATAGTGTCCTGGAATAGCCTATGCTTTTCTCTTTCACATCAACTGGTCCATTCAAAACATATTTTCTGCATGACTTCTAATGCCACACATTTCCCTTACTCTAATTGTGACCCAAGGGGCAGTGGTCCAGGAAGTAGGCAGTAACTACGCACATATTATTGTACACGAACACACACAAGCACACAAACACACACACACACACACACACACACACAAGCGTCTGTCACAACCTGAATCCTGACCCTTTAACAACCCCCGGACGGGGCCTTAACCCCCTATGCCCGGAGTCCTGCTCCTCTCCAGTCATCACACGGAAGGCTTTGGCTGTGCAGAGGTACTGGGAGGCTGAGAACTGCACCACAGCCAGCCAAGAGAAACACTCTCCCCCACACAGTCTCGCATTTCCCAAGGTTCTCTGCAACCGGTGAACAACGTGTCAGGATAGAGAGGGAAGGACAAAGAATGAGAGAGCATGTGTGAATGTGTGAGACAGGGACAGACACAGAGAAAAAGCGAGAGAGTGAGCAAGAGCGAGAGCGAGAGCAAGAGCGAGAGCGAGAGCGAGAGAGAGAGAGAGAGAGAGAGAGAGAGAGAGACCGGCTCTTAAACAGCAACGGATGAGATTTTTCCGATTTCTTCGCTGGATTTAAATCAATGCATACAGATAATGCCAGGAAAAGAAAGCTGCCATTATTATTGAGCATTAAAACCATGAACACATCATCGTGTTTTAGATTCAAGCAAATTAACATCATGTTCAGGTATAGAAACTAACAGAATGAATAATCATGATTTCTTAATATCTTAATCTAAAATCCCTATTTTCTGTACCACATCTTGATATAAATAACGCCAGTTGATCTTAATTTAGATTACATTCAAACAAAGAGAGGAAGACAAACCATCCTGAACAATGGTCCCTTGTGGTTTCCAATGTAAACAATGAACTCAATCCAGAATGCATCTACACCGAAATCTTTGTCATTACATAACTGGAAACAACAACAACAACTGAACCCCCACTCTCCTTCTTCTTGTTGAAAGCATATTATTTTGTCTTTTGTAGACATCATCAACTTAAGGGCAGATTTGAAAACAATTTCACAAAGCACTGTGTAAGAATTTACACACGAGACATACCAAAAAACACAACTTCTGCTCTTGTTTATGGCGGTGGACAAAACTAGATGGCCTGTTGCCCTTCCTTTGTTAACGTCTGTGTGAGCATCTTAACGAAGAATCTCAGACTGTTTGGGTACTGTGATAACAGGTCCATTATTGTGGGCCTCCCAGAGGGGATGTGGTTGTTAGCGAGGGGCCGTCACTCAGGGCCAGAGGACTAAACAGTGGGAGTGGTGGGGCCAAGGGCCAAGGCTTATCCTGGAATCTGCCTGGGATTTCTAGCCGTGTGGCTGGAGTGGTGTGTCTCTGCTAAGCCTCCAGCTATAGGCCCTGGACAGGGCAAGAGCAGGGGGCGGTAGGTGATGCATTATGTGTGATGACGGTGTGGGCGGGGTTGGACAAAGGAATCAGGCAGTGTTGACCTGCAGCACCTCTAATGGGCCCCTGTCTCGCCTATCGTGAGAAAACGTAATGATTGGAAAATAACCTGCCCTGCTGGCTTTCACTTTGCCCAATTCTGAGTGTGAAAATGAATCGAGAAATAGAGTGAACTTTCTCTACAGCTTATGGTGCCGCCTTACCGGGGGAGTCGCAGCAGTGTAAACACAGATGTAAGCTCATAACATTTAGGAGCCCTGCTGAACTGGCATAACTAAATGGAATAGAACTGTAATTAATATGATGAGACCTGTGTTCAACCTGCCACTGCATGGCTTTGCAAAGGGCCAATAGGATACGTTTTTTATCGTGTGTTGAGGAGGATTGTATGTGTATTCCTTGGGACCAGGCACTTGCAGACGGCACAATGTAGGGACCAGTGGCTATCATCTCCCTTACAGATTCTGCTGCTGCCAGATGAGTTCAAAGAATAAATTGAGGGCTTCTAATCTGTCAGAAACTAGATATAACATATTAGCGACACACAACCCCATGACAAAACAAGACTCGATTTGAGCCCTGGAAATGAGTCTACAGTTACTGCTACTTTGCAGTCAGTGCTGCAGTCAATTAAAACGATGTGGATGATGCAGGCCAAAGGTAGTATATAGTTCAAAGAACCATCAAGGCAAGGTAGATGAGCAGGGGTGAGCGAAGCGGTTAACAAGAAGTTGTGTCGGCGCTTCTTAAAATTCTGTTTACAGTTGATGCTCTCTGTCAGCCATGTGCGTCGCCTCTCCCTGACCCCTGTCACTGTCAGGGTTCTTAAACCAGAGGTTCAAACGGAATGCAGCCCAGTAATCAACGGGAGTGCTGCCAGCCAGCACAATGTTGCCTTGAGTGGTGACTGGTGAGATAACTAAAGTCATGCTGAGGAACCCAGCAGAAACCAATATTATCATCATCATTAGGAAGCAAGCCGTTTCCTGTTTTTAAGGGATTTAAAGGATATCCCATAAAACTGGAGATTACTACTGGAAAATATCCCTTGATCGCGGATCAAAAGGTGATCACCTTATACCTAAGGTTACATCCATCTCTGTCCTGAACTGTAGGCTACATTGTCAAATTTCCTTCCCAGGGCCAGTGGAAGGGAAGCCATAAAAATATAGTGGAACCGTGAGAGCTGGAAAGAGAGAAAATAAAGGAAATAGAACAGAGCAAGAAAACATAGCTTTCAATCGAAAAATAATAAAAAAGGAAAAGAACATAAAGGTTCATGAACCTTTAGATATTACACAAGATATAGTCAGAAACAAATGTCAATCATTAAAGTTTGGTTTATAAAGCAAAACGTATCATATAAATATAAAATTACTTGTCAAGCCTCAGCATTGTACGCAAGTTGAGTGCCAGTAAACCCCAAATTGTTTTGTTTTTGTTTTAATTGTTAGTATGTCTTCTTTTAGCTTCAACATATTCATATTTCCCATTAGGTGGTAGTGAATTAGTGACATGTTGTTAAAACAATGTATCTAAACATTATAATTGTCCAGTATTTTTTCTAGAATAAAGACATGTCTATCCTTTGTTTTTAACTGTCACAGCTAAATAGTTTGTTTACGTTCAACTCGGCTCCGAATTCAAGTCCTGCTGTGTGTCGGGGAGTATGCTACTGCCTCGGATGTGTGGCTGTGTGGATGTTTGGAGCTAAATCAGAGAAGCAGTTAACCTTGTTGGTTGCATCCGTGAGTGAGTGGTAAGCTTAAACACCAGTACAAAGCCATGGCGTGTGGCGCACACATAAAACATTTCTCATTATAACAAGTATACTTGACTACACCACTAGCCATCACCATGGATAGCGGTTAAAGGGGGTTCACTTCATTTGAACACCAATGAAGAGACAGGTTTAGTGTTCAAGGTAAAACCAAAGTATTAATTACTGGTTAATTTGGAGGGAGGCCCAAAGATTTGCTGCAACAATGCCTTTTGACAGATGGGTATCAGCCTCATGCATTATTAATGACTTGCTTTAGTCTTCTAGTCGATTAGTGATTCTGGGAGCGATGCAATTAAGCAATTAACCCCAGTGGGATATGGTCCTTCAGATGGAGGGTGGAGCTTGGCTTAAACCAGACTGGCCAGAAGAGGAAGTGTAACAAGGATTAACTGTGCAGCACAGCAACCTTTTGTATCGGCCGATCAACCCTATTTTGACAGCAAACCTCTGAATGTCCTCATAAGAATGTCAATATAAGTGAAGCCATTCAGCCAAATCACATTGCTTGTCTGTTTCCTGTTATAATGTTATTATGTTTTTCTTTTAACTTTGGTAGCTTGTTTATGGACATTTATCATGAATGACTGTGAAATAATCCAAGGAGAAAGAAAATGCCCCAAATCTAAGCAACATAAGACACATTTGCGATGCTAAGGGGTCTGTCGTAAATGCAAGGGTAGGACTTTTTTGATCAGGGACGGGGTTAAAGAGTTTGCCGTTGTAGAGGAGTAGACGAGAGATTGAAAGAAAAAAACAAGGACACAGTATAAAAAGTCTTGGCTGGAGGAGCCGGTTTATATTAGTACAGGGTGGTCCAGCATTACTCCGACACGCAAGCATGTCAATGTAGATATTTGGGGGTGACAGAGAGGAGCTTCTGGACCTCATAGGGCCCTGAGCCGTGGGAATGAGCCAACATGACAAGGTTTTATTGTCTGGAGAAATACAATGAGGCTCCACAGACTCGGGGCCACTACAAGCTCTTTTTTTTCCCCGTCTTATGGATCACATCCGGCTGAATCAGTGACTGGGTAAGGAGAAGACCTAATGGGCCCGCCAGCCAGTCCTCCCCTCGAACACTGACATTTGGGTGAGACATGTGAATGCCGCCAGTGAAAGTCCCTCTTCTCTAAACAGCCACAATGTTCAACAGTGGTTGTGGGGCTGAGCTGGGAGTTTTTCCCCGGCATTTTTGTGGGCTAAACATGCAGCTTGGCTTGCAATAGAAAGACATACCAGACGCGTGAAGCATTCTGCTCTTTCCTGTCTGAGAACCGGGGAGATGGTCCGTGCGTACTAGACAAGATACCACGCTAAAACAACTCAAGACAATGACCAGATGGATGGCGATGGCAGCCGTTTGCTCACAGATTTGGTTGATAAATGTGAAAAGTGATACTTTATTCCTGTTTAACTTTGTGATCCAGAAGCAGAGAAATCATTAAGTGAATTGCAACGGGACTGCAAAACATTCACTTGTGAATGTGGTCGGTTTAACCAAGTCTACTGTGTGTTTGTGTGTGGTTCCCAACTTCCCACACACATCATTCAATGAAAAGTCTCAACTTTGTGGTCTGTTCAGCCGCTGGATTAGCGGGGGGCATTGGGAGAGGGGTTGGTCCCGCCACTTCCTAAGGTTCTTCCCCCAGATGTTTCCGCTGTGCTGCGGTCAGCGACCTGTCCTCTACGTCACGCTCTGGCCCATTGCTGAGCCCCCTTGACCCCATCCCGTCAGTCCCTGAACCAGGATGCTGATGGATCCACTGTGTCAGGCACAACAGATCCTGAGCAAAATCAGTGGTGGAGCGGGGAAAACCACTGATATCCATTAGTAGGACTTGTATCAACCTTTATAAATAACACCTCCTAGATTTAATCAGCGGACATGGTTATCCATCTTCTTTTTATCAAAACAACTTCTGATAAACACAATTAATAGGGACAATGGGATTCCTCAGCTGGAATAATTGGGTAGAAACGGTTGCGTTATTCGATATAGTGAGAGCGCAATAAAGGAGAATCCTGAATGGTTGCATAATTTATTCCACCTGCTCAATTTATGATTCAACAGTATGATTCAGACGATGCTGGTCATCACTGATGAGGCAGGGTGGCAACGTCATAGATGGGGAGTCTCGGGATTTCAGCAACCCCATCACAGGCGGCCTCCCGTAACCCAGGGCTCGTATCCTTCTCTCCAAACCCCCCTTTCAATATTTCAACAAGCTTACGCATTTCCTGACACATCCCCGTGGCCCTGTTCTGGCCCAGCCACGACCAGGAAGTCCACCCACGCTCAACAGGGGAAAGCCAGCAGGGGAAGAGGGGGAGAGCGGGGTGTTTGAGGTAAGGAGAGAGTCAGAGAGAGTCAGAGAATGAGGAGGAGAAAAGGGAAGAGCAAATCCAAAACAGATGCTTGCCTTGGTAACTTGTGTGATTCAGCATTTCAAAACGCCTGCTGCCTCTGGATCAAAACCATGGAGGTGGCTGAGAAATATGCATTCTTTGTTTCTGTGTTTGTTGTACCTTTCAGGCCACATAGCCTTCGATGTGTCTTTCAGATCAAATAAAAGCACGTTCTTCTACCTCTACATCTCCAACTTAATGCATTTAACTACTAACTATTACTTTGCCGTATCCTTTAGCATTTCGGGTACTTTTAGCTGCCAAAGCAGGGTTGATGTTAAAATATTCAAATTACATTCAAATACATTTCTGTGTCCTGAGTGAAAATGACCAGCACATTAATCCAAAAGGCCTTGTAACCATAGAAGTGAATGTTTACATATATTGTAATGCCTATAAATCAAACTCATCACTTTAACAGTCTTATCAATACACCTAAGTGTGTGTACATGAGGCTGAGCTCAACAGCACAGCTATACACTGTGATAAAAAAGAGTCAATGGAAGACAAAGTGTTTGGCCGTTGGCCAAAAGGTCAACTCTTGACCAGAGCCTGAAAAAAACATCAATTAATTATAGGGACAGATTCAAGAAAAGAGTTACAAAGTTCATATACTGAAGTCGGCTCCTCTTAAATAAGGGTATTTTCTATTTTTTATAGTTATTCAAACAAATCCTTAAAAAGATATGCCTGCATTGTCAAACGTCTCAGGCTACGCAATGACACTTTAACCTAACATCGACCTTATCAGTTGGAACTGGAGATAATCCAGAAGGGCAGCAAATGCCTTCTACAAAATAATACATTACAGTCTTAAAATAATGTGCTCAACAATCATGTAGCCAGTGCAGAAATGTGGGTACAACTATGCTGTTTAGGAAATGGAAAACCGTCAGTTGGAAAATACTGTAAAGCATGTCAAAACTGAGTAAAAACTGCTTGTGTCCAAGGGCTGAAACCTGAAGCTTAATAAAAATAAGTAAAAGGTCATAAGTTCAATAGAGATGAAACAGCCTGCGTCAGTCGATCCTTTAAAAATGTTAAATTGATGTGAAAGCACTGAAAAAAAGAATCCAGCTGCATATCTAGCTCCTAGCTTCCTATTCCGCCAACCTTTCCTGTACTCAATGTAAAGAGCTCTGCAGAGAATGGATAATCTATCGGGGACATTAGTCCGATTATTTACATAACTCTGAGAGTTATAGCCTTTTAGACAAGGCAGAACCGGCAGTTCTCTGTGGTGTCTCATTGCAGTCCAGGGGGAGTGAAAACCCTCTGTATCTTTGATACAGAGGGTTAAAGAAGTAAATTTCATATTTCTATTATGTGATCAGGATCATATTAACATTTACCCAGTCGTGGTATACAATGCTATGTGAGAATTTTGTTGTTTATTTCTTAAATACATACCTATGGACTGTTATTCAAAGTACCCAAATTGTGTATCATTTACAAAGATACAATATTTACAAGAGGCATGTTAGAGCAAAGATATGTTAAGCAAGGCAAACGTTTATGAGTTTAACTTTTTGTAGATGTCTGTTTTGTAAATACACTGCGATAATTTGTATTCAGGGGGGCATTACTGCAGTGTATTAACAAAATGTGAGATCTTAAAATTTAATTGGAGCCCTTTTTCTCAATATCAAAGTAAGGTTGGATTTTCCCTTAGAAACAGTATGAAACATTAGATATTGAACAACCAGTGTGAATTTAAAGCAGATGTTTGCTTTGGATGACCAGAATCCAATCTACTAAGCAATTATAATTTAATATCACTACAAAGTTGGTTCGGAGGGCTTAGATGAGGGTCAGAGACCGGACTCCCAGGATTAACTAAACAGCCTTTCTGGTCTCACTTGTTGCTTCACATCCACTCCTCGCAGTCTCGTTTGCGCCTCAAGGACCTTCTGGCAGAGCTGATACAACGTTGACTCAACACACACTTTCCTTTTACAACACCGGATAGCAGAGGGACAAGAAAGGCAACTGGAATTCTTCAGAACGATGGCCATTAAGTTCAGCTTCTGCGTTCCATTGGGTTCCACTTATTAAACTGTTCACACACCACTGCTGCTTGTGCATGGCAAAAGGCGGGAAGAGCAAGTCCTTTTTGCGCTGGCATCCATCCCAGACATGCTTTGTACTCTCTTAGGATGTCCTTTAGAGAAAAGATTAGCACACTACTCAGAATGCAGGACCCTGCTCCGCATGGCTCTTTGTCCACACATGGGCTGAAAAGTTGCTATTCATGAAAATGAGATGAGAGGGAGTTTAGGGGGGCAGCCCCCACCACCACCACTACCACAACCACAATGTCCAACAGAAAGACTCGGTGACATCATCAATGCATCGTAATCCATTTCAACAGAGACAAGTCTCCGCTGACATAATGCCCTCATTACATTCACATGAATTTAGGCCTCTCGTGCATCACTTTATCACTGTTGAATAACATGTAGGGACTAGGTTATTATTACTATAATCAAAACCTGATTTGAACTTCAGGTACTACATATATAGGGCCTGCCTTCTGGGGGTCAGGTGACCTACCATCTGCTGGAAGGTCACGTCTTCACTAATAGGCTCACAATTTTAACCAATAACATTTTAACATGTTTCCACACCCCTTCATGTATAGAAAGCAAAGCTGGATAGCATGCTTTATCTCTTTTGCACCCTCAAATCAATCAAGGCCCAAAGGATCAAAGCACATTATCTACCTTTTCCCCCCCGCTATTATCATGTTGAACTTGGCCATTTTCATCCCAAAAGTAAGATAATCTGAAGAGTCACTGCCATTTCAGGACGTATTTTCCCTTAATGTAAAGGTAAAAAGGTGCTGAGTGAGAATCCTTCTGAGCGGCCAACTCGCCTGCAAATACCCTTCATACTCATTCCTTTGTTATCTGTAGATAGGTGTTAAGTTCCCTGCATCAAAGATGCCACCAAGCACGCCAGCGTTTCCCTTCCAGGTGTGATCCCTGGGAGTGGAGGGATTGAGCGGATGAATATATGGGCCAATCTCCGATTAAGAAACACCATCTTCAAACAGTTGAATTAACCCCTGTAACTTTCATTACCTGGAGCTCTGAACTCCCCGGATGCCTCACCCTTCATAACATCATGGCAAAAAACCTTGCTGTGTGAACTCAAGGTCATTCAATTGAGGCTCTGCAGGAATATCTCTGGTGTTCATACTTCAATAGGAAGAGGCGGCAGAAGGGCCTGGTTAGCGTGATTATGCTAGCTTGGTGGATTTGGAATTACACAGCTGTTTCAAGATGAATTCATAGTCGCTGTGATGCGCCGTTCATGGGCACTCAACACATTGCCATGCCATTTATAGTCTGTGTTTTGCCACGATGCTGTCGAAGTTCAGTTTGAGCTTGAAAGACCCTGATTAGGTTTATTAATGTCAAGCTCTCTTCCGGGCAGCTTGACATGAGCTGCCCGGAAGATCACATGATCACATGTCTTGCATTCCAAAGCAGCAGCGATGTCACTGGACAGGCACCTCTTTCATCTGACATTGGGTCACACCTCCACCGAAACCATCCATCCCTGTATCTGATTCAACCATCTATAAAGACATCCACCCAATCCATCCATCCCTCTTCAACTTCTCTCACACTGGAGATGCAGAAGCAGTTAGTGCTACAGGCCCCTGGTCTTTGGCCCTTGAGTGTAGGGTAGGACGTCCTCCATCTATCAATGCATTGCACCACTGACCATGAGTTACTAACAACCCCCATCGGCTCAGAGACAGCCCTGACGTCACCACCCCCTCCAGCTCTTCACATGGTGGTGGGAGCGGAAGCGAGGAATCTCGGGGGCTTCTTCATATTGTGTGTGAAAAGGGTCGGTCACTGGGGCGGAAGGCAAGGCGCTGCCTGGACAATGGACATATTCTGCTGCTAGACTGGAAGGACACCAGGGTGGATCCGTGTGGACACTAACAAGTCCTGCAAACACGTGGGAGGGGGAAGGAGATGAACCCACTTGGTTCTCTGACAGAGTGTGATTGAAGAGACTTTCATACACTAGTTGTTTGTTCTTCTCAAAGTGTCCTTCTGGGCACTATTAAACACTAGGTCATGGTAATGTAGGATGGAGCCCTAGATCATTGGCTCATCAACAAGCACTCATTAGAATCACCGTATTGTAGAGTGTGGCTCTCAGAAAAAACATAATGTGTGGGATGTTTGATAGGTGAGATCAGCCTCTTGTTGACTCATGTTCTAACAGTGCACGTGAGGGACCTCAAGTTAGCGTGTCACTGAGGATAGAACAGCTCAAACGTTGCACACGGCCAATGTTATAGTTCAGCAAACATACATTTGTCACTGTGGCCCACTGTGGTTTCTGAAAAGCAGATGTCGCCATCGCCGTGGTTGCATGCAGCCTAACATCTGTCTGCTGGTGTCCGGGACCGGGTATAACCATAGAGACTGGATGGAAAATACACATTAGGGAGGCATAACTGGAAGGAGATTAATGTGTTGGCCATGTCATGTGCCATATAAGTTCTCATTTGTATCAGCTGACCAATGAAAAGTGTTAACCATGCATTATCTTGCAAATCGTAACATTCTTTTAGGTTATTTTACATTTCCTGGACTGAAGAACTACTCTTCTGAACAACTAGTTCATACAAGAGTCATGTTTCTGGCATGATTCTACATGATTAACCAGTGAAGTGTCATTTGAACATCAAAATATGGAGAGAAAACAACTTGCTTGATTTTCCTGTTATTCCGAGACGACTCTCTTACTTGTCATCTGCCCTCCGGGGTTTTTCACACAACAGTCATACTACTTTAACAGCCATTCAAAGAACTGTTTGAATGTCCTCTCAAAACCTTGTGGCCGTCTCAACCGACTAAAATAATCAGTTGTGTGGTGCGTCTCATTGAGGGTCTGGTCCAGTTGTTTCACCAGCCACACCATAAGACCAGGTGCTTCACTGCCTCACTGCTTCATTCACTGCCTCACTGCGGACATGAAACAAAAGGAACACCAGAGTAGAGCATAGTATGAAACATGTCCACACACAGCGGGTGTTTCTGTGGGACACCCCTGAAACCAGAGACAGATACGTTGGGCAGAGCACTCCCTTTTAAGAGCCATACATTCATTCCACATTCAAATCCCCTAGCCGGGGAAATATGTTTGCCTGCCTGTTAGACGTGGGAGTGGAGAAAGTCCCGAATGAGATCTTTCCGTAAGACCTCCGTAAGCTTTCAGAAATGACTTTGGTGGTGATGGTGGTGAGGGGGCCAATATGTCTGTCTAGCATGCTGCATCTGTCTAGAGAGAAGGTTTGTCGTTAATACCCCTCTCTCCGCATCCTGGGAGCTGCCTTTCTCCAACCCAGATGGCCGTCATTAAGGTGCTGCTGCCAAGTCTGGAAGTCTTAAATTTGGAGCTCAGATTCTATCTCTGAGAGACGCACATACACGCTCACTAAGTAAAACACACACACACACACACACACATTTCTCACCCTCTCTCTCTCACTAACACACTGTCTCACCCTCTTTCTCACCCTCTCTCTCTCATTCAAACACTGAGAGAGAGATGAATATCTGTGGCATATCAACAATGATAGATTGCGCTCTCTCTCTCTCTCTCTCTCTCTCTCTCTCTCTCTCTCTCTCTCTCTCTCTCTCTCTCTCTCTCTCTCTCTCTCTCTCTCTCTCTCTCTCTCTCTCTCTCTCTCACACACACACATACATATATAACATGTGTAAAGGAATCTAAACTAGGCAGGCTCAACAGATAGGCAGGCAAGCGCTGAGACTCCCTACAGAGCCTGAACGTCTCGGGGTCTACAGTCTATGTGGGCAGCAGGCGTGGTGTTTTGGGTGTCGAGGAATTCCTGCCTTATTTATCTAACCTTTGGTGGTCTGCAGTCAGCGCGTTTGGTCGTAGTGGAACCCCTTAATCCCAATAGTAAGTGACTTTGTTTGAACATACCTCTTAGGGTTTCACTTTCATCAGTTCCTAAAGCAGTTCATAAACAAAAGGATATCCTTTCATGCTTTGGACGTCCTGTCACGAGTCATTAATGACGTATTTTCCCGTTATGGAAATGTATGTCAGAGAGAGTTGGCTTTGTCGTTGACCACACTGACACCAATATAACACATTTGTTAGGCTCTATAACCAAACAATTGTTCTAATATTAGGAAAATAGTCATCCCTGCTCCATGCGTGTGTGCTGTGTGCCCATTCTGGGGCACATCCCGGTCTGAGCGCACGTGACGGCGAATGGAGCTCATCCCGCACACATCCCTGGACGCTGGGCGTTACGTGTGGACAGATTGTGGAGGGGAAAAAAGCGTTTTTAAATAGGTTTTCAGGTCTGGTGTACCATTATAATCAACAACGGTACTAGTAGGCATGTGTGTTATTACATCTAGTAGGGTCACATTTTCAAAGATAAACAGGACCGACCCTACATGATGGCTCGCTCGTGGTAGTTGGAACTTGAACAGGCTACTAAATCAGTGTGGACATTACTCTGTCGTAACATTTATCCAATGTGTTGCTTTTATTATCGTCATGGATAATGGTATTAATGTTAAAAAGCAGATGTATTCAAAGTTAACGTTATAATTGTTCAACTCGACATTGTTCTTACCTAAAGCGGGGTGAGTCCTTAATGCAGTCTTCAAAATCCACCGTCATCTTCGGTGATATGATTAAGGGCACCTTTAAAAGAAGAATTTCATTTCCTTCGCAGAATGAAAAATGTCCGTATTTAAGTATCCGAATGGACGATCCTCGATGCTCCTCTCCCGAAACGTTCACCCGTTCCGCTGAACTCCGTCTACAGCTCGAGAGCGCCGGACGGGAGCGCTGGACCGCTGCATGGAAATGAGCAAGGCGGTGACGTCACACGCTGGCTCACTTGAATGAAATCAATGAAAAAAAACAACGATACATCTGAGAGCAATCGGTGTGATGCCAGTCAACGAATCCCATCTGATGGAAAGGTTCTGGTCTATGCTGATCTGATTCACTCATTATATCTCAACGATGCTAGGATGATGACATGTTTAGAAAACAGCTCAATGATCCCATCTCTTAGTAATTTATTTTCTTGCAAATGTAAACTTGCAGGGCAAACTTAAAATAAAAAATATTTTGCACAAACACACATGAGACGAGCCAGACCCATCCAATTGAATGATTTCATGGCACTGTATTAGTCATTGCGTATGTTTCAACTAGAGGCTGTTCATTTCCGCTCTATTGCCCTAAAATAGAGGACATGATTAATTCAGTGGAAGCGGGAAAGCAGGATTAGAAGGGATGCTCAGGATTTCTCTCCCGGCTTTATAGAGCACCTTTGTTCTGTCCTCTCGCTCGCTTTGACAGGGCGTGGCCCCTCCTTCACTAACCCCTTGATAACTTCATCCACTGATATGCAGGATTTATATACAGTATGAATATTACCGGACGATAATGTCCTTCCTGCCAGGGAAAACAGGTGTGGTTAGGTCTAGCCACAGAGACATAAGTCACAAACAGGTTCTCTCTGTCCGCTCTCGCTCTCTCTCCCCCTCTCCGTCTCTCTCTCTCTCTCACCATTTCTCTCTCTCTCTCACCATTTTTCTCTCTCTCCCCCTCTCCCCCTCTCCCCCTCTCTCTCTCTCTCTCACTCACCATTTTTCTCTCTCTCTCTCTCTCTCTCTCTCTCTCTCTCTCTCTCTCTCTCTCTCTCTCTCTCTCTCTCTCTCTCTCTCTCTCTCTCTCTCTCTCTCTCTCTCTCTCTCTCTCTCTCTCTCTCTCTCTCTCTCTCATTCACTCTCATTCACTCTTTTGATTTTCATCCTCTCAGATCAAAGCCTCTACTGCTTCTATAAGAACATGTAGTCAGCAGTCTGCTGATCCAAAAAAATCAGGGGAAGGAAAGACTTGGGAGGAGACCAGGATAATGGAATCTACCCCCTGGTTCAATTCAGTCAGAGGTTGTATGTGGTCCGTTCATGCAAGATGGAGAAATTCTCTCTCAGGTTTGAAGGGTTATCTCCTCTGCCTTGACTGCTGTCGTATAGGACTTTGAAGATCCAGCCCTATTTCAATCCTTATGGATGATGGCTTGATTGGAATGGTTGGATCTATAGTATAATAGATCCTAATAAATCTTGGATATCTGCAAACATACCTTGACACATTCATGTGTTCATATCGTGTTTTCGTTTCCACATAACCTCGCTGCTGACATGAACTACTGTGCGGGTGGCAAAGATCTCATGACAGCAGCACACATCTGAGCCCACACCAAGGGAGGAGAGGTTGGGGGACTGGGGAGGTGTGAGGTGCCACGGCAGTCATTGATCGTTGATGTCCTAACCCCCCTGCTGCTGTTGTTTCCAGTACAGTAACCGAGTGGGGTCTTGAGGGAGCAGACAAGCAGGCGGCTCCAACGAGGGGCCTGTGAGGAGGATGGTTGCCTGAATGCAGGGGTGGACTGGCCATCTGGCACACCGGGCATCGTCCCGGTGGGCCGTTGACCCAATGTGGGCCGGTCCGGTCCGCTATGTTTCGTTTTTTTCTCTCTCTCTAAATTCCCTCCAATTAGGCCGGCCAATTGGCTACAGAGGGCTAGCAGTGTGTTGCCAGCATCGACACATATTATTGGTCTATGTTTGTCATTGTCAATCAATCATGGGCTGACAGGCTCAGAGAGCCCTGACAGTGCTGTCAATCACAACACAAACCAGGGTGGGCGGGACCTCATGGCATGGGCCGGAATCGTGGGAGTCCGCGACTCCCACGAGTAAGTAATTCATGTCTTAGACTTTTTCTCGCAGCTACAGATAAAAAAAAATAATTCTCTATTTATGGTTTCACAATGACTGAGTCACAATTGAAACAAATGCGTTTCAGCTCTAATGCTGCTACTGTCTGTAATATGTTTCTATTTAGATTATTTGTCAGGATATTTTGTTATTATTGTCCGAGTCTGGTTTTAACTAATGCTGGGCTTACACAAAAACATTTTCCCATTCACAGACTAAAAACTGCAAGAGAGAAATTAGCGTTGGATCAAGTGTGATATTTAACAAGCGTTTTGTAGCTATGTAGATATGGGGGATGGAGATTCAGCGACCACAGGATGTCCGTTAACTTCCTGTTCAGGTTTCACACCTTCCTTGTCAACAGCACAAGAGACACAAATAGCAATTTGCACTGCTATAGCAGGATGTATGTACTTGATTAAATTGTTTTAATAAAGTACGTACAGGGTTCTTCCCGTTCGTCTCGTCCCACCCCTAGTGCTGATAATGTAGTGGGCTGGTCTGGACAGAAAATGCCAGGGCTGAATTTTTGTCCCAGTACACCCCTGCCTGAATGGCTGTCCACTCGAATTTGGACTTTGGTGAAAAGGCCTCCCCCTGGCAGCCATGAGCAGTGAATGCAGCTGGAAACACATGGGGGGCGGGGGGGGGGGGGGAGAGAGAGGGAGAAGTGTGGGTTTCTAGGAGGGTGACCTACTTTTGCTCACTCTCTCTTCAGCGCTCTCTACTCCCCCCCCCCTCCCCCCCCCGCCTGTTTGAGTCTGCTTGAGAGTGCTGCAGGCAACCACACTCTGAGAGCGAGGAGTAGCTGCTGCACCCGTCTCCGTCGACGGCGGCAGGTGCAGCGCCTTGTTGAGCAGTGGTTACCGTGGAAGCAAGGCTTCACTCTGTATTCTGCATGATGCATATGCATGCATCAATGGGCTTGTATCTCCATGCATTTTATTGTTTCTTTGTAATCTTGCATTTAGAACATGAAGGTGATCATGTTGCTTATTGAGAAGAAGTCAGAACAAAAGAGAGTGGGAGAGACAGAGGATAGAGTGAGAAAGATCCCAGAACATGATCTTGAATTAACGCAATCATAAGAATGGATGCAGTGTGTGTAGGCTCAAGTTTAACTTAATAAACTGGGTTAGTGGATCAAACTCATTCAATGTAAATTGAAATACAATAGAAAATCCCAATGGGATCTTTGAGCTTCAATTGTTTCATTAATAATCAACATGTAAATATGGATTACCATGATTTACCACCAATGAACCTGCTGAACCGTGCTCCATCCCACTTGGCCTTTGCCTCCTCTGCATTTGAAAGCACATTGGACCGAGAAGCACCATGCAGTCATGCTAACATCAAGTGATGACTTATTCAGCTCGTGGTCCTTCTCCAGCTCTTATGATGACTACTGACCCCTGGGGCCGTCAGCAGCACTCCCATTATATCATAACCGTAGCACAGTGGTCACAGTTGACCAACTTATAGCATCACATGGCCCATATTCGTGTAAAGTTCTGTCGTCCCCTGAGTTATGAATCCCATTCAAAGTAACATGGTTTTCTTTGTAAATCTACGGTCGCCATCTGAAAGACTGGCCACTGCCCTCATTGATTGAATTGTAATTTTTAAATGATTGCATATATATATATATATATATATATATATATATATATATATATATATATATATATACATACCACACTATTCGAAATGTGCTGATATGGTAACACAGCAAAAGTCTTCTTGGAGATGGTGAAGCTAACAGTCATTTGAAAATGTTGGCCATTGTTTTTTTGGCCTAGAGTCTGCTGTGTGTGAACAGGGTTGTGCTTCGCCCTAATCACTTGAAGAGCAACATGCTCAGAGGGGAGTAACTCATTAAAAGGCTACTACTGCATTGAATGCTGTCCATGTTTGGCAACAACACCCGCCTTTCATAAAAGCCAACAGGGGAAAGTAAAGGATCAAAGAACTGGACCAAAGCAAAACAATGGAACGCATTTTGGAATTTACTTCCGAGACAGTAAACAAAAGAATCAGAACCAGGCTAGACATTTAAAGTCCCATTTGACTTGCTTGTTTAGTGCTTATTTAAACATATATAACAGATACTAAATTCTCTCTCCAGAGCTTATACAGATAATTGTATTCCCTCAATGAATCAATGTTCTGTAGCCTTTTGTTATCTGCTCAGAAAATAGATTGAAAAGTAGTTTGGATTTCGAATAACTATAATATAATATAATATATAAATGTAATATAATATAATAACAATTTATTACCACACACAAATTAAGCCAATCATAGGCTTATTGTCCAAATTGCAGGCATGATCAACAAATGAAGGAACCCACTTAATCTGGACACTGTTTAAATTGGCTATAATCTTCTAACACTTTCAGGTTGTTTGGGTCATTAATAGAGTTTGCGTTTTTAAATGGATGGATGTGGCTTCATGGCAACCTTCTCTTTCTATAAAATATTTCTTATTAAGGGCCCACACGCAAACCAACACATTCAGTTCTAAGTTCTACAAACATTTATTTGAGAACGGGTCAAAAATTGTATACTGGATTTGTTAATGCAATGGAAAACTCCGTACCTTGCATAATAGCAGAAAAAATCGATACATAAGATGCACAGTGGCCTAGCAATGAAATATCAATTATGCTCACGACGCGATCATACTTTATACTAGGCTATATTATTTTATGGCGCCATCTAGTGAGGAAACAGGCATTGTTCACATTTTTACCAAAATAGGTTTTTATGGAAAACAATAATCCGATGGTTCAATAACTAACTATTGCATATGGATGAAGAGGCAATTAAGATTCAAAATATTTCTTAACTAGTGTTATATACTGGGATTAAGTTACAACAAAGGTAAACGCTCTGATATTACTTGGTGTGTGTCACTTTCAGTTCTTCAACTCTATTTCCTGCCTCAAAATGTTCCTCTACACTACACCCCTATATGCAGTCACCCGCTGAACATTGCTGAACATTGCAATCCGGACTACAACACTAGTTTACATACATAGAGACCAAGGGATCATTACGATACTGAACTGGACTGGGAGTCAGAGTTCCTCAGAGATTGGGTAAGTACACCATACTGGTGGATTGATGATAACAAGCTTCCATTTGACTTTAATCAAAATGTATATAATTTTTTTTATTTAATCTAAAAACTATGTTTACGGTTGTTCAACAGTGTTGTATTGCATATAAAATACCAGCCATATATGTTGAAATCATAATTTCCCTTATCGTATCATTCGGTGATCTATAGGCCTACTGCTGGCATAAATTCCAATTTCCAACCAAAATATCCAACAGCGAAGAACACCATCTAAAACCCAACCACAACAAAACAAACAGGCAACCAACCGGCCGAGCGACAACATGACCTCCTCCAACTGCACCGAGTCGTCGTCTGGTTACCAGTACCACCTCTTCCCCGTGGTCTACAGCGTGGCCTTGGTTCTAGGGCTGCCCGCCAACCTGGTGGCCCTCTTCGTCTTCATCTTCAAGGTCATCCCGCGCACCTCCTCCAGCGTGTACATCATCAACCTGGCCCTGGCCGACACCGCCATCCTCCTCACGCTGCCCTTCCGCATCCACTACCACCTGAACCGCAACCGCTGGGTCTTCGGGGACATGGCGTGCCGGGTCACCGGCACCCTGTGGTACGCCAACGTCTACATCAGCATCTGCTTCATGACCTGCATCTGCGTGGACCGCTACGTGGCCGTGGTGCACCCCCACCGCTACCTGAGGTTCAAGAACCCCCGCTACGCCGTGGCGGTCAGCGTGCTCCTCTGGGCGGTCCTCGGCGTGGCCATGCTCAGCTTCATCCTCCTGGGGCCGCTGGAGAGCGACCCGGTCAGCTGCTTCGAGAAGTTTGCCAAGGAGGAGTGGAGCGGCCGCCTGATGCACTACAGCGCGCTCAGCCTGGTGTTCTGCTCCCTGCTGCCCTCCGTCATCATCCTGGTGTGCTACCCGCTGGCCATGCGGCGCATCTCCCTCATCCCGGGCAAGACGTCCCACAAGGCCCGCAGGATCATCCTCACGGTGCTGGCCATCACGCTGCTCTGCTTCCTGCCCTACCACGTGGTGCACCTGCTGCACCTGCTGCGCAGGATGGGGGTGATCCGCGGCTGCGCCACCAGCGCCGCCATACACTACGCCCGGCGAGTGACCCTGGCCCTGGTCAGCCTCAACACGTGCCTGGACCCCTTGCTCTACCACGTCACCAGCACACACTGCAGCTGGAGCCCCCTCAGGGGCCTGTGGACGTGGTATAGGGCACGCAGGTACATTGGCGTTTACACTCTCCCATGCATCAGCCCTACGGTGAGTTGAGGCGGGGGACAGTAGCGTGTGTAAAACAAGCCAAAAAAGCCACAAAATAGTTTTTTCCCCCAAAAAACATTTATTCAAACGGTGGTCTGTACAATAGAAAAAAAAAAATTATCAATACAGTTGGACAGAAAATGTGTGTATCTGATGTTAATACATGAAATGTAATATAAAAAGACAGTTAGTTTGCTGTCTTAGCACAGTACCGAAGGAAGACCCTTCTTAAGCAGGGTGGAAAGGAAGCTTCCAAGGTCTTCATCCTGTTAAGAAGTCACAGAATTGTCTGAAATTAGTTCAGTGAGAATGTTTAGTTCAAGTAGAGTGTACTTTTTAAAAAAAAATTAAAATCTCAATTGTGTCGCAGTGAAGGAAATTTTCTGTAAAGGACAGCTTTTAATGGATGGTGTCGTTAATACATTGTGTAGCTATGGAACGTAATAAAGAAGAAGCACTTGTATAGTTTTATTCTCCGTCACAAATTGGTTGCTATGTAAAGAGCATCAGTGCTACGCTTTAAAAAATACACCGCCTCACACAAAAGACTGCAGTTGCTGTTCACCCGATTTACTTCATCTTTCGTGACAGTCGCCCATGTTCGAAAATTTGGTTCCCAGTCCCAATGACGCAATATACATAAACAACCCTGAAACTTTATGCAAATCTAAAAATGCTTGATCGGTAATTTGGAAATATTATAATGACTCACTGCATGCAGACAGCGTCTACTAAAACAGACATTGAGAGTGGAACTTTCCTTTGAACCACAACTTCCTCTACCTCGCACGGTTCCGAAGGTGACTACAACAGAACACGATCGCCTGTTTACATTAGTTACTGCTGTCACATTACTAGCCACTCAGCTCTCTGCTCACCTGGTAGCTCCAGGACAGAAGCAGAACCTTGGTGTTTGGGTCTTCGGTGGAGGAAGACACTTTCACCACGATGGACTCCACCATGACAGACATGCTGTCGGGGAGGTGTTGGGTCGTGTAACCTTTAAGTACACTGGAGGCAAGAGAAAAAAAGACGTGTGGGTGTACAGCAGATGGGTACATAACCACAATGTGGCACGCTTACCACAGGAAACGACATGGAACCAAATAACAAGTGTATTTATGTTGCTTAAACCCTCCCCCCTACTGGGGGTGGGTTTAATCAATACACATGTCATTTGATTACACCAACACTAGATCTGAGACACCCACACTAGCTCTGAAACAAAGTTCTGATAGACCCACACCATTTCTGTAACGTCGGCTGTGCCAGCCAACAATGAAGAAGATGAAGAAATGAAGAATACAATGAAGAAGATACAAAGTAGAATATAAGAGGTGGGAAGGTTGTTCTAAACAGAGGCGTGATTCCCTGCAGAACTAAACGCTGTAGCCTGGCCCGTTGTTCAGCCTGCGGCTCTGGCCCTCGTACCTCTTCAGGTGCATGTAGATGCGATGCAGGGTGTCTGCGTCGCTGTGCGGGTCCTGGAGCTGCACCCGGCACGTGAAGCGCAGGTGGTGTTCGCTGAGGCCCAGCTCCTTCATGGCCTGCTCCGGGGACACCAGCCTCAGGCTCTGCAGGGAGAGGGGAGGAGAGGCAGGCTATGGGTTGTCGATCGGCACCTTGTTCACATCGTTAATATAATAAGGATGAAAGCTGCTTAAGGAGAGAGAGTGCGAGCGAGATCCCATCCCTCCCTGCTCCCTCCCTCCGAGTCTATTTGCCATTTAAAAATTTGTGAAACTGATGAAAGGCAAGATGGATTTGATCAGGGAAGAGTAGTCTTGATGGGTCCGAAATGGGCCAGGAGTAGATGTTAAAACTGAGATCCTCAGATAATCTTACCGACAGCACCTTTAATGTGACACAATTTTTACAGTGATTGATACATTGGCCTACGTTAAAAGAAGCAATAAAGCATATTGGTGGATAAAAACGGAATGGTAACGAGTCTAACGACAATGAATGGTTCTCTCAGTATTGAGATGGAACACCTACATTCTCCTTCATGATCAGGGTTCCATGCATGGTGCGAGGTTTCTTTGGATCAGGTAAGGTACCTGGGGGATATGGAGAATACATACACAGAGATTTTGTTGAACGATAACATAAGTCCTCCATAGCAATGGGCATGCTAAGAACAAAACTGTACCACAGAAGTTTGACAGAACTTGAATGTAACAACTCCGAATATACACGTTAGGCAAACCTACCTCCGAGGGACATTTCTCTTTTTAATAGGTTTAGAGAAATATCGACCGGGACATTGGGATTTGTAGTCACAGTTGTCGTCTCTCCATTAGCTGGCATGTAGCAGTCTATGCCTGTCAAACAAAGAAGGTATGGACACTAAAAATGCAGCAGAAAACGATCAGTTTTGATCAACAAAAAAAAAGGACAGTACAACGATAGATATTAGCCTAGATATAAACATATATATTAAGATATAAATCCATGAACAGAAATTGTCCGGGTTAACCTTTTTCTAAGTAATAAGTCAGAAAGGTATGCTTAAGATTAATAGTCAATACAATACTGATACGAACAGGAGACAGAATTCTAATCAGGTGTTTTCCTGATGGTAATCAATGTAGGCCAGGGTGACGGAGCCGCTGACGGTGTTCCCACTT
The DNA here is from genome assembly GCF_902167405.1 of Gadus morhua. Classification (NCBI taxonomy): domain Eukaryota; kingdom Metazoa; phylum Chordata; class Actinopteri; order Gadiformes; family Gadidae; genus Gadus; species Gadus morhua. Next base: position 15,063,451 of record NC_044048.1, on the reverse strand, counting down.
ACTGAACTCCTGTTCGATCTTGCCTTTGAGGAACTCCATCTTGACGGCCTCCCCGTGCACCAGCAGCATGTTGCGGGGCTCCGCCATGCGGATCAGCTGCATGATGCCCTTGGCGTCCGCGTGGGCGCTGAACGACATGTACTCTACCTGCAGCTTCACCTCCAGCTGCAACGCACACGCACACACAGTATGTCATAACACTGTGAATAACATATTCAGTCATTGCTGAGGAGTTCCCGAAGGTACTGTGAATATAGTGAATTACCCACAGGTGTGCATCATCCAGCAGAATGTCTTTGAATTGAGGGTTTAATAAATGTGTAATGTGTACGTAGAGGGATTTCAAATAAAAAAATTTCTCTACCGTTGATCTCCCTTCGAGCTCCAGTTTGCGTTGTCCGTTCAGGATCTTGTGCCCGATCGTCCCTTGCACACAATACCCCGGCATGATTACCTGTAGAAAAACAAGCATTATAAGTTGATCATACAGTTTTTGAAGTAATCTGCTCTCCTGTTCCGTGTATGTGCGAGAGGGAACAAAACCAGGACTCACCATGTTCTTCTCGTTGCCAGCCCACTTCTTGAAGATCTGTAACGACTGGCCAGCGTGCAGCATACCCGGTGTGGCAAACACCACCTAGAGAGCAGATTCAAATAACCATGTTTATGAGTGTCAAAGATAACTCAGAACAAGGTCAACAAAAGTATGTTAAAGGTGCTTTAGGTACGATTAAAGAGCTATAATTTCAGGGTAATTTCTTAGAAATACCGTAGCCATCAATTTGCTACTATTGAATTAATGAGGATATCAGTTCTGTTTGATTTTGACCGCTTTTCAATGTCTGATCATTTAGGGACCTTCACCGTGATTGGTGATTTATCGCTCCCCCACAGGAGCGTGAATGCAACACTTCTCAATGGTGGAAGTACGTAGAGAGGGAGGGGGTGTTTTTTCTGGCTTGTATCTATTCAAAAGGTTGCTCTCTTCTGCCCTCTGTCTATAAATCTCTCAAACCATGAATGACATGTTTTATTCCATTCGTGTATTTATTATGAAACATTCATCCCAAGTAACTCACCATAGGTCCGGGGTTATCTGCGTAGGAGCGGTCAAAAGGTTTGATGTGCTTGAATTCAAACATGTTCCTCTGTACAAAGGTCTTGCGGATCTTCTGGTTGGTCCACGTGATGAAGAGCTTGTAGTAATGGTTGGCCTTCTCCGTCATTCCCGTGGAGAAGTAGATGGGGGCTTTGAGGTTCATTCTCTCCCTGCAGTATGAGGGCCAATGGAGGTGGTATTATTGTCATCATCATAAGCCTTATGTATCATTATGACAGCGTAATATATACCACGATACATACAACCCATGCTTTGACACTTTGACACTAGCTCTAAAATTACTATGTTCCTTCTTATTACACATTTTTGATGATGCATTACACATGATTAACTGAGTAGAATGAAGGATATTACCAAAAGGTCTCCAATAGGATGCACAATTCCTGTGCTCTCCCAAGTGCAAAAACTGGAATAAGAACCTAGAAACATGAGACATGGTATAATTATGAAAACGGCCAAATAAAATGGGAAATTCAAGTAAAGTGATGACGAGCATGATAATATAAAAACATGCTTCCCACAGAATACAACTAATTTGATAATGTAAAGTCAAATATAAGAAAATTATAAATGTAACAGTCCTCTAATCAACTAAATCCTTACAATGAGCTCACTGTAACCAAATACCTAAGGGGGCTTCCTACCTTGCCCCCTCGTTCCACCGTCTCGTGAACCTTCTTCAGGAAGTCCCTCTCCCTGCACCTCTTGGAGTCTCGGATGGTTGTGGCGTAGGTGGACTCTGAGATGAGGAGGTCCGGACGGCACTTATCAATCCACGCAGCCCTAGGTTGATATTGCAAAGCACATAACGTTCAGTGTACAGCATGTGGGTCATTAGGAATAGACTCAACTGGTGCTTCGTCAACAACACTTACCCTAAATGCCTGTCTGGCGTCATGTTGTAATCTCCCTAGAGATGCACCACAAAAAAAAGACATTGCATGGTTATAATTCAAAACAAGAGTAAGAAAATCAGCATATTCCTGAGTTCTTCTTCTTCTTACGCACAGTGTATACCACAGACTCGGATCCCACTTTGATCTGCACCATAGCAGCCCCCAGAACGTGACCTGCATAGTAGGCCTTTATCTCCAGCTCCTCGTCCACCTGCAAATCAACAGATAGCACTTCATTGTCCATCCCAAGAGTTGAGTGTGTGCAGCACGCCATCGGGTGGCTGGGATTTGGGGAAAAAACAAAATCATATCACCAACGCACCTGGACCGTCTGGTGGAGATTCAGAGGTACGACTTTCTTCATGCAGTCCTTGATCATCTGGGAAGTGAAGAAGTTGGTCTCTCCCTTTTTGTCCACTGTGATTTTACGGAAGTCTTCTAGCAAAATGGGGCAGATAGCTTTGGTGGGGTGCGTCATGTAGATGGGTCCGTCGTAGCCCACCATCTCACTCATGTAGGGGAGAGCGCCGCAGTGGTCCAGGTGGAAATGACTAGGAAGGAACGGATGTGAAGGCAGTGCAACTCTATTGTAGAAAAAAACTTGGAAAGTAAAGGTGCACACAAGCTTCTCAGCACATACCTGATAATCACACAGTCCAAGAATTCTGTTAGCCGCCCATTCTGCGTGATATAAGAGAAGTCCGGGAATCGCCTCTAGATTGAAAAGGCAAAGTCGATTTATTTAGTAATTATATTTGCTAAAATATGTCTTCCTTATCTTTTCCAAACCGATGTCCTCTTCAACTTACATCATCATTGAAGCCCATGTGCATCCCACAGTCCAGCATGATGTTCTTGCCACCAATAGAGACAAGGATACAGCTGCGGCCAACATCCTGGCCGGCTCCTTATGGTAACAAAGTGAGTAGAGAGACATGTTTAGCCGATCATAATTGATCACTATTGCATAACGCAAGAAGGGGAGCAGCGTTCCAATTGCAAACAATGATCCTATCGAACTAACATGTGGATGTGATGTTGAAGGATACGTGCAGCTGCTAGCTCACATTACTTACCGAGTGGTGTGACCTTTATTTCAGGCATCTCGTCTAAAGACTCTGAGTTATAAAATAGATTAGAACCTTCCCTTGTTAGATAATCCAATCTTTGTTTACAGAGAATAACATCTAACTTCAGTACATTTTGTCACTTCCATGTAGCTAATCAAACTCTCTTCTGATTGGTGGAATAGACAAACGCGTCGCTGCGTCAGAAGTGTGCGCACTAGTAACCGGGATCAAACACCGGAACGGTTCTGTCACCTGCCGGAGATGTGAGCTTTTCCTCTGGTTCTGAACATTTTATGAGTTATAACCGTCTAATATCCTTATGACATATTAAGGGTAAGGGAAGTATCATTTTCGTTGTTTAAATCGTATGGTCCATTAATATGTTGACTATTATTCCATCTGCAGCACTTCCGTAAAGACGATCATGGCTGGTTCTGCTGTTATAGAAGAGCAGAAGTTCTCCCTGCAGGAGGTTCTGGACACTTTCAAATTGTGTCTCTCGGAAAACCAAGACGTCTACGTTGAACACTACGTTGCTGGTTGGCGTGGCCTCGTCAAGTAAGTATTTCAGGGGCATAATACCGAGGAAACGTAGAGCTACCTTATGAATTATGGATCAGATAAAGGTAATTTGACCATGGTTATAGTGATATAGACTACCCGCTTTTATGTGTACCTCATAGCTGCAATAACTGAATTACTTGATCAGAATATTCAGAACAGAGGTCAGTATATGCATCCTTTTCATTGCTAGTCAAGATGAACCATTTATGGGCCATTAGAAAGGCTACTACGAATCCATAGCAAGAGCTCAACACATCTCCCCATTTGTTTCCTTAACAGGTTCATGAACAGCTTAGGAAATGTCTTCACCTTCATCTCCAAGGACGCTGTCAACAAAATCCAGATCCTCGTCAACTTCCTAAACGGGGAGAACGGCTCCCACTACGTCACCATCCAGTCCATGGTGAAGTACGAGCTGGACAACCAGCTGGTGGACCTGGACAAGAGGGGCAGCCACCCGGAGTCAGGCAGCCGCACCTTGCTCCGTCTCCACCGAGCGCTGAGGTGGCTGGAGCTCTTCCTCGAGCGTCTGCGCACCAGCACGGAGGACAGCAAGACGTCGGTCATGTGCGCCGACGCCTACAACGAGTCCCTCTCCCAGCACCACCCCTGGGTGATCCGCAAGGCGGCGGGCATGGCCTTCTGCGTCCTCCCCGGGCGCCCCACCTTCTTCGAGGTGATGAACGTGGGCGGCGCGGAGAAGGTGGTGGACATGCTGGGCGACGCCGTCCCTATGATCTCCAAGGTGTACCAGATCACGGAGGATCTGTACTCGCAGAATAATTTACTGGAGTTACCTTAATAATGGGACATGGGTGTGAAAGGAGAGGTGACAGGCAGGGTTCATGTTTCAAGGTTCTTGTCAACTTTAGTGGGACAGTTTGTACTGCAGACTTGCCCTTGATCAATTTTAACAACTCAAATTCTATTGCATTTGATGTATTATTAAACATACTCTGGTGACACTAATACTACTCTTATACAATGCCGATACAATGATTGGGACTGTTTTGATTATTATCACACTTGTTTATGGTCTTTATATGTATGTGAAGGTTTATTTAATTTGACGAAGACAGTTTATTTTATAGTTTCACTAAATCTTTACTCAATTGTGTTTGTAACAATCGTTTTTTAAAAGCTGTTAACATTTTTATTAAAAGTATTACGAACCGAATGGTATCATCAGTTCAGGAAGCTTTCCATTAGTGAGCAGATACACAAACCGACCAGCAGGGGGAGCCTTCTATTCACAAGTGGTCGTCAAGGTTACCAGACCTTTTTGTAACAACTAGTGCTGAACGGAACTAGCTCAGCAGGAGCTCAGCTACTTTACCGAGTATAACTTAAAACTCGGCTGAAAACAACCTTCAAACATAAACCAAGGTATTCAATTTCGAGTTCAGTCATGTGTTCATACCAAAAAACGATTTACTTGCAAACCTAAAAGACATTCAATTATCTCCGTCTATTGTAAACAATAAGATACGAGGGCCTGACGTCACGTTCAACTTTCGAGGAGGCTCATATCTGGTCTATTTTGAGCTCAACCCATAGGTTATTGTGGTAGTAGGACTGATAGTTATATGTGCTCACATGGTACACTGATAGTCATGCATGAATAACACTTTAAACTTGTTATCCTTCTCACCCAGACCTAACCCAAGAAACAACTGTGGGGACTCATTTGTTTATTTTTTGTTTTAACATTAAAACAACCAAATCAGCACTTAAATGAATTCAACACGTCCAAAATCCTCAAAAGGACGAAGCAGGCCCCCAGCGGACCATACTGTGCGTGATACCAGAGAGCACGTCCAGAGTGACCACCACCTGGCCGTGGGGCACCAGTCCGACGGCTGCATCAGGTCCAGGTCAGACTCTGTGACCGGGATCACCACGCCGCAAGGCCAGGACTACACAGCAACACCGCTGCAATCCGTCCCTGCTCGGCTAACACTCTCCCTGAACAAATACAAGGTGCTTCCATCCATAAAAAAACCGTCAGATGTTAGCCACGCCCTTGTCCCAGAAATGAAGACATCCAAGATTAAACTATGTGATCATGTCATCGCTCAGCAGCGAAGGCATAGTCATGGAGAACCAGGTTGTTATGCCGAGAAGACCCCGGCAAAGACCCAGACTGCGACCCGGAGTAACCCTGAAATAGGCCGGGTTGCCCCTGCCCCTAACAAGCCTCCTGACCCAGTCATCATGGAGTCCAGAGACGAGACTCCTGCCGTTGTTGCTACAGACCAGTTGCTTCTAGCTATCAGAGCACCGTGTGGCAGGAGATTTCAGCAACACTTTTCCTATGCCGACACCCTGCAGACACTCATCACTTGTGCAGAAGCCAGAAATGAAACAAGCTACTCCGAAGCCTTCATTGAAACTATGGATGTGCCTCGAAGGAGCTTCAGGAGATTGGACATGACTCTGTCAGAGTGCTGCATCTTCAACAGATCAGTGCTGTGCATCTCTCAGGAGAGACACTCGGATATTGCCACAAGCGTAGTTGATAATGGGTAATTATGTCACATTCTAAATGATGAGCCATGTATGGAAAAATTTACCCGTGATCCAAAATTTGAAAGGCAATTGAGAAATGATTTTTGCTCACACACTAGTCACAAGGCAATACCATAGTACACTGTCCAAAGAGCTGGCAATGTGCCAGACATGTCACTGTATCTGATCAAACTGACTTAAACTATTATACTCCCCATTGCCGCTGGTGAATACAAAGTCCATCTTCAAGACTTTTGAATGGCATCGAGCAGATATCTGCACTAACCTGAATCAAATACTAAATCTTAAAACGCATCTAATCTTATTGCTATCTGCATATTCTTAATGAATCCATAATTGTTGATTAACAATAAGTGGTTTCCATTATTCGCTTGGAAGCAAACCCTTTAGTGTGGATATCTGGCATGTTAGTAGCAGCCCAATCAATAATACACAACTTGGTGCAGAAAATTAACCTGTAATGGACGTTTGAAGTTCAAAATATTTTTTTTGAACTGTATTTTCCCAAAAGCACAAATGATATTGCCGTGTTTTGTTCAATAAACCATGTAGATTGCCTGATGTGTCAGTGTGTCAATCCAAATAAAAAGAACAAGCACATTTTTAACAATAAATTTACTTTGTGGGTTAGCACATTCCAAGTTTTTTTAGCAAAGAAGATATTATATTATCAAACCAAAAACAAGCGGATATAATCTCGGCAAGTTAACACTTCAAATCTCAGACATGCATTTACAATATAAAACAGTAACACTTATTAATTCAAATCATTTTAAATCCAAGCATCATTGAATCACAGCAACCCCCACTTTAGTGGGTCAAATAAAATTAAAATAAAACACCCTGAATGAAATCTAAAGTGCAAACCATTGGCATCAGAATAATACCATTAGTAAATATTCTGGATCAACAAATGCCCCCTTCTCAATAACTAACTGATGAAAAGGAATTGTGCAGAAATGGGATTTCCAACTCCCATCCCTTCAAGACCGGTACTTGTAGCGCTGAACTTCAGTTCATCATCTTTTCAAGCTCATCCAGGTCATCAGTGTCCAATTTCACTATTTTGCGGTCTGGAAGAAGTGATTACATATTATTTCCTTTTTAAATGGGTACCATCTAAGTGCATTAAACCTACACTGTGGAACTTTGAACTGCAGCTACACATTGAGCATTAGTTGACTTATGATGCATAACAAACCATTACAGCCATCACAAGCCGTTTTGAAAATGTGCAGCTTCTGACATCACAGGTGGGCATGTCAACCTAGATGTAAGCTGGATAGATCGGTCTACCAGCCTACCCAGTAGACTGTAGCAAACGTTGCTCATCTATCCTTCATATCTAGGTGGACACGCCCACCTGTGATGTCAGAAGATGCACATTCTCAAAACAGCTTGTAATGGCTAATCAAACTCACACCGGGTGGTATAGTATGTCCCCTTTAAACAAATCTTAAACAAACTATTGAGATTTCATTTAAACTTGCTGAACATACCAAAGTGGAGTTCAATCTGGTGGATGAGATCCATGGTTTCTTGGCTGTCAACCATATTGAAGGCAAAACCTTTTTTGCCAAAGCGCCCGGTGCGGCCAATCCGGTGGAGGTACGTCTCATTGTCCGAGTTTCCATCTCTGCCAACAGGCAGATCGAAGTTGACCACGATGGACACTTGCTCCACATCAATACCTGGGGAGCCAGCACATTTCAGAGCATTTCTTTGACATTTGAAGCGGTTCTTATCTTAAAGGGCTGCCGTCCGGGCTAGACGTAGCCTACCTCTTGAGCAGACATTGGTGGTCACGAGCACCTTTTCCTTTCCCTCCCTGAAGCGCTCGATGACGGCGGCCCTCTGCTCCACCATCATCTCGCCACTAAGCAAGGCCACCTGGTGGCCCTCGCTGGACAGCTGTCCGCTAAGCCAGGATGCCATCCTGCGAGTCTGAGAAGGCATTGTTGTCATTTTGCTCAAACACATTAAATGGCTATGGGTAAATCCACTCTGGTTAGGCCCTGGAAAGGGGATGCTAGGAGGTTAGAGCTTATTATGGCAATTTCATGATCATCCTAAATTCAAGGCTAGGCAATCTCTATGCTATGCTCCCTTCCCCCACTCCCTCAATGTAGACTTGTCCCAGAACATGGGCTCAAGTAGTTTCATGATGGTGTAGGCAAACCCCGAATTTTGTAGCGATTATTGTTAAGCCATAATGCATCATGAGTGACTCACTTGGCAGAAGATCATGGCCTGTGCGATGGTAAGACTCCCATAAATATTGCAAAGAGCGGAGAACTTGTCCTCCTTCTCCTTGCAGACCACATAGAATTGCTTGATGGTGTCCAGAGTCTCCTCCTCGCGCTTCAGCTTAATGATGTTGGGGTCGGGGATAATCCTCTCTGCAAAACTCCACACAGAGTCCTCGAAGGTGGCTGACAGCAGCAGCATCTGACAGTCCTTTGGCAACAATCTGCACCAGAGCATTTGAGGAAACATACAGATCTAACACAAACCATATAGTTTAAACCCGTATAATCAAGCCTTCTCACTGAATTGGTGGGAAAAATACGATGAAACACAAGTCCTATTCCAAAAAAAAAAAAAGACTATTACAATTGAATAGACAACTGAATAGAGTTGGCCCCCATGTCAAAGACTCATCATGCACAGGTTTCTCGCTCCATGTCAAGAAATGCTTGTGCTGCTGTATTGGGGCTTGCCTCTGAATCCGGATGCTCTGGTCCTGATGTCCCTGGGTGGCGATCATGACGTCCGCCTCGTCCAGAACAAACACGCGGATCTTCTTTGGGTCAAAGAACTTCAGCTTGAGGCCCCAGTCAAGGACGGTGCCCGGCGTTCCGATCACGATGTGCTCCTGGATGGTGGTGCCGCGCAACACTAGGGAACAGGACCATAGCAACTAGTAGCAAACAGCCACTTCGCAATGCATTAGTCTGCATGACTCGAGTTTCATGAGAATGCAAGTAGCCTGTCGTTTTCTCCTTTACAAGTTCTTAGTGCCATTTTTAAATGGATTGATGCTTCAGAAATTTCATTCTGGAATATTTTTTAATCCCCAAAAAAATTAATAACAATCTGTGGACGGAAGTGTAATATAGTTATACATTTTACGCATCATTAGAGCCAAGACATTCTTACATCTATTTCCCCGAACGGCATAGGCCAGTTTGACTTCGGGATAAAACTTCCCCATCTGCTCAATGACATGGCCGATCTGCACAGCAAGCTCGTATGTGGGTGCGATGCAGAGGCACTGAAACCCAAAAGAGATGGAAAAGAGCCAATAAATAGATGGTTCACTTGAGACCCCATGAGCCTTACTGTAGACTGCAACAACACATTAAGCTTACCTGGGTCCATTTGTTAGCTGGGTTTACATGGCTGAGCATCGCAAGAGAAAATGCAGCCGTTTTCCCTGTGCCAGACTGAGACTGGGCAATCAGATTCTGAGGTCTGAAGGCAAACGTCACCACAGTGTGCATTTCTAGCTTAGGGATAAGTTGTTCAATCATGATCGCCAATCATACAACTTTGTCATCTTAGCCTTTTAAATTCATCATGTGTAATACAAATACTAATCCATGCAAAACAACCTGATAGATGTTCAACAGTAATTAATATCAGCACAGTGTACTACCAAGTGCTGGGCACTTACGGCTCGGCCAGCATCATGGGCAGAGCATTTTCTTGGATCCTCGATGGTCTATTGAAGCCCATGGTGTAGACTCCCTGAAGTAACTGAGGTTTCCTGTTTAATATGCATGTCGAGATAATACAAACATGTTAAAAAAAAGAAGACCCCATTAGGCAAATCACTTCAAAACCGAAAAAAATTGCACAACAAGATATGCAGAAGCACTTTTACCAACAGACGGCTAATTATACCTACATATTAGTTTGTTTACTTTGTTGGAGGCCACTAGTGCATACTGCACTGTGAATATTTATTATACTGCTCAGTGTTAAAATTAAACCTTGCCAGCGGCCGGACAACCCAATCTACCATCGAGCAACAGTCCCCCTCTGATCTAGTGACAATGGTGGACAGATAAGTTATGAAGTTCACACATTTGCTTCTCCCTCATGGAAGAATGTTCTCCATTATTTATTTATTACAAGTACATATTTTGCAAGGGCTATTCATCGGTAATGCTTAAGTGCAAAGATAAGGATTTTGATACAGGCTCAGTGTACATCTCAATAATACTGAGTCAGATGCTGAGGTATCCACCATTTAAATTTCATTTTAGTGCCAATATTGGGTAGCCTGGCTCCGCCCGCCTAAGTACTTCCGCTCAATTTGAATTTCCCTTCAGTACTAGGTCTGGACCTGCTGTATGTAATTTGGTTTTCTGCGCTACCACAGCGTGCGCCCAATCAGCGAACAGAGGGCGTGTCTGAGAACAATGACGTTGTCAACGATTAGACCCAGCTTCGAAAGTTGACTGCATACATCATCTCTGGCCTTACTATTAAATATTCATTTACAATGTGCAATTTTTCCCTGATATATTAAATTCGACGAACAAAACCTGCAGCTGTCGTTGACGGACATTTTCGTGCAGACGCGCAAGGTGTTTGGTTTGTGTACAACCTGCGCGTAATTCCCGGCGCATGACATACGTCACAACCAAACGTTAGCAATTGGTTATGGCAGATCCAGAGTGGCACTGGGCAGATCCAATCATTTTAAACTTCAGACACCCGCCTTCAAGTTTGTTAACGTTTGTCAATTGATTAGGTCCAGACTCTCTGTTCAAATTAAATGAAATTAAGTGAAGTACGAGAGTCTGGTAGAACCAGGCTAAATATTGGGTGCTTGGTATACAAATTGAATAACACCTTCAAACAAGGCTAATATTTCACCCACTTACAGTCTCAGTTCTTCGAATGTCTTCACAGAGAATAGAGGAGAGTTTGGGTCTCGCTGGAGAACCTCAACTTGATTTCGGTTTTTCACAAGATTATGGCGAATCAATTTATTCAACAGTGACTGTTCAGCTGGATCCACTGAAAAAGGAGAAAAAAAAAAGATAAAGTAACAGCAATTCAATGAAAAGACGGCCTAACTTTGAGAATCCATTAGCTTTCAACATTAATGAATGATTCCAATAGTCATATCATCATGTTGTTCACGTGTTTAGATATTGTGAAAAATACCCCGATCTTTTTTGCCTTCCTTTCCCATCGAATATGGCAAGACGTTACCTAGCCAAATGTACAAACACACACACCAAATATACATGTTAACATGGCTTCACAACATTTTGATTTAAATTATACGAGAAATACTTACCATTTATATCGTCCTTCAGCAGGGAGCACGGGACATTGGAACTAGCCATGCTTTTAAAAGTTCCAACCTGTTAAAACACAAACTTTATAGAGGTCATGTGAACAATGCAGACCTCTACAGCAAGTCAACCACGAGGGAATCAGTCTACAAACACAACTGATGAGCTGCTAGCCGGGCGGTGGCTAGGTTAATAAGTTAGCACGACATATTGAAAACCGATGGCCCATCCGTTGCGGTGGATTAAACCTTAGAAGTCACCTGTGCGGGCTTGGTCTGCACTCCAGGATCACCGCAGCCCTTCGCCACTGAATGTGAAGCCATTCTCCGACGTTATTGCGGTGATGAAACCGTGTTTTTTAAGGCGGGGGAAAACAGTGAAGTTGGATCAGAAGTTTTTCTGTGAGGGACAGCGTGCTGAGTGCTGTCTGAATGCGTCGCGTCAATCAAACATCAGCCAACCAGCAGCAGCCGTCAGCCGTCTCTATCACGTCTGCGGAGCCACGCTGGACCCCGCCCCCTGCAGGACCAGGGACCATAGAGATCTGCCTGCTGCGGACCGGACCGCAGGAGCCAATCTCCTGCCGAGTTGAAGGGGACCTCATAGTGTTGGACAATCAGGATGAGTTTACACTGCTATGGAGGCCTGCTGTGCTTCAGATAAAACAATTATTTTCAGAGCACTTGGGGGTAATCATTAACTCATTAAAATAATTTCCACTCATTCTCACTCAACATTTCCCACGGATAGCAAATTCCCTCCCTGGGGAGACAAGCAGACATTATGGTTTATTATGTCATTGCAAGGTTAATCCATCGTCGGTGAGTAGGTGTAAAGGCTACAAAAGGGCACAGGGAGAAGAAAAGAGAGCTCAGACAGGCAGGTTGCCAGTCTGGGAGGGACCAGAACCATCAGGTCGGCAGACCTAATTTGTCCGTCGCTCCCACCGCAGCGACTGCTAGGCCAGCCAGGAGGCTGCTGATTGGTCACTTTGTGGGACAATTATTTCCGAGCCAAAGGGAGAGTGACAAAACATAATTTGCTGCTGTATATTTCTGAAGGACAACTCTATTTGTTACTCAGGTAGGAGTTAAACGAACACCATAGGTGGAAGTGCCTGTTTTTTGGATCAAATTGCCCCACGTTACCTTTCACCAAGAGGGGCCGGCTACTACGTAACGTTACTTCTGTAGGGTCTAATGCTCATTCGGCTTTGACTCATTATGTTTATATCGGTTTATTCAGTTTTATAAATAGCTAAATGAATTGGTCATGAATAGGTCATTACATTCAAACAAGTTTTGACCCCCCCCCCCCCCCCCCCCCCCCCCGATCGATAGATACACTCTACACTCACTTCTTATTCTCATATTTTCATTTGCCTTTTATCTGCACCAAAACAACGGGTGCAATGGGAAGGACTGGCATGTCAGGTGGTAGATGTCAGAAAAGTAGTAATGGTGTTTTGTAAAATCTGGTAATCTCCTCAGATAGCTCTGCGTGATGAGAAGCGATTAGCGCAGTCGTGTTTAGGTGCTGGTGGCCGCAATCTCGTGACGTGATGCTATTAGTAACCTAGCAACCGCAGGAAAATCTAACCATATTTCTCAATCAATTCCTCGTGGGTAAGATAATTAAATGAATCAGATCGCCAGAAAAGAGTACCCCTAACTACTATAATGTTGACTTATTATTATTATTATTATTATTATTATTATTATTATTATTATTATTATTAATAATAATAATATTAATAATAATGACAATAACAAATAATAACCATAACAATAAAAAGAATGAGAACCATAATAATATGGATTATTATTAGGCAACCATTAATTGTATCGATATTACTTTTATTATCATGAATCAAATCATCCTTATGGATGTTGTTGTTGTAGTTGTGGTTATCACTATTATTGTTATGAATGAGTTCCTGACTGAATAAATATGGAGGACTGTAGTGGGTGCAGGTGGTAAGTGCTGTGGTTGACGGCGATTGTTCAAGAGAGAGACAGACAGACAGGCAGACAGACAGACAGACAGACGGACAGACAGACAGACAGACAGACAGACAGACAGACAGACAGACAGACAGACAGACAGACAGACAGACAGAGAGAGACAGAGAGAGACAGAGAGAGAGAGACAGAGAACCTGGGGCTTTACTGAGTTTTATCGGCAGATTGATAATTCAATCGTAAAGGGAAGCAGACTTTCTGCAAACCAATTCTCCTACACACAAGTCGACACGTCCTTATTTCTGCACCACTCAACGACTTCAAAGACTGATATTGATTGTCATGGTGACCTTAATGGAAAACGATGGATTAGGCTAAACAATCTCAGAGCACACAGATAAGCACACACCCACGTCAGATTGGAAATATCCATAGCTTTCCAAATCTACTACTGACAGAACAATAGAGACACAAGAAAGATGATAGTGAGAAACATACAAACACACACACACACACGCACACACACACACACGCACGCACGCACGCACTCACGCACACGCACCCACACACACACGGTTAATACATGTAAGGTAGTCACGTGGATATATGGCCAATCAGCCACCACACCTATGCCTTTTCACCTGCATTTCATTGACCATCATGATAAAGAAGTGTGATTACCATAACCCCATCATTGTTTTCCGGGGAATGGGTGGGGGATGGTGACGGTATGAACGAAGTGGGGAGGGAAAGGGGGGAAGGAGGAATGGTTATTTGTAGCGCACTGGTTTCTCTCGCTCCCTCTCTTCCTCTCCCTCTCTCTCTCTCGCTACCTCTTTCTCTCTACCCTGTTCTTTCTCTCTCCGTCTCTCTGTCTCTCGACCATCCACAGGGAGGTGGCTAAACCATAGTTTCTACCAAACCACATGTTGCTGCGCCGATTAAGCTGCTGAAACCGTAGCTGCCTGGTCTCTTTTGTGTCCTAATCTCCAATTAATGCCGGGGCCACTGCATCAATAGTTTCTGCCACCTGTGGCAGTCATCCTATTCCCTCTACGCCACAGGGGAAAGCAGCACTAAATATTAACAAATCGGGAAGAGAAAGAAAGGCACTGGAAAACAAGTGAAAGGACGTTTAACAGATAGAGAGGACTTCTGGAAGATTATAAACAACAACAACTTGGCGACCTACCCAGCTGAAATTAATGCAAGGTAAGAGAGTGAAAGATGGATGAATGATGTGCATGCTGTCCATCATCACTCTGCAATATTCATCCCTGTCATCAGTCTTGTAACTGTTGTGTTTGTCTGTGTGTTGCCTTATCTCTATTGTTTGAGCAAACAGGAGCTCTATAGCTTCAGCGAACAGGTGGTTGCACTGCACTGTACTGCATCTTCCCCCCTGGTTAGGTAGGACTCAGTACATGGTAATAGGGGATTCAGTTTTAGCCGTAATGGTTTTGTGGCTGTTTAGAACCGACCCCCCTGATGATTCATGTGGCTGATCCCAGATGAAGAGTCGCGCAGAGAGTCTGTCACTTTTAAGACCCCTTAGCACAAGCTGAGTGAGGCAGAACAACAGATGCAGCGGTGGAAAAATAAATATCAGTTAGCCTGGCATTATTTAATTAGTTTGAAATAAGCAAATCCATGCATGATACAGTAGTTACTTGTTATTTTGATTTATTATCTTTTTTTATATATTATATGTATTTCATATACACATGTTTAGATATAGAAAATCGTTCTTTATTATGGTTGATGTTAACACAGATATTTTGAATAGATCGAAAAGATTTGGTGCTCCTTTGGGAGAAGGGGTTGGTGAGGAAGAAGAGGAGGAGGAAGAGGCAAGAAGCCCATACTAGCCTCCTCTGCCTGTGGTCCACTGGACACATGATGGCACTGTGGCCACAGACAGCAGAGTGATGCTTTCTCCCAAGCATGTGTCTCCATTACCCTTTCCTGTCCATAAATAACCACCTGTCGAGCGTCTGGCAACACTAGCTTAATGAGTTATAAAATACCTTTCCTCGTTCCCAATAAATCATGAATCTGTGGCCATCGAGTGAGCGCAGTGATTCATCAGATCCTTCAACCCTTTCGAGGTTGAAGGTCTCTCAGGAGACATTAAGGCCAATGACACATTTCGGTAGTTAAATTGTATTTCTTATCGATGCTTCAGATCGTGTAGGCAGCAGCAGGATCTATTTAGGGTGGCTAGGTTTCAATCACCGGTCACCGGCAACACACCGGAGGATCACTGGTCAGTCTGCAGGCAGGAGAGCCGAGCCCGTCTCTATGGAAATTGCTTTCGTCATAACGCTTCCTATAAAAACCAGGCAGCTCGGGGCTCTGGTGTGTCTGCAGACGGGGGAGAGGGAGCGCCTTGGCAGCAAACAAACACCTCTGGCTGTCCTTTATTTACCAAATTGCATTTACATAAAGCAGCACCCAGAAGCCATTACCTGCATATTATTTTTAGCTTGTTATCTGCGATGTTGTTAACCTCAAACCCATTATTTCTTAATGCCCATGAATGATTTTCTCTTCACAGCCAGCCCTTCTATTACAAAAAGCATGATTTACTATAAAAGACTATAATTCCTTTCTTGTTATTTAATATCCGTATTTTTATATATATATATATATATATATATATATATATATATATATTTATTTATATTAATATTTCCTATATATGTTTTTTCACTTTTATTTTCCTTTAGGCATGGCTGTGTTGGGCATTTATATTCATAAAACCAACAGGTAGGCTGCAGTTGGGACCACCGGCCCATGCAGGCTTGTTTAATAAACTGCCGGTGTAACAACAGCAGCAGAAACTTAGCTGTGTGATTTGAATTCCGACATGCCAGTCTGCCAACGGTTTGTTTAACTTTGGCCTTTTAACTCATCCCATAACTAGCACCATGCCTGGACTCTTGAATAAGGAGAAATGGACCGCCCTGCCACTCAGTGTCTCGGACATCACTTCCTGTGTCAGAGGTTACACCTTGGCGATGACAGCCTCCATGACCTATGAAAATATTGAGGACCATGCCATTGAAGGTGAGTAATGGTTTCGAGTCTCCTTCTTGACGCAAAAAAACATTTCACAAAAACATTTAAGTCAATTATATAATTTCAGCAAATATTCTGCAGATATTATTTATATTATATTTTGACGGTTTGCTTGTATTTCTCGGTCTTTTCAAACCTACCCTGAATGTGAATCACCAAAAATGCTAAAATGGCACGTTTACCGTGACATTTCTGCCTCTCATAACTTATAACGAAAATGTCAGATAATGTCAGACAAAATACATCTTTGTCTCCAATCAATTAAATGATGGCTTATTCACCACTTCTCATATCCCATCACCTAACCATGCAGGCATCTTTATTTACCCGCTGGAAGAGAACTCCACAGTGGTGGGCTTCGAGGCTATGATATCCAGCCAGATCATAACACTGCAGATCAAAGACAAGGCCAAAATCGATGACTGTCAGCCAGATGTTTCCAGTGCTACTGGAACACCCCAGAGTGGCAGCGGTAAGAAACACAAGGACTAAACCCCATTGTGTTAAATGACACAACAGACTGCCTGTGTTGTTGTTGAGTTACAATGTACTCAGAGCTTTACCTGAGCCACTGTATTCACAAGCCTTCAGGAGAACAGCAGACAACTGGTGTTGCATTGGAAATGTGTCACATTTTTGACACATTTCCAATATATGTACTCCCCGTGCCTGCCTTTGATTCTGTGGTTGACTGGTCTGGTCTCTTCTGTTGCTGGTCTGGCCTCGCTGCAGGGCATGTGGTGATGGACGAGGACCTGGAGAGGACCGTGTTGGTGGTGAACCTGGGGGTGATCCCTCCCATGGAGACGGTCAGCATCCTGGTCAGCACCTCCTCCGAGCTGTCCACCCTGGCCGACGGGGGCATCCGGGTCTGCTCGCCCTCCGTCTGCACGCCCAAGGTGCAGAGGACGGTGAACGAGGAGCAGGGCCTGTCCCCGAACTTCACCAGAACGTGAGCGCAACCCCTGATTCAGTGTTGACCGTGAAGAACCGACATCACTTCTGACGTGTAAAACAAATGTTTCGCCTTTTGGTTACACATTTGGTTAAAAAGTAATGATTTGACTGTTTTAATGAGGAAGGGCGGAAAAACGATTATACAATATATATCGCGATAAAACTCCCCCCATCATCTCTATTCCCTCCCTCCCTTTCTACTCCCTCTCTCTCTTCTTCCTCCCTTTCTGCTCCCTCCCTTTCTATATTTGTTCGCCATTGAGATGATAACTCAGTGTTTGTGAACGTGATTGACAGGGCAGATGGATTCCCCTGAACCAATCAGGGAAGAGATTGCCCTGATTGTTCCAAAATGAGCCGATAGCGGTCTAAGATCTAGATTGTCTCATACAGAGACCAGCAGGCAGTCCAGAACAGATCCTCTCACAGGGCACTTCCCTCACTAATAGCTAATAGCTTCTAATTGATTACCCTGACATAAATAGCTCTTAAATTGTCCCTTCAGCAGCTTCAATAATACTAGTATATAGCTCTTAAATCGTACCTACAGACCCTTGAAGGTATTGAGTTGTCTAGCATTGAGAGCAGTGGTGTACTGGCCATCGGGCGTTCCGGGACAAATGCCGGGGGGGCCAACGCATCATCGGGCCGGTGGGTGGTCAAAAAATCCATACCGGTTTTACCGGTCCTGTGTGCTCTTTACCATTCAGTCATTCGGGGAGTGCATGAGAGCATGCTTCGTGCTCACTAGCCAATCACAGCTACCTTAGTTAATGTGCGTTAACATTCTAGACCAGTGCAATAAGTAGCATGCAGCCGTGAGATGCCCAACAAATGTCTGGAAAATGTCAATAAGTGAAGGAGGGCCCGGAAAAATAGAAAGAAGAAAGGACGCAGCTTTAGAGGAACAGGCCCCCAACAGTAACTGACTGTCATATATGCCCCCCCACCTCTTTGGGTGGTAATACTTGAATGATATATGGCTTGGTGTTTGTGTTGTTCAACATACAGGAGAGAGAGGAGTACCACGGGCCATAATGAACAGACTCCCAGCTCAACCCAGCCGGGCCTGGTCACGCTGCTCGAGGAGGAGTCCATCAACTCCATGGACTACCAGTTCAACTTCAACCTAGAGATCCGTGCTCAATACCTCCTGTCAGGTCAGACGGTTCCTCTGCCGCATTAAGAACTTGACACTTCAGTGACTGTTTGCGGCATTCATAGCGTTGTTTTTCTTGGAATCACACCTTACCTACTCAGCGCTTACTTTTCAACAGTTACTTTGTAAATCTATACCTTCTGATACATTATGCATTTGATTTACATATTGGTAATTATACATACATGATATATCCCACATGATTTTCACATGATTTTTTTTTATTCAGGAATTGGTCTCTTTTTTGTTCGTTAAGGGTGCATTTAGTGAACACATTGTTCCCTTTTAATGAGCAATGATTTAATTAGTCTGAACTTCAAGTCTAGACCTATTTGTACTTCCAAAACATTTGAAGCCATTACGTATTGTTGTCGTAGCAGCTGGGGGGAACAAATAAACATTAAGGTAGCACCTCCAGATGTTGTGTGCTGGAAGGCCTGCTGTTTTTAATTAGACTATACCTATTAGAGCCACAGTTCCAGCTGTCAACCATTTTAAGATGCCTGTTGCTTCTTCTTCTTCTGTTTTATCATCTTCCTCTTCTTCTTCTTCTTCTTCCTCTTCTTCTTCTTCTTCTGGTTTATCCTCTTCTTCTTCTGGTTTATCTTCTTCTTCTTCTTCTTCTTCTTCTTCTACTACTGTTTTATTTATCTTCTTCTTCTGGTTTATCTTCTTCTGGTTCTTCTTCTTCTTCTTCTTCTTCTTCTTCTTCTTCTTCTTCTTCTTCTTCTTCTTCTACTACTGTTTTATTTATCTTCCTCTTCTGGTTTACTCCGGTTTCTTCTTCTTCTTCTTCTTCTTCTTCTTCTTCTTCTTCTTCTTCTTCTTCTTCTTCTTTTTCTTCTTCTTCTTCTTCTTCTTCTTCTTCTTCTTCTTCTTCTTCTTCTTCTTCTTCTTCTTCTTCTGCTGTTTTATTTATCGTCCTCTTCTGGTTTACTCCTTCTCATCATCGCTTCTTCCTCCGGTTTCTTCTTCCCCATAGGAGTGGAGAGTCCCTCTCACGCCATACGGGCTGACGCAGATCCTCTGGCCCGCTCGGCCACCAGCGTGGTCATCACCCTGGCTGACAAGTACACTTACGACTGTCCCGTTGAAATCCTTATCTACCCCAGCGGTGCGTTAACAGCTTCGCCTGGGCATCCCTGCCCACTTACTCTCTCCCCTCCACTATAAAGCACAATATTATCAAACAGTGTTTACCTCCTCCTCGCCAAACCCATAGAGAGGCAGCTAGGTGATTCATCTCTTTCTCTCTCCCCACCCCTCCCTCCTCCCCCCACTCTCTGTTTCCTTGGACACTAGCTGTCCAGCTGATATTTAAGCCTGACATGGCCGGAGAAAACAAACTGCATCTCTGCCGTGTGGGTGTATTATATCCAGGCTTTTGATGATGATTTTCCCACCTCCCTTTAACAATATCAACCCAATTGTGTTTGGAACACTATACCTCCAGAGGCAAGGTTAAAAAGCCGGGCTGTAACTACCAAACAGACAGACAAAGGGGGCTTGTGTCTGCACACAGGTCCTGATGCCAGTATACTCATGCAATTGAATTCCACCCAGCGGTGTACTTGGGCCTCAATCTCGTCTCATCATGCATTGACCCGTATTGATGGGGAGAAAAGCAGGGACAAAACAGAGCCGGTTCGGCCTGCATATCAATGCACAGTGTCAGCTATCGTCTGTTACACGACTCAACTCAACAAAACTGGATTAGCATTCTTGGAGCGCTCAGGACGTAAGTCTCAGAGAAGCTTATTCGGTCAAGCCAAAGGTGTTATTTTGATCGAAACGATGCAACGCTCGTTACTACAAATGGATATTAAACTCAGCCAGGTAGCCGACACTCCCAGGAGATGTCCTTCTGCATTAACTGCGTACATGTATGGTCATGCATGTACAACGTTGCCATGATGCATCCTGACAACCAGCTCTAAATAAACATCCCCTGTGTTACGTCGTCATGCTCCACTATGACAGAGTGTTTTTTCTCTTAATCACACACCTTACCCAATCAGTTCTTGATGTGAACAGTTTTTCTTCCCTGACGTGTGAATTCTGATACACGATGCATGTACACATTCGCTCACTTTGATCGTCCATATCGGTGATGTTCTCCTCCCTTCACTGTGTACATATATGAGTATGGGCAACTCTGTGCTACTAGAGTTGCTGCTATGCTTCCTGAATAAACAGCCCTCGGTTGCCTCGAAGCGCAATTACCAGCCGCCGTCCGTCTTCATCATGACACTTATTGTTGCTAGCCTGTTGAGGTAGGCTGAGGGAATGTCTGTGTCATGCATCCGTGCTCCCCCCCTGTCCCACACAGAGCCCCACCTCCCTCACGTCCTCATCGAGGACGGAGACATGACCCAGGAGGAGTATGACGAGCACCTGCAGGGCAGGAGCGACTTCATTAAGGCCACCAAGAAGGACCCCAGCGACGATAAGAAGGTGTGGGAGTGTGTGTGTGTGTGTGTGGGCGGGGGGGGGATTATGTGGGTGAGAGGGGGGGCTGGTAATGTGGGTACGTTTGTGGCCTAGTATGTGTGGGTGGAATTTCAAGTACTTAGTTTTTATCAAATTCTTCTAATATCTAATTATTATACAAGGAAAAGGAAAACAATAACTATGTAAAACACCTTAGTTCCAATGGAGTTAATAAAGACCTTAACTTTGAAATGATGTGATATGAAATTGGTTTCTATGGAAACTCACCAGGAGCTCGGAGCCTACCAGGTATTCCTTGTGTAGGCACCGTACATAACATTGCATTTATTTAGCTGACGCTGCTGTGCAAAGCCATATCACAGAGGGATCTATCCACTACACATCTACCGAATATCTTGTCAAGAAAACCAAATGTTAATACACATCTTCAAAGTCAGCCAATTAACTCAGTCTGGGAAAGCTTCAGGATTGTAGGGGTGGACAGTCTCCCACCCCTTCTGTGCTTTACATAGTTTGTACTTCCTCAAAGTCCGAAACACCGTAGCCTCATTCAGCTGCAAAATTATTGAAATGTTGGCGGCCTTGTTTAATCACGCTAGTGTATGCTAATAGTTACCATGTGGCTAACTAGCGGGAAGAGGGAAAATGGTCTCCGACCTTAAATTGGCTTGAAGGAATAGGAGGAGATCGATCAACTGAAATGACCTGATATCGCAACGGATTTCATGGAACATAATTTTTCTGATGCTTACTGTTAATAAGAATTTGTGTTTCGATCTCTTTAAGTGTTATTTTTCTGCCTTGAAAGGCATTTAAGGCACCCTAAGATGTTACCCCGAATAACGGTTTCAGTCTTCATGTTCATTGCACTCATGCAATTAATTTAAAATGCATTGAAACTGCATCGGAGGCACAAACTAGGATTTGCCGCATGTGTTTCAGCCCTGGGAAATTCTGTTCTAGCGGCTCTGTTGATCTTTCGCAGGTAGATGTCATTCACAAGCGTCTTCACAAGGACATACTCCACAACCCGGTGGTGATGCTGAACTTTTGCCCCGATCTCAAGCTACTCAGCTCAGACCTGAGGAAGGTGCATGGAGAGTTCATCTTCCTCATCGACCGCAGTGGCAGCATGAGTGGAATAAGCATCAATCGTGTGAAGGTATGAGGAAGTATTTTAACCCTGTTTTGCATCATGTTGGTTTATTATTAATATGCGTACAGTGTTAAAATACTGGTAGGTGATTAATTTACCATAAACATGCGTTTAGTGCTGAATTATTTGATGAACTGTATTTGATGAAAAATGTATTGATAAGTTGAATAATAATTTATTTGAGAAACTGAAATTGATTGGTTTGATGATCAACTAATGGTTTTATATAAAGCAAAGATCCAAACATTTGCTGCTTATGTCCCGAATGCCGATTCCAAGGGAAATTTTTATGATAAATAAATATATAGAAATCAATGATGGCCTAAAGCGATCACTAACGAGCAGTGTGTTGGCCTGTGAGAGGTACATATGTTTGACTGACTCTGAAGAGACATGACCAGGCTTCATCTAAAACGCCTCTGTTGTTCCATTTATTAGGTTTAGAAAAAAGAGTCACTGTAGACGATCAGGGCTTTCAACTCCTATATTTTAAAGAGCCTGTCGGTAAGTGATTGGTCTTGCTTCAATGCACTTGTGAAAAGCTAGCCCTGGCTTAGAGGCCGACCACTTTACACTCATTTGAGACTCATGTGCCTGGCTTTTGTATGGTACGTCTCGTACCTTACAATCCCTTGTCTGGGTGTAGTGAAAGTCTGCCTGTGGCAAGGCCAAGTGCGTGTGCCATGTGCGTGTGCGTGTGCGTGTGCGTGTGTGTGTATGTGTGTGTCTCTGTCTGTCTGTCTGTCTGTCTGTCTGTCTGTCTGTCTGTCTGTCTGTCTGTCTCTTTCTCTCTCCTTTTTCCTTTGTTCCTAATTCCTATTTTTTTTATAATTACTACTACTTAACTACCCCAATTTACTTTAATCTGAGTCTTTGTAAAAAAAATCGTAGATAGATATTATTACAATTATATTGCAATATTTCCAAGTGTTTGGCTTTAAAACAAAATCGTATATCCTTCTGCTTCTTCTTCTTCTTCTTCTTCTTCTTCTTCTTCTTCTTCTTCTTCTTCTTCTTCTTCTTCTTCTTCTTCTTCTTCTTCTTCTTCTTCTTTTTCTTCTTCTTCTTCTTCTTCTTCTTCTTCTTCTTCTTCTTTTTCTTCTTCTTCTTGAGAATCAACGATTCTGCTGTTCAGGAAATCCAGAGAAGTCTCGACGAGCTTGCCATTGATCTGCATTTATTCAGCAGCACACCTCAGAAAGGGCTGTCTGTGAGGGAGGGAGAGACGCGTCTGAGGCATCAAATGGCGACTGACCTCTTCATGTCCTCTTCTTCCCACTGTCCTTGGCCGTGGCTCTGCTTTGTGTCCCTATATAAAGGACGCCATGGTGGTGATACTGAAGAGCCTCATGCCCGGCTGCCTCTTCAACATCCTGGGCTTCGGCTCCACGTTCAGAGCCCTGTTCAGCACTAGTCAGAACTACCAGGAGGTAAACAACAACAACAACAACATCATCCTGTCCATGACAGACGCATTCCTGTGTGTTACTGTTCCATCTTCATCACCTCCATCCTTCATCTTCTATTGAGATTGAGGGAAAAAAGGAGAACAGATATTTTCCCATTAGCTTTTTTGTAAAGCGACAAACCTAACAACACGCGTATTTAGTACCCACAGTTCGAAGGTCTTGCCCCAGAACATCACTGAGTGAAACAGGGTTTGTGTTTCACACATTTGCACGGCTCTCGTCTCTATTAGCTCAAATGATGAAAAGAAAAACATTGTATCCATTGTATAATGTACTTGCCTGTCTCTGGCTGCTCTCATGGCGCCGGCTAGGACACGCTGGCCCTGGCTTGTGAGTACATCAAGAGGGTGAGGGCGGACATGGGCGGGACCAACCTCCTGACCCCGCTCCACTGGGCCCTGAGGCAGCCCCTGCAGAGCGGCCACCCCCGGCTGCTCTTCCTGCTGACCGACGGCGCCGTCAGCAACACAGGCAGGGTCATCGAGCTGATGCGCAGCCACGCGCGCTACGCCCGGTAGGCCATCATCCTCGCCATGCACACATACACGCCCGCTGGTACATGCTCTGGGGTCTCACACGACGACCGCTAGCTGCTGGTGTCTAAAGAACACTGGTTGAAGTTGTGTTTTAGGAGAAAAGCATTTTCTATTATTTTTAATAGAACATGCAGCAAAAAAACGAAATCATATGCTGACACTGCCCAATTAATACGGTGTATTAATTGGGAATTAACTCCAACAGCTTATTATTTCAAGGCAATCCTTTCTCTGATAAGCAACAGATTCATAATAGCTGTTCAGTGCCTTTGGAGATGCATTGTATTATAAAGTGTGTATATTATTATATTATAGTCTTTAGAAAGAACCAAAATATAATAAATCAGATCAAAACAAATGTGATTGTCTCACTGAAGTACATTAGTAAAGTCAAGGGCGCCCAACTGAGAAGAGGCCATTGCTGTTTGTTCACGAAATGGCTCATCCATATTTCTCATAGGGTTTGGGATTAACACATGCAATAACCCAATTTAAGGCAGGGGAGTATCATACCATTCACATATAATCCAGACTTCTAACCAGGTGAGCTCTGTGTTGTAGAGACAGCCACAGAGACACTGAAGGCAAGAGAATTCAAGAGCTTTATATGAAAGATAGAATATATCGTGAATACAATGGACACTCATTGATCAATTCATGGTCATCCAACAATCTTCCAATGGAGCTAAGTGTGTGTGTGTGTGTGTGTGTGTGTGTGTGTGTGTGTGTGTGTGTGTGTGTGTGTGTGTGTGTGTGTGTGTTTCTGCCTGCGTGTGTGCATGCGTTGGTGCGTGTGTGTGTGAGTATGTGTTTACCTGTATTTGCGTGTGTGTGGTGTGTTTATCTTTATTTCTGTGTGTGTGTGTGTGTGTGTGTGTGTGTGTGTGTGTGTGTGTGTGTGTGTGTGTGTGTGTGTGTGTGTGTGTGTGTGTGTGTGTGTGTGTGCATCTGCCTGTGTGCGTGTGTCAGGTGTCATACGTTTGGCATCGGTCAGGGCGCGTGCAGAAGACTGCTTCAGGGACTGGCGACGGTCTCCAAAGGAACGGCCGAGTTCTTGGCAGAGGGGGAGTGCCTTCAGCCCAAGGTACTTAATATGGCATCTTATCCCACGTTGACACCCAGCCGTTTAGCTCTGAAAAGAGCTAAATGCCGTCAAAGCTAACTAACTATTAGCTAATTGCTTTGGCAAGGAAATCATGACTTAAATTATGCCCGTCTCAGCAAGGGTTTTGTATTGTCCATTTGTAAGCCTTCATTTTAGTTTTGTCCATTCACTTGATTTGTCGTTTAAATGGATCAAATGCATGACCCAGAAGATGAGTTTCTCAGGCGTTTCTATTCCCCCCTCTCCCCATCAGATGATCAATTCCCTGAAGAGAACCATGATGTCCCCAGTGCTCAGCGACATCGCCATCGAGTGGCTTTTCCCCGAGACCAAGGAAGTGTTGCTTTCTCCCGTGGGCAGCTCCTTCCTGTTTCCTGGAGACCGGCTGATTGGCTACAGCGTGGTCTGCGACACCACGCGCTTACATCCCAACCCAAACTCAGTTAGTACATGTACTACACTGGACCTATGGAACATGAATATCCGTATGGATGTGGATATGAATATGAATGTGACTACTATAAGGACGATGATGGTGGAGACGGTGATGGTGGTAAATGTAGAGATGGAGGTAGTGTTGGTTGAGTTGAACCTGGTGATGGTAAATGTAGATATGGAGGTGGAGATTATTATCATCATCATTATTGGAAGCGTGTGTCTGTGTGTGTAAGTGAATCAGCCCCCCCCCCCCCCCCCCTCCCCCCCCTTTCACAGAGAGCTCAATTAGATCCTTTCAAAGCCCTTTCTAGAGTTCCCACCCTCTTCATCCATCTCCACCGACAACCCCAGGACAAGAGGAGGCGCTACAGCATGCTGCGCTCCAACGAGTCGGCCAGCTCCGTGTTCTTCCACTCCCAGGAAGAGGAGCCGTGGCGGTCCTCAGAGAGCGAGGCCCAGGGGGTCCAGACGGCCGAGACGGCCTCCAGCTCTCCCTTCTCCCCCTCCCAGGACTTCATGTCAGAGAGCAGCCCCGTGTCCACGCAGCAAGACACCACCGGTAGGACGCAATCACAGCCCCCCCCCCCCCCCCCACAAACACAAAAAGAATAAAAATATAATCATTTAGCAAACTCAAGTGCCCCCCCATAATCAATTCAATAGGATTTGAATCTTAAAATAATCGAAGCTCTGACTAATGTTAAGCTAAACTAATGTTGTGAGATGCAGTCTACATTAATAGTGGGGGAGTATTGCCCCGTTGTTATTGGGTGCTTCTTCCCAGCCACAGCTATTATATGAGCGTTGAGGTCATGACCCCGCTGATCACCTACATTTCTCTTATTATTATTTATATTATTAAGTGTTTGCCTATTGATTGGTTTTGTATTGTTCTGAAGCGTCGAGGAGGCGCGCATACAGCACCAACCAGATTGTGGATTTCAACCCAGGCAAGAAGGTGTACACACCCAGCGACCCCAGCTCCGTGGTGGGGAAGAACCCCCTGAGGAGAGCCAAAGCCCAGGAGCTGGTGGGCCAGACCAGCCCAGACTACGGCGCCCAGTGGAAAGACGACTACCAGGTTGTAGCCTGAAAGTCGAATGGAACATGCTTTTAGAGTCTGAGATTTAGAGTTGATGATTAGATTGCCTGTGTTGCTAAATAATCTTGTTATCTATATTAAAACGAATACCCGGAAAGACCCTGGAAATAAGAACTCCTATGTCTAATCTAATGAATTCATCATGTTACATTTTATCTGCTGCATACAGAAGCACATAATGCCAAGCTTGTGGCGAGAACAACAATAGGATATTATCCAAGCCATCTGATGCTGGCCTGGCTGGAGTGTAATCAGGAATGCTTAAGAGGAATGCACACACTACCGTTAAGGCCCGGGGAAATCATACAAACAACAATTAAGCTGCCATGTTGCTGTGGGAGTGTGTCTCGATTTAATCAAGGAAAATACAGCGGCCCCTGAGAAAAATAATGCAGCTCCTTAACCACATGTATAAGGACCACAGTAGTTGGGGGGAAGGTTCAAGGACTGAGTCTGTTGTTGAGCCGATGTCTTTGTGTTATGACGGCTGCGTTTGTAAATCAGAGAACCTTCGAGGCTTCATGACAATATTTCTAAAACTAGAGCATCCATAAATGAAAGCTCCTGCAAAATGCATGGACTCATCAGGATGGAAATCTATGAACTATAAATAATTCAATAATATTCGTCTCACATCTTGAATCTCAACCAGTCCCAGCTGGAGAGCCTGTGCGCCACCGCCTCCAGAGTGCGCCCTGCCGGCGGCCCTAGGGCTCCCTCCCAGCAGGAGGCCGACGCAGACCCCCAGACCCAGACCCATGCCCGTACCCTCCAGGCCCAGGAGGAGCCTCTGGCGGTGGGGAGCAGCGTGGCGGCCGGGCCCCCTGCGCCGGCAGCAGCAGGCCTGGCCAACCAGGGGACGGACGGCTCCAGGTCCTCCACGGAGAGCCCATCTGTCGGCAGCCTCGGAGATACAGGTGAGAGCGCTGCTAGGAGACCGCTCTCTGCTGCCTCCGGGGGGGTGGGATGATGGCAAGAGCCGCTGTGAAGCGTTTTTCAATCTTTTACAAATGATTTCAAAAGCCATCTTTTCACATTCATTTCCCGTCTGGGACTATCCTCTTATCTTATCTGAAAGATGTCACTGGGACATGACTTAATTTCTCTTCTTTGATCTTCTATTAAGTCTGCGATCTGTAATAGTTTAATAAAATCGTATTCAACCGATGGTATAGAACTAATGAACTGGGTGACGTGAAAGGTCAAACAACGAACCCCAGAGCGAAGCTTGCTTACGAGACGCCGAGCTGAGAAGAAGTCAAAGAACCCGAGACGCCCTTTGTAATCCGGAGATTAAACAGCCCGCTCGGTGGCCTTTCCAGACGCCTACGCACACCAGCTGTGCGAGGTGGAGACCCCCCAGGACGGCCTCTGCCCCGGCCTGCCCGCCTGCGTCCCGCCGGAGAAGGGGGACTGCATGGCGGTCGTGACGGGCTTGCTGTGCGGCCAGCCGGTGAGGTGGGAGGTGGTGTTCGACATCAAGCCCTACCTGAACGGGCGCGAGCGCGAGGAGAAGGTCCACGAGGACCTGTGGAACGAGACCTTCCACCACCTGGCGGGGAGATCCATCCTGAGGAACTTTGAGCACATGGCCGAGAAGAAAAGCGAGATTGAGCACGGTGAGCCTGACGGTGTGTGTAGCATATCTGTTGATGTGATGGTGCATAGTGTATATGTTCAGTGTTTGTCTTTATGACGGTGTATGTATGTACTGTTTATGTTGATGTGATGGTGCATAGTGTATATGTTCAGTGTTTGTCTTTATGATGGTGTATGTACTGTATATGTTGATGTGATGGTGAATAGTGTATATGTTCAGTGTTTGTCTTTATGATGGTGTATGTACTGTATATGTTGATGTGATGGTGCATAGTGTATATGTTCGGTGTTTGTCTTTATGATGGTTTATGTACTGTATATGTTGATGTGATGGTGCACAGTGTATATATTTGTTCCAGTTTATGTCTTTATGATGTGTGTACATATATGTCTTTGTGAAGGTGCATGAACTGTTTTTGTCTTCACAACGTTGTGTTCACAATATGTATGTCTTTATGATGGTGTCTGATGTCTGCAAATCCAACATTTACAACATGTTCAACATCGTCCAACAGATATCTCCTTGACAACGCAGATATATGCCCAAAGCGCAGCAGAATAATGTTATCAGCTGATTAGGTCGATAAAAGGCCAAAAACTATATACAATATTTATGTGTACATATATATTAATGAAAATAACAAGTCATATCTAACACTGTTGGTAACTGTGGTAAAAGCGCAATAAACCACTCCACTGTTATTGGTACTAATATACTTCCTGGTCATAAGCCACAGTGCCTTATTTTACAATAAGGGAAGACCCCACCGTTGTTTATTCTTTATATTGTAATAAAATGATGTTTATAAAAGCTGGATATATCTCATCTAGACAGAGACCGTATAAGGTTGAGATTGTGTTGTGTTGTATTGTGTGTTCCTTCTACGCAGGTTCAGGGAGACGCTACCAACTGTACGCCATTCACACCAGCAAGGCCTGCAATATACTGAGCAAATACACAGCGTTTGTCCCCGTGGATCTGGACACTAATGAGTATTTGGAGACATCCATTGAGTATATAAACACTTGTAAGTCTTCCCTATTGATGAAACGTATTGAATTTTGAATCCCGTGGATAAAGCCTTTCATTGTGTGGAAAAGGTCAGGGTCCCTGGCAATTTTGGTTTCGTCAATATGAAGGCCAACAAGCAGATATTGCGCAATGACAATCCAGAGACATATAGCAATTTGCTTTTTATTGTTTTTTTTTAAAAACAACAACATACACAAGCAGGGTACACATAACAATAGTTAACAATAGTTAACAATGAACTGACATTAGTTAATACAGTAATAAGCAATAACATTAACTGATGGTGTTCATGTTAATTCATTCTTATTTAATAGGGTTTGGTCAACCCTAACCCTAACCCCCCTAAGGGTTAAACCCCCAAGGGTTAGGTTAACGAACTGTTTGTTACATGTTAGTCAATGCATAATACTCTGGCTAATGTTAATGAGTTTTTAACGTTTCTTACAAACACAACATGAATAAAAAAACACAGCATACACACAAACACAACATACACAATCACAACAACACAATCTGGACCCTGGAAGCTTATGAAAGATGGGCTTTGTCCTCCCACTTTCTTTATTTTATTTTGTATCAACAAATACAAAAAAATTGAAATATATTCATCTTAAGGGATCTGAGAGGAGCATAACCCAACGCTCAAACAGATTGCCCTACAGTAATAATAATCATTCTCTAGTTATAGCTTTCCTTTTCACACATGAAGGGAGACCTGACAGTCATTCACACATTCAGACAGATACAATATTTTTTTGATCGTTTGGGTGATACCGATGTCGGTAAAATGGGTCTGTGTGCTTGCATTTCAAATAAAATGTAAAATAAAAAAAACGACAACAAAAGGCTGAATTGGTTGTTGCAGGTGACGGAGCCAGGCCGGGCTCCCACTCCAGCTCGCGCAGAAGGAAGAGAGGCTACTCAGTGGGGCTGGGCCGCTCCCAGTCAGGCTGCATGTCGGAGGAGAATGATGAGGCGCTGCTGCCCAACAGTAAGACCTGCCACCCTCCCCATGTTCCTACAAGCGGCTCTCTGTCTCTCCTTTCCTTCGTGTGAAACAGGAAGAGAGGCGGGAATGCGTGTCCTCACACAGGGACAATAAAATCGATTTACGCGAGACCGACCTAACTTGCGTGCTGGTTGTGAAATGTTTCAGCTTAAGTGGTAATCACTATTTTCCGCAATGCTTCGGTAGTAGCATAGCAACAGAGGCACACGCCGGAGAGGCAGCGACGTTCCTGCTGTGCACCAAAATACCCAAAGATGTTTGCTGACCCAAATCAATCCTGCCCTTTTAACCAACGAGGCTGTTTCCTTCATCTGTGTTCTGGTCTTCAGGTTAGCCCCTGTCGTGTCTTTAATCACTATTCTGATTTGTTAGGTGAAGACGGAGCGTCTCCATGCAGCACCCCGTCGTCGGCCGGCTGGGAGAGCTGCAGCTTCACAGAGAGTGAGTGGAACAGTCTGACCCTGGATGTGTGAGCAGCTCCCCTGGCCTCAGCCCTCCTGCTGTCTGTCTGTCTGTCTGTCTGTCTGTCTGTCTGTCTGTCTGTCTGTCTGTCTGTCTGTCTGTCTGTCTGTCTGTCTGTCTGTCTGTCTGTCTGTCTGTCTGTCTGCAACAGAGCAGTTCCCCAGGCCTCAGCCCTCCTGCTGTCTGTCTGTCTGTCTGTCTGTCTGTCTGTCTGTCTGCAACAGAGCAGTTCCCCAGGCCTCAGCCCTCCTGCTCACTGTCTGTCTGTCTGCAACAGAGCAGATCCCCAGGCCTCAGCCCTCCTGCTGTCTGTCTGTCTGTCTGTCTGTCTGTCTGTCTGTCTGTCTGTCTGTCTGTCTGTCTGTCTGTCTGTCTGTCTGTCTGTCTGCAACAGAGCAGTTCCCCAGGCCTCAGCCCTCCTGCTGTCTGTCTGTCTGTCTGTCTGCAACAGAGCAGTTCCCCAGGCCTCAGCCCTCCTGCTGTCTGTCTGTCTGTCTGTCTGTCTGTCTGTCTGTCTGCAACAGAGCAGTTCCTCTGGCCTCAGCCCTCCTGCTGTCTGTCTGTCTGTCTGTCTGTCTGTCCGTCCGTCTGTCTGTCTGTCTGTCTGTCTGTCTGTCTGTCTGTCTGTCTGTCTGCAACAGAGCAGTTCCCCAGGCCTCAGCCCTCCTGCTGTCTGTCTGTCTGTCTGCAATAGAGCAGTTCCCCAGGCCTCAGCCCTCCTGCTGTCTGTCTTTCTATCTGACACAGAGTTGTCCCCAGGGCTCAGCCTTCCTGCTGTCTGTCTCTGTCTGTCTGTCCGTCTGTCTGTCTGTCTGCAACAGAGCTGTCCCCAACAACCCATTCTTGAGTATGGGTTGTGTGGTCTCCAGTCAGAGATCACATCCAATAGTATGGGTTGTATGGTCTCCTCTCGGAGATCACATCACCTAGTATGGGTTGTGTGTTATCCAGTCAGAGATCCCATCCCGTAGTATGGGTTGTGTGGTATCCAGCCAGAGATCCCATCCGGTTGTATGGGTTGTGCTGTCTCCTGTCAGAGATCACATCCTGTAGAGAGTGATTATTTTAGTCTATGCTATTTCTGATGACATTTTTCAAGCTAACCACAGTTATGAATGGTTTCTTCACCACATAATGGACAGCACCATATAAGGTTTTAATGATAAGTTAAAGAATACAAACAGGGCCACTTTGAAATTTCTGTTTAAGCCAAGACAGACCAAAGGTTAACCTGGGTAAATTAGAACATTTAGGCATGGCCTACATGTTCATAACTGTTTGTTTACCTGTGTACGCCAGATGCTTCATGAACCAGTTCCAGAACGCAAGCCCGTTTACCTTGTGCCTCTGTTAGAATAATCCACGTTATTGAACATTTACCACTCTCCAGGTCATACCTAGCACGAGACCACCAAACCACAAGGGATTGAATTAGTTTTACTTCAAGAGCTAAATTGATGCGACTTTGTCTCCCTGTGTGTCTCTGCCTCCAAGCCTCCCAGAGGAGTCCCTCTGTGACCTCCGACCAATCACAGAGGTCCGTCGAGAGCCTTTTTTCTGCCAGGTCGGTAATGCCTGGAAATGCTGCACACACACACACACACACACACACACACACACACACACACACACACACACACACACACACACACACACACACACACACACACACACACACACACATTTGACACACATTTGACACACAATGCAAACCCCCTTCCTCTAACCCCTACCTGCTCCTTAATGACAGGTATCTGTACTGTTGAACCCCTACATGCTCCATTAAGACCTTATCTATACCATGGCACCCCTACCTGTTCCTTAATGACCTGTCTCTGTACTGTACACCTACCTTCTTCTTCATAACCTGTATCTAAATTCACTGTCTAACCCCCTACTTATTTGTTTACAACCTGTATCTGAATTCACTGGTAGTTGCTTTGGATGTCTGCTAAATAAGCAAGGAAGTGAACGCAGACCTTTGACACCTTTTGCTAATTTTCATGCAGCAACACCTTATGGAGTATCTCCCTGCCCTTTCTCTCTCCTTTCCTTCACATTCCCTCTCTCTCTCTCTCTCTCTCTCTCTCTCTCTCTCTCTCTCTCTCTCTCTCTCTCTCTCTCTCTCTCTCTCTCTCTCTCTCTCTCTCTCTCTCTCCCTCCTCCAATTAGACTGACGCTCAGCAGGACCCGTCTCCTGACTCGGGCGGCCAGGGGCTTCATGTGTCGCTCAAACAGCAAGATGGGTGACTCAGCCGGGGAGAGCGACAACAAGAACAAAGACTACATTCCTGTGGTGAGTCCACAGGTCAAACCACTGCCTCGAGCAATCATCACGTGACTCGCCTCCGGTCGATGCCCCTGTCCTCCTATGGAGCTGAACCATACGGTTTTGCCAGAGGCTTTTTATTCCTTTCTACACTCAAAGACTGTATTCCCAACACTCAACCTAGCGTTCAGCTCTGTTCTGATGATGATTGTCTCACCGAAAGCAGCAGTGATGCGTCACCTCATACGGTCACCCTTCACTCACCCTTTGACCAGCAGCGGTCGGTCGTACGTCTCCATCTAATGACCCATGGTGGTTCGCTTGTGTGAATCTATTTAAAGCAGCTATTAAAATGTGTACCTCGGGGCTACCAGAGAGGACTCCAGCGAGGCCGTCAGACGCAGCGGGCTGAGCGCTGGGATGACTCACACTAGAGACGTCTTCTTCTTCTTCTTCCCCCCAGGTGTCGTTGCAGATGGCGTGCGGGGCGTTCCCCCTGGACGGCGCCCTCTGCGACGCCATCAGCGTGCCCATGGACAAGCTCAAGTGGACCTCCCCGTTCTCCAGCCACCGGGCGAGCCTGGGTCCCCACCTCTCTCACTCGGCCCCCCGGCACATCCCCAAGAGTGCGGGAGGCGACGGAGGCGGCTGCAGCGCCGGGGGCGCCCTTCAACGCCCGCACCACCTCCACCAGAACCAGCAGCAGCAGCTACAGACCGCGGCGCTGTGGCCCAGCAGCGGCGGCCCCCGCACGGAGGCCGCGCCCTCCTCCCTGGGAGGCGGCCTGTCCTCAGGCTCCTCCCCCGAGCCAGCCCTCGCCTCGCCGTCGCAGACGGACAGCGGGCGCGGCTCGGAGACGGAGAGCCAGGAGGCGGTGGCGGAGGCGGCGTTGCCCCTCCAGCGGCTCCAGGAGGTGGAGAACATGGTGTGGGCCACGGCGGTGGCGCTGGCCTGGCTGGAGCACAGCTCGGCCGGCTACTTCATCGAGTGGGAGCTGGTGGCGGCCAAGGCCAGCATGTGGCTGAGCGACCAGCGCATCCCAGAGGGGCGGGACTTAGCCTCGGTCAAGGCCGCAGCCAATCAACTCTTCATCATCCTCAGACACTGGGACGAGAACCTGCAGCTCAACATGTTGTGTTACAACCCCAACAGTGTCTGAGACCGAGTAGACCGATCCTATGCTAAGTGTTGTGTCTGAGTGTTTTACAAGGCTCCCATCTGGAGTCCAGGTGTGTCAATGCAGTCGTGGGCGTTGTGCAATGTGGTCTTCATATTTTTGTTGAACATCCCATGAGAAAGTATCACTTTTTTGTTTTCCCAGATATTAAGTAGCACCGTATGCTAGAGATTACCAAGGGGGTTTCACATGCTGTAGCAAGATCCTGACTAGCGGGGGGGGGGGGGGGGGGGGGGGGGGATGGAACTGGAACTGAGCCGGAGATCCCAGGATTGTTATTAGGGAGAATAGCGAAGATCATGTAACACTCTAAACACCACTGACCATAAAACATTTGAGACGTAAGATAAATAAATGTCTAGTTTTCATCATATTGATGTCCCGCACTGGATATTCTTAAACAATTCCTGGAGAACATTCATTTAAACTTTTCTCATCCAAATATTTTTGTTTGTGATTATTGTAATCTTATATATATTGTATTGTGACAAATTGATTGATGCCATTTGGAAAGTATGTAAAATTAACCTGCAAGCCATGCTACTCGTGAATATTCTCACTATTGTACAATGTGTTGGCACCAGAAACAGTAAAATATGCAATTGTCAGCATGGCCTTCATTACTATGGGATATTAATGCTTGACCTGCTTGCATAGCATTTTTATTGTTTATCGCCTAATACTTTTTTTTTTAGGTTTGAGACTTCAAACACTATACAAATCAGAGCAGCTTTAAAAAACATATCCAAGACTGTTGATAATTAAATATTAAATAGACTAAATTGAAATCAATAAACCAATATGAATCTTGTTTTCCCAAAGATGATGTGGGAAAAAACAATGCACACTTGTCATTAAAAGAGGAACTTAGTGTTTTGGTGTAGGTCTGAGGAGACCGTAATTATCAGAATGAGCAAAGGCCTGACCGCCCCCAGTCACCCCCACACATCAGCCACAAGTGCCTCAAACAGGTTCACTTTAAACGTTCCCAGAAGATGTGCAAGCGACTGTTTATGTTGATATGAATCTACTCTAAATTTTTATGTATATTTGGTTTGATATAGATATATTCCTTTTGCTCATCTGCAATGTCATTTTGATTGATTCTGTATTCTATTCTGATATTTGTGTTGTTGTTTTTTCAGCTGAAGCTGTTTCGGTGTCGTTGAGTAGGCTAATTTAGGTCCTTTCTGTCCGACGGTGTTGTTTTTGACTCAGGTTTATTATTTATCCACTCAGGCGGAGGTTGCTTGCGTTCTGCATGAGAATAACTAACTGTTCATGTACCGATGTTGCCAAATGTCAAGTGACTGAAATGACTCGTCCTGCGCTGTGCTCTCCCAGAGGAGCGGTGGTCACACCGCATTTCGTAGTGCTGAAATGCGGTGATACGTCCAGCTGTAATTGTGATGACTCGTACTTCTGACACGCCGTTGGGGCTCAGTTAACAGTGCAGAATATATTTTGTTAGGTGGCTACGTGTGTCGTAAAAAAAAATGAAAATAAGATTGTTGAATGTTTGAGACTCTTGGAAGCTGCCTTAACAAAAGGCCAATGCTACTGCAGGTGCATGAAATAAAATCTCTCGACACCAGCTGTGCATCATTCTTTTTTTATTTGATTTGTATTTTTGTGCATTGTATTTGTGATATATGGTAGTGATACTCTATTATATCTGCAGATATATTCTGATATTTCTTAGGCCTATAGGAATAGAACAGTTATATATCTGGAGTATAACATTCTGATGTAATATATTTGTCAGAATTGAACCTAATTTTATAGTTAACTACAGGGCAAATGTACACATGCTGAATACGATGATGGGTGAAACTGGCTGTTTAAACGTGTCCACTATATCAGAGAGTGTAGGAGTTCAGCATGGAAAGGGAATGAAAGGAAAACAGGATGTTCTCTAAGTGACTGCTCACTAAAGGGGTCCCTGCCAGACCATCTTGAATCCTCGCGTGAGGGAGAGGAGCAACACTCCACCTCCACCTGTTGTGACGTCATGCTCTGAAGAGCGACCGCCTACTTGAATTTAGCAATCTCCTTTCAAATTGAAGAGAGAGGCATGTTTTCACATTGCATCCTTTCCCCTAGCAACCATTCAAATGTATTCTGCCTTCATTTGTATTTTATTTTATCCTTAAAGAAATGATTTACCAGAAAAAAGCCTTTTGTGTAACAAGTACATTGCTTCCGATTAAACAAATCTATTTTTTTTTCACGGGTATGTTGTTGCTAGGTTACGGCCTCCATAGCATTAAACTGTTTTTTTATCATAAAAAAATTAGCAGTGGTTCTATTTAAGGCTATGAGTCATCTTAAAATGGAAACCTAGAAAAATGTGGCAAACAATTGATTTAATAAACCCAGTGCACTCAAGCTTTTTGTGAAAATTATGATAATTTCTTCATCGTCACAAAACGACTAAACAGCAATTGTATACATTTTATAATTCAAGAATTTATTGAATTACCCACACACAAATAATTGTTGTCTTTGTGAGTGGGTGGGTGTGTGTGTGTTCTTGTGAATATCTTCCATAGCCCTTGTAAATCATTTCAATTCAAACCGGCTTGACAATACAGAGCATGTCTTTCATGATGCACACGCATAGTCGTGCGAGAAAAAAAACCAAAAGCGACACACGAGGCAAGACTGGATGCAAGCCTTTATGTTTCCATGGTGTTGTAGGGGCTGCTTCTCTGTTGAGCTAATAGACTGTAAAAGCCTCTGAAAAGGTGGTGGTGGTGGTGGTGCTGGGGCCGGGTGGCTGAAGCATGTGCTCAGACCTTTCATCCCTGTGACATATCCGGACACCCTTTGGCAGTGTTCTATCAATGTTGATGAGTGGTGAAAGCAACCAATCAGGCAACAAAACGGAGTGGGTTGCGAGGGCAGAGTTGTGTCCAGAGAAAATTAACCTGGTGTTACATGATCCAGTGTCCTTAACAAACCTCAATCCTGCTTTTGTTAGACTCGATATCTTGGGAGATTTCAAGATGTGAACTCTATTTAATAACTAACTGCTTGTGGATTTCCAGAGGTTTATTAGCAATGCATGTTTTCCTGTCAAAGGCACATACTATATTATGAGTATTATGATTTCAATAATGATCTTGCCTTTTACGGATGTATTAAAGTGAGGGCCAATCTATTGCAAGGCAACAGCTGTCACTTGGAGATTATTCAGAGGAAGGCTTTGTCCAGCAGAGTTTTTTATAGAAAGAGTTGACCAAGATACAATATGAAATGAAAACACTTCAGACAACTCTTTTCTTTGGTCAGCTTTATCGAACATGGAAAATGGGATTTATATACACCATTTGCAGGGAGTGAATGTATTTGAGCAATGTGATATTGCATCATTATATAGTATTGGTGACTGATGCCTGCCAACCATATAAAAGTCAAAAGTTGGCCAGTTTATATTTATCCAGTAAAATAAACAGTTTACGACTTACCACATAAAGGCAACACACTGCAGGATGTTGTTGCTTGACAAGGTTATCAAATCGTATTAGTTTCACAATAACATTGCTCTATTGTATTAAGGGACGCAGAGAAAACAAACCCAATAGTCTTTCAGTCCTCTGCAGTTGAGCCCTTAATCACACTAAATGGAACACAAGACCAACATCTGAATCCACACATTAAAACCCCTAATTGCCACAATAGAGAAATTTGCAGTAAAAGCATGTTGACTTGGGAGTCCATTCTCAAATTACACTGAGCAGTGTAAAAATAATACTTTCAGTCAGAAGATACGAGCAATTTAACTCCATAGCAGGATCTTAAAGGAACAGCCAGTAGCACATTTTGATTATAGTCTCTGCTCTAGTAATGAGACGGCTGCTGGCAGCCCATCATATAGGAAAAAAAAGATGGACAATAAGAATACGATTTCCTGTTGCAGTTGGTATGAAGTAAATATACTTCAATACAATGACCTTGTCTTTAATGAGGTTTCAGTTGTGACAATTAAAAACACACAAAAACATGTCCTGAAGAAGGTGTTCAAGCCCACCTATCCTTTCTTGAATGACAGACAGAAGATGAACAATATGACTCATACACAGTCTGTTGCTATTGTAAATGACGCTCACACACCAAGAATTGTCTCATTCAATAAACCCTTTTCCCAGAGGTGTCATTTTAAGACAAGCTCTTTGTACCAGGGCACATGTAGTGTATTTGTCTTAATAATAAATAAAATGAGCAGACCCAATATTCGTACTAAGAGCGAGACCACTGTTTGTCCCGATGAAACCTAGCCTCGTGAGACCATCCTGGTCTCGCAGGTTCACGTTCTGTTCTTCTCCGAATCGCAAACTTGAACGTCAACACGGTCTCCAGAGGCGACATCTACACACGTCTAACGATCAAATAACCAGTCTTATTTTAGACTTGACCGCATCTTATCTTTCTCAGCCGCCGACTGAAATCCTAGTCATGACAACTCGGCAATAGATATAATGGTTCCCTGCTTGGGTGCGTGTTTATTCGTTGATGAACAATGCATTTCGGTTCGCGTGTCATTAGCTGTTGTAAAGCGGCACCACCCTGTCTATGGCCGCCCTGCAGATGGGGCACCTCTTGGGCTGGGGCAGGGCCAGGTAGCAGGGCCCGCAGGCGCACACGTGGCCGCAGTCCAGGAACGCGCAGGAGCGCTCCCGGCTCAGGCACACGGTGCAGGCGGCCGGCGACACCGCCCCCTCGTCCACGTCCAGCTCCCGCAGGCGCCTCCTCTGCTGCTCCTTGAACTCCCGCAGGACGCTCTTCTCCTCGCGGGCGCGGCGGTGACGCTCGTAGCGCCGCCACAGCAGCAGGAGGAGCAGGGAGCAGGCCGCCGCGCCCGACGCCAGCGCCAGAAGCCGCCACACGCGCACACCGCTCTCCTGCTTGCTCAGCAGGGACTGGTGGTCCAGCCGGCTGAGGAAGTAGGGCAGGCCCTCCTTGGGGGGCTGCAGCTTCACCAGGTTGTGGTCCAGCACCAACTCCCCCACCCCGGTGACGCTCTCGCCCAGCCGCAGCATCTCCTCCGTCTCGCGGACGCCCTTGGGCCGCTCGCCGCTGATGAAGTGGCCGATGACGTTGGAGAGCGACTGCACCGTGGGGTGGAAGTTCTCGTAGACCGTCTCCAGGTCCAGCTCGGCCGAGTCCAGGGGGCGCACCACGCGCACGGCGGCGTCGACCGCCTGGTCGTGACTCACCAGGTCGAAGGGGACCGTGTTGGTGCGCTGGTGGATCAGCTTCTCTGTGTCATTCCTGTGTGGGATGGGACACCCGTGGTGTGTTAAGACCACTGACGTTCTTAAAAATGTATCAGACACAATTATACAACACAAGCTAAATGAACAGTGCGAAATATACTTCATCACACACACACACACACACACACACACACACACACACACACACACACACACACACACACACACACACACACACACACACACACACACACACACACACACACACACACTTACCAGATGTGCGTGGTGCGATTCCATACCATCTTCTTCTCCTTCAGGGTCAGCCTCTCAATGACTCCCTTGCAGTTGTCAACAAACTGGCTGCTTAGCGATTCCTTTACGGATTTCACAACACCTAAGATACAGGACATACAAGTGAAGCAACGGAAAATGGAAGCAAAGCTGAAGTTCTAAACCTTCATCATAATTCATGCAACCACATCTTTGTACTATTGAGCGACTTGGATAAAAGTGAAGTTATGTTTAACATACCTTCTACAACAGCATATGGGACACATCTTCCAGGAATGTCAGACAGGTACTTTTTCAAATCTTGGTCAATGGGGACCTTTTTGGCTTCCTGCATTTAAAACAGATTAGATCAATTCTGGTTGGACACCTTTGCCACTGATATGCAGAATGTGCTGACATTTGGGTGAGGCTGTTGTGCTGTTGACCTTTAATCTGGCCACTGTCGTAGCCCGCTTCCTATAAACAGAGTAGAAGAAGGCGGTCAGGGCCGAGCTGCCAGCTAGCAGCACAACCTGGACTGTGGAGGGCTTCCCGTTGGAGTCCATGTTGTGTTCTTCTGCCGGTGACTGGCAGCTTCCTGCTCCTTCAAGCACCGGGGGAAATAACGAACCAGGAGCTGAAAGACGGAGAGATGGATAAGAG
Organism: Gadus morhua; assembly: GCF_902167405.1. Taxonomy (NCBI): domain Eukaryota; kingdom Metazoa; phylum Chordata; class Actinopteri; order Gadiformes; family Gadidae; genus Gadus; species Gadus morhua. Next base: position 15,022,838 of record NC_044048.1, on the reverse strand, counting down.
CAGTGTTTTTCAACCTGTGGTACACCAGGGTACTGCATGTGTTACGCGGGGTTTTACTTTTTTTAATAGACGACGGCTTGTTATTATTTCAAAAATGTTTTTTGTGCATTCATGTTACAATTCATGTCAATGCACAAAAATTAATGTCAGCATTAATGTTTTGTGTAAATTTGTCTTAAAACAGTGTTGCAGTGTTATTCCCACTAAAGGCGATGGCCATGACTTTCCTGCAGTGATAATTGTGTATGTGTGGGCACTGACCCTCTTATGCTCAGACACTGCATGAGTATGTATCAATGGTTTACATTTTGCTTATTAGGTGGTCCGCAAAAAGTCCTAATGATTGAGTGACAAATGCACCTTAAGTGAAAGGTTGGGAACCACTGATTCACTAATGTCCTTGATTTATGGCTTGTCAGTTCACAAGCTGCAACCAATTGACATGCGAGAGAGACAAAATGCATAAGGACGTATTGTAACTATTATTAAAAGAAAATCCAGATATCTGGCGGTTATTACCTCTGGGATCAACCAGGAGGTGAATGACCATAATGAGATGACATTGTAGAAACACCTCTCACACAACCACTAACGTTCAGTCTTACCGTTAGCAACCATGGTAAACAGCGTATATTAGTATATTGAAGTTAATAGTTACTATCACTTCGAAGCGATAATAACTATCAAGGCAGTGAACGAACGGCGCATCTGGTTTAAACGCCCTCTGGATCAGCTCTAAACATCTAGTCAGACACATACACGTCCGCATTGTGTTAGCAAGTTTAGCTTCGGCTATCCTGTCAAAAGATAGCCATTGAATTACATTATGTAAAGCCTTAGTGACTAAAGTCCCCAATGTATTGTCACCACGAACAGAGATAATGTAGTTTTTCCAGCTTACTCACCCCTTTCTCAAAGAGGACAAGCTAAATAGAAAGTTAACGCTACAGCAGCAAAACAAGGAAACGTATTTCAATATATGCCTGCAGTGCTTTAATATACCAGCAGGTGTCAGCATGCAGCTGGTCATGGATGGCCGGTCCTTTCTTGAAGCAAAACTACAGGTAAATATTCTAATATGACCATTAGGTGACATTTGAAAATAAAAAAATATATTTATTTTAGCTTGCAATTTTGTGATTAATAAAATGTATTCTGGAATCTCACCAGGTTAAAGACCTTTAACATTAAACTCTAGGCTAATCTCTAAATTAACCTTTAAAGGTTTTAAATAATCAATGATTGATGTGATCACAACAGCATTTGACAGAAAAAAAGGTTGTTGCCATAATCAGACACAGATATAATCTTACTTGACATGTAAATGAGCATCAGGGTCATTGACCTGACGGTAAAAGGTGCGGATGACCTTTTAAAGTCACTTTCCGCTAACTTCTCATCATCGTCCTCATTCTGCATGATCTATTCAAAATGTCTCCGTCTCGTTATGTGTCTGACAGACAGAGAGAAATTGCGACGGCAGATGGAGGGAGGTGAGGAGAGGGGGACGCCAGATGCGCTCACGTCAAAGCAGAATTAGTTGAGGAGAAAGACGATAGGATTTGAGTGTTTGATGTCGACGTATGCCCCCAACATCTATCATATAAGTACGGAGTTCCAATCCCCACAGCCGCCAGCCAAGTCCTCTTTGAACAGCCCAACACAAACAATTCAGTCACCCAGACTCCCTGGAGTGTGAAAATGTATATCATTTTCAGAAGGACTATCAGTATCCCTTTATACGATGAATCACATAAATAGCTAAATATTGTACAGGTTTTGTGTATACGTGTGGTTGATCATTTGGATGAACCATGAAAAATACAGATGATATTCCAGTGCCATATAATCGCAAGATTAAGACTATTTTTTATTGAGGATTTCTTCAATGAGCAGGGCACTACTCAAATCAAGGTCATATGTGCGCACGTTTTTGCACTTATATTAATATGTTGTATTCATATAAGGAATATATTTCTGAAACGCTTTTAGGATGATGAAAATAATCAAAGGAAAAGGTTTCCCCGTAGAACAAATCCAGCCCTTATAAAATAATAAGCACCTCTCCTTCAGTACTTCACTCCTGTATTGCAAAGGGATACGCCATCCCCACACAAGCACAAATCTCCCCCAAACTGAAAATCCCATTACGTGCCAAAAACCACCACCTTCTTCAAGAGGAGTCGGCACAGACTGGCACTGCTGGGCCTCCAGCTCTGCCTTTGAGGATTACAGCACAAAGAACTGAATGAATAATGAATAAAACTCTTTTGGCATATTTTCTTAACACCTCTCATGTTCTTTCTTTTCAGTGGAAAATGTGTGCCATGCGGCGCATACATCTGGAGACGCAAACGTCAAGAGGGGTTTGTTATGTGGGACCAACCAGAAGTTCTCCCGTTCCCTGCTCTAAGGTACAGTGTGAAGTGAAGGGACGTGGTGGTCCCTGGATGGATCCTGCTCTTGATTAGAAGGACCGGGAGTCTCTTTTATCTCGAGTGGGGCTGCGCCCGCCTGCTTCATTACGCTGTGATCCATTGGAGCAGTGCACTGCGCTCAGCCAACAGGGAATTCACCAGCCCTCAAATGAGGCTTTATTGATCTCTTGGCCTGGAAGCTTTGCTCTCAGTACTCTAGATACTCGTACCCGCTGTTTTAGACAATGTAGGTATGCTTTTAGAGAAGATGCTCCTGTATTGCAAAGAATCAAGGTGACATGGTATATTGATTGTGTAGTGTAGAGATTGGATAGAGCTCCATGGGTCTTCTTGAGTTCGTACAACTCCGACATTATATCACTGTACATCAACACGGGTCCTTGTAGAAATTAAAAAAGTAATAAGTAAAGTGACCTACTCAAATACATGTCCAGCTCCACATTAAGACCATCAGTAACTGGAGACAACGTCATGAGATCATGATGTCACTTAATGTGACACTATTAGAGTCGTTAAGAAATGAAAAATGTAAACCAAAAGAAGAAGAAATTCATATTCATATATTTATAATAAAAATGCTACTTAGAGGGGCGGTCACTACAGTAAGTACAGTACAGATAGAGCACATATAGGTTATAGGGCAATGCGTCAGTGCAGCTTAGCAGCATAATGTATGCGATCGTTCAATAGCCCATTGGCCAGATTTGTAGCATATTATTTATTTATAGTTCGTACACAATGCAGTTATATCGATGATATGGACTATACTTGCATATATTATAACAACAAATACAGTTTATGATTGTTGCTCTATAACCTTGCGGGCGGATTTGAAACATGGTGTTGTTCAAGAGGTGTATTTTTATTTAATATCAGTATAGTATACCTAGATCAGTCTAGTATCATCAAACCAAAAACACATTTTATGACGTTTGCTGTAATCCCGTCGTCAGATTTGTATCGTGGGGTTTTCTGGGAAACCTCGTTAGGCCTGTCAGAAATCCGATAAACAGTGAGCAGGCGAAGCACTGTCAGTCCAAAGACTCTAATTTCTCAGCTCTGCTGCTGCCCGAATACACGGCCCTAAATCAGTCATCTGAGAAGCCCCTCTCTCCGCCAGACCCCTCTCATTGATTGCCCCGTATTTGATCAGTGTAGGATGATGAAGTGAGAGTGAGAGGGAGCCCAATTCAATTAAGCCGCATTGCCCCGGACAGGAATATGTGCTGTTGTCCTCTATCCTTCCCTGGATACAAATAGAGCTTTTTTTCGAGCAAAATTAGAGACCCTTTTAACAGAGGTGTCATCTTAGGACAGACAAAGGTGTCGCTCAAACCCTAATTATGGGTGTAAATTGTCGATTGGGGAACAGTTAAAGGGGTTGGTTTTGGGGTGAGTTATAAGTGCGACACATATCAGAGAGATTAGACTTTAAAGAGATGCTGTGCTTGTATCCACACGCTGCATGTGGAGGTTGAATAGATAGATGTGTCATACCTCTGAGAGCTAGAAGGACGAAGATACAGAGGGCAAATGAGGGGATGGGAGTAGAGAAAAACAAGGTAAGGCTGAGTACAAGCAGAGCCTGTGGTGTTTGGGACTCTTCCAAATATGCCGCCTGACTGTAAACAAAGACAGACTGTGGTCCAATCACGTGCTGTTGGAGAGCAGGCATGGCTGAAGCTCTTTAACCGGGAATGCCAACCCAAAAACGTTCGGCATGATAACATGATAACATGATAACAAGATGAATCTGCAATCAAATGTCTTATTTACTCTGGCATATGCATCTGGCTTCCCTCCCGCTCTGACAGATTCCCTGCAGACCTGCCCAGGTCAGGCCAATCACAATCAGTTATCTAATATGTGTCGGGTTTCATACCATGACTGTACAGAGGAGCACACTTTAGGAGTTCCATTGAGGTCAACAACCTAGATGGCTGTCGCTGATGCGTCACTGATTCATTGCTCTGATCGGTTGTGGGTCTGTCTAATAGCGTCCAGTGGCATTTTGGTGTAATGGGGATGTAATGAAATGTAATGGGAGTTGCTGACTAATACACATATGAAAATGGTGAGGCAATGGCATGCTAATCATGACATGAAATCATAAACACAATGTGAACATTGTACTGTCATTAAGGTGTTTCCATTAATATTGTAAGCAAATGTGTCACAAGGCGTTGTTTTTCTTTATTATCAGATCTGCACCGCGAAAAAATAAATACATATTCAATGTTTTAAATAAAGATAGATTTTAATTAATTAATTACATATTCGATATATTATTTTATGTAATCACTGCTTTTTGCATTTGCCTAACCAAGTTATACTCCATTTGTATTAATTATTTATAAATTGTATATAAATCTACTTTTCTACACTCTACATATCTCATTGCTAGATTTGAGGCAGATATTAATATTCTACTCCTGACTCTTGTTACTACAACAACACTATCTCAGTGGGCAGCAATATATTCCTATTGAGTCATATTCATTCTCCCCCCCCCCCCATACAAGAAAGAAACTGCAACAGAAGGAATGCATTTATGAACTCTGATTTAAAGCATTCATTATTCCCATACGGTCGGACCACATGGAATATACTGCGGGACAACCTGGGAGCCTTGAAATGTAACCCCCGGGTCAGAGTCCATCACTGTTTAGATATATCTGCTCTTTTTATCACCGCAGCCTTCCTGTGATATGAGGCCGGCCCGGGAGTTTGAGGGGTCCATTAACAACATCCAGCCATCCATCACTATAAAGGTCAACGTCCTCATGGATGGTTTCAACCACATGCGCCCCCGGGCGTGTTCGTTTTAAACACTAAGAGAGACAGAGCGAGAGATCTGGGGGGGTGGGGTCTCATTTGATTAATGAAATCCAAACAATTTAGAAAAGGCTGTCTTCGAAACACTCTATGGATCATAGGGTGTTATTTTGGTGTTCATTGGAATCCAGATGGAATCCTTAATCCAACCCACGCTGTATCCAACGAGACTATGAGTGAGCGGTCTTATCACTTATCTCAGAGTAAATATTGTTACTCATAGAGGGAGGAACACACTGTTTCTGCTGCCTTTTTATCTGTTTGCATCATCTGTTAGACATCGTCTGACAGGCCATAAATTGCACACTGCACACTTCTTAGATTATCCATATGGTGTAGAGATAAGAAGAAAAAAGACATGTCTCCCCATGTTTGTCTTTAACCAAGAAGGCTGGCAGAGAGACACGTCAAAATAGGGCTAGCTCGAAACTCAGACTAATTCATCATCATACTGGCGTGTTAAAATCTCACAGGGCTTGGTTAAAAATCTCACAGTGGTCCTCTGAGTCTTTATTGTTTGGTGCTGCTTAACCTTAAATGGGAGTCACTTCTCCTATGCCCAGGACTTGTTCCAGTAAAAGCTGTCCTTTTTTTAAGGGAACAGATAATAATTCTATCTACAATGATGCATTACAGCAAAATGCTTACAAAAATGTAATTACCAAATGGGAAACATTGGCTTCATTTACATGCAATGAAAAACGTCGCCAGTTACAATCGTGTTTGCCAATGCTCTGAAAGCAAACATTAATTTATATTTTTGACCATGCAGAACTGTGGTAACATTCTGTAGTTTTGTAATTGCTCCATGGGGGAACGCCAACATAATACAGTGAATGCATCATTTATCCTGGACCCACTAAGCTCTCAGATCCATCCAGGAACAAATTGGTGTTTTAGAAAGCTAGGGACCGAGTGATGATTTTCCAAACCATGGATAACGGTGGATGAATGAGAGGGTGGGTTCTTTCATATACAACAAAAGCCTTTTTGTATCACTGAACAGTATTCAATTTGCATCGGTACCCTTAAAACAATCCCTTTGGAATCATATAAAATAATCTCCTTAATTTCTTGTACAAAAACACGAGATGAGCAGAGCTTCGCCTCAGACTAACGACGCGCAATCCAATTAAGTCGTCTTCACAGGGCAGAGGTAATTAGTGCCACTCTCACCCGAACCTTTCTCACCTCTTCAGGTCACAAACTATTACCGGGGGAGTGGGTCCCTGGGGAAAAGCAGACCCTGAGTTAAAGACGGGGGGGTGTGGACGTACCGCTCGATATCGCAGTGTGAACCGAGCGTGGAGCAGCAGAACCCTTGGTGGGGAGCCATTTGGAAGCAAAACAAGAGAAGCGGGGTTTGGGAGAGGGGCGGGGCGTTGGGGTAGTGAAGGGGGGCTGGGGGGGGGTAGTAGCAGGCTGAGTGTGTTGCACTGATCAGCACTCTGCGAGGCAGACAGCGCAAGAGAAAGAGGAAGAGGAGGAGGAGGAGGAGGGGGAGGAGGAGGAGGAGGAAGGAGGAGCGAGAGTTGGAGCAGCCCCGGCTGATCGGCGCTCTGCTCTCAGTCTCTCAGTCGCTCATCACTGCTGGGAAAAGCTGCTTCGCTTTATTTTTCTCTTCCGTTTTTTGCCTCAACTCTCCCACACACACACGCGCACACACACTCAAACACCCACACTCTGGCTTTGATTATACCGGCTCTCGAATCTCTTTCATAATCGGACGAGTCGCGGACGTACGGCGAAGGGGGGGGGGGGGGGGGAGGGGGGTCCCTCCAACTACTTCCGGCACCATGTTGCCCTGGAGAAGGAGCAAGTTTGTTTTGGTGGAGGACCAGGCCAAGAGCAAAGCCAAGAGCCTCGGGGGCGCCGGTCTCACCTACCACTCCATCCTCAGCTCCCTGCTGCACTCCTGCCCCGATCTCCTGCCGGACTTCCCCCTGAACTGGGTGAGCAGCCTCTTCCAGACCAAGCGGCAGAAGGTGGAGCTCAACAAGGAGGAGCCCGTGTACAACGCGCGCTACCTGGGCAGCGTGGTCACCATCACGGCCAAGGGCAGCGGCTGCACCCAGGAGGCTGTGGGCAAGATCTGGACCAGGAGCAACTACGGCGAGCAGTGCCTGAAGATGAGGCTGACGGTGGGGCCGCAGGGCCTGCGCATGAGCCCCGACAAGAGGAAGAAGCCCACGCACGTCTACTCCCTAGACCGGATCACCTGCTGCGCCGCCGACCCCTGCAGGCCCAAGATCCTGGCGTGGGTCTACCGGCACCAGGTCAAGAACATGGCGGTGGTGCTGCGCTGCCACGCAGTGCTGCTCAGCCGGTCGGAGAAGGCCCGCCGGGTCGCCCGCAGCCTGGACCGCAACGCCACCGCCGCCTTCGGCGAGTTCAAGCGGCTGAAGCGCCAGAGCGACTTCCGGCACCGGCAGCAGCTGCTGCTGGGGGAGGACGCCGTGCCGCTGATGCCCATCCGGAGGCTGCTGAACGGGCAGTGCCACTACCGGCCCCCTGCCGACGGCCCCGCAGGCAGCTCAGCCCGCCTCGCCCCCATCGCGGAGGAGGAGGAGGAGGGGGAGGGGGAGCAGCAGGATGAAGATAAGGAACAGAGGGCGAAGGAGGAGGAGGAGGAGGGGGAGGGGGAGCAGCAGGATGAAGATAAGGAACAGAGGGCGAAGGAGGAGGAGGAGGGGGAGGTGGATGTGGAGGACGAAGACCAGGACCAGAGGGAGAAGTGGAAGAAGGAGGAGGGAGTGAGAGAACATCAGGGCCATCCGGGGAGGCCGAGGGTTTTAACCACCAGCAGGGATCCCACGCAGCTGCTATCGGAGCTGGCGCTTGGGGACATCGCCGGGCTGGAGGACTGCCAGATCAACTTTGTTAATGACCGCAACAACAATACCTTCACCTTCATCACCTCCCTGGTGTGAGTAGCAGTGTGGAGTTAAAACAGAAAAAAAGGATTCAAATTTCCACAGAACAAAAAAAAAACGATTCCTCTCCTGTTCTCTTTCTCTTCGCTCTCCTCTCTTTATTTCACCGGTGCCCACTACACTGGCTCCCCCGTGAAGCTTCCGTCCACATCATGTGAAGTGTTCACTGGAAACTTCCCCTCCCGTTACCTACCCAGTGAGGGGAGGGAAACAAACGCAGCATCTCTGTTTGGGAGCACTGTTATTGCTGACTGATGCCATCACTGAATGTTTACAAGGAGCATAAGGGTGATGCTAGCGCTGTAGCACAATGACAAACAGCAACTGTTTTTACAGAGGGCTGACCACGGCGCTACAGAGGAGCACCGCTACCAAGGTGGTGCAACGCTTGGGTATCGATCGGCACCCCACAAGCGGAACAATATTTCCTAGTGCTTGTTTGGCTCAGTATTCATGGGAGTATGACTCGAGTTTATGCAGTAATGACGAGCAGGAACACACTTTTGGACGGAGTTGTAATATGTGTGTCGTCAGGGAGGTTTGTTTGTAGATATGTGCCCTTGTGTTTTTTAAATGTACGTAGTCAGTGGTTGTCGATTCAGTTGACCTTTTTCAATGAATCCAATCGAGGAAACAAGTACTTTAGGGGCTTATACTATTAACCAGATGAGGCTATAATTTAGGAAGCAAGCCATTGATTTGACATGTTTATTGCCATCTTTTGTTTGGGTCGTCTTGTAATCAATGCATGAGAAATCAGCCGCTACCTTCAAAGCTTTCCTTGCTTGACTTTGTTCCTTTTTTATTCTTTCCTGGTCCTTTTTTATAATATCTTTGATATTTGGCTTTCCAAAACTTAACACTGTGATTTGCTTTTGACCAGACCAGACATTCTATTCAAATATATAATAAAGCAACGTAATGTTTTATATATTTATTTATATAAACTTAATTTATGGCTGCAAAAATAGCCAAATACACCAAAAGAGCAGTTCATCACCTATAGCTCCCTCTTTCAGTTGGCTCTCAGCTGTTATGAAACTTATTCACCTTTGTTTTGAAATTTAAGCCCTTGCAAAAATGCCGAAGGAATTCTTACAATTTAATAGATGCCAATGTTTTTAATAATATTACTTACTAATTAAGTGTTGATGCAACTGTTTAAAGATGCATTGTATTGCAATGAGACAAATCTATTTCAATATATATTTTCTATGAAGTATAAATAAATACTACATTCACTTAAAAATATATTTTGTTCACTCTTTGATTATTTTGTTAAAATGCAAATCATGCCTTTTTAAAGATGCAATGAAAAGAAGTTCCAAACATCTCAGGCTCTGAATATTTCACAGAACGTCCTTCATCACAAATATTGCTTAACTTATCTTTTCTTGTCGTATCTTATATTATCTTGCCACCAGATAATATTCAAGATATGGGGACCGCATTGTTGAGTTCTGCTTAACTTGATGTTAATGTGTTCAGGGATACATTTCTCCCAGCCACGGTATTGGCCTCTCAGCCCTCTACGCAAAGAACAGCCATTAATCAGTGTGCCCAAGCCCAGGAACCAGACAGAAATCACTGCCTTGGCTAGGGCCTTCGGCAGGCAGTTTCTTACTCATCCAGCTGATTTAACACCAGGTACAGACCCAAGACGATGGCACACCATCAACCATTCAACTGACGGCCGTCTGACGCACATGATATCTGATTGGTTTCTATGCAGCGTGTGTCCATTGTTGCATTTTTCAAAATCACTTTCCCTTTTGTGACCATTAGCAAATGCCGACTATGCATTGCTGTCGATGGGGCAGAACATTTTACTGAGGTTGAAAATGCTGAGGTAGACGGGTCCCCGGGGAAACGTCCAACTGTGACTCGGATCGATTTCTTATTTTCCCTGACATAAACCACTTGTGAAAAGAACCTTGTTCTGAGATGTCCCGCTATAGATTACCAGAGGATCCCCCCTTTGTTTCCTGCCACAAATCAGCTCACAGCATGAGGTCCTAAGGGGCTCTACACCACCAGCACCAACCCTCTGGGTCCTGTATCATCCCACCCCATCTTCTCTGGTTTAATCCTCTGTGAGATGCTCCCCTCCTTCCCAGCTCATGCTAAAGCATCAACCATCAACAACAAGATTAAACAACAACAACAACCGTCCTGCAAGATTAGCAAGCTCACATCCAGGCTGAGAGTTACTGAGGCTGTTTGCAGCAGGGCGTCATATCAGACACGGAGTAAACATTATGGTAATGCCGAGCGAGCGGCTTAACGGTGGAGACCAGCGGAAAAGGGTTTAATGTTAACACAGTTTTCCGTCAGCGGAGCGGCGAAACGGGCAGATGGCAGATGGCAGTGACAAGGTGTACGCCAGCCCACGTCCCCGTTCCCTTCCAGCCCAGCTCGCCGTGGCGGGCCCCGGCACCGAGCCAGCCTCTAGAGGGACAGGGGGCTCTCAGCCTGAACAAGATGGGGGCTGGGGTGGGGGTCTACTGTATGTTGGTTCACATGTGAGGCAGTGCTCAGGGGCGTGCGTGAGTGTTGGTTGTTTTTCCGAGATCAGGAGCGATGTTTTGTAAGCACACACATGCACTCGCACACGCACACACACGCGTACAAACGCACATACACACACAGCTAATAAGTGACAGCCGAACACACCTATGGCGGTGCAGAACAGAATATAATGTTTCTGCAGCAGTTGGCGGGGGGGGGGGTTGCTGCTCCTGCGTGAAGAGAGAAGTAGTGTAGAAAAGAACAGAGAGAGAGTTGGGGAAAAATATTTTGGACGAATAAATTTAATAAATAAATAATTTTTATATTGAGCACCGCTACAATATAAACAAGGCAAAAATAAGTCAATTTTTATTTACAGTTGATCAAAACCACAAACCTACAGTCCACTTCAACAGTCTGGTTTTTCATGACCATCCAACAGGAGGCATGCTAAATAGTAAACCATGAGAGAAGTCTATTCCATGGGGATGGTGTCAGTGTGAGGGCTCATTGTTATGTGATAGGGTTAAGTTATCCCAGCGTCTTCCCGTAATGTTCCTGCACGGCACCTCCAACATCCACACTTCCCGGAGGACTGCCCAACATTTCTGTGCTGATAAGTTATTCATGAAAACCAGAACTTTGTTACGGCCATCAAACTTTGATGCCGCTATCCGATCCTGTAAGCATTGCCAGCGACAGCGGGAAAAAGAGATTCTCAGATCAAACAATGCATTTTTGTGTTGGGTTGTTGTTTATGGGCTGCATTGTCAGGCATTGAGAGACACTACACGGAAAAAGTTTGTGGTGACGCTTTCTCCTCCTTCTTCTGATGGAGCCTTGCAGCCGGGGAAGCAAACCAGTTTCCTAAATCTATTAAAGTGAAGGAATGGGTTCGTTCATGGCGGGGAGATGGTTTCATTTTAAATAATAATTCCCCCTTAAATCTTTCATGAAATCCTCCGCTGTAATTTTCTCCCCCTTCCTTTTCTCTTCCATCACTAAGCCCCCCCCCCCCCCCCCCCGCCTGCATCCTGACCTTAAGAAAAGGAGAAGCCAAAGAAGGAGCAGGAGATCCTCTCCATCACCTGTGAATGTGTGTAAGAAGGAGGAGGGGGATCGGGGCTACACCTTAATTCTCCCCAGACATTAAGAAGGGATATAATGAGGCCACCACAGCGTTGTTCGAAGGGCTTAACGATGAAATCTAAATGTAGGTTTGAGTTCCCAAAGTTCATTGGACCGGCTGGTACTGTGTGTCATCATGTGTGTATTTCTGTGTGCGTCCCCTCGCGTGTGCGTCAGCCTCCTGGCTGAGATCGCTGTGATCCAGTTACGTTGTTAGATCTTATGTATCAAGTTCATCTCACACATCGATTATGTAAGAAGACTGCTGTGGTTTCATTCTGGCAGCACAATATGTTGAAAACAGGACACTTGATTCACTACAGATTGCAACAAAGGTTGAAGTCCACAGCCTCGATAGCATTCGAAAATAACCGTGGGCCTGGGTCAAGGTTTACTTCATGACTAACACAATACCAGACCAATTCAGAGCCTTCTGTCGTTCATTAGAGTCAGTGCTGCGGAAAAACAAGCACCTTCAGCTCTTACATAAATCACAGACAGCAGGGAGGCCATTTACTACAATTAGCGTCTGATATGCTGCTATTAGCAGTACCTAACCCTCTTTATTCTACTTGGCCGTCCACATTATGTTCTGGCGACTTTTGACAAGACGGAAGGTATTGAAGGTTTTTGCCAGACGCTTTTTTTTTCGGACTTGGAAATTAACATGGTCCAAATAGTCAGGCTGTTGTACGATGACCTACGATCTGGTGAAATCAAAACGGAGAGCGCTATCACCCAACTCTCTTTCTCACAAACACACACACACACAAACAGCACACACACACATGCACACCCACACCACACAAACATGGCCTTGCACGGAAACATATGCTTGCGCACACTCGCAACATCCCAAGATGAAACTGGGTCAGGACACAACGTGACGAAAGGTGAAAAGAGAGAGAGCGATCGCCCGTTGTTCGGTCGTTATAAGACCCCCTGAGGCCCGCTCCCTGAAGCCCCATCGGAAGGGGCCGGGAGGTAAGGGCCACAGCTAGGGCAAGGGGAGCTAACGGAGCCGGGCGGACATGTGATGTGAGAGGTCTGGCACCTGGCATGTGGACACGGGCCGCTGAGTCAGCGCCATCGCCACTGAGCCCTGGATAACCTCGGAACTGAACAATACACACACAGCCCTGGACGCCGGCCACAGACAATTATTTTGCCCGAGCAGAGAAAGGGAACGGCCAGCCTGTTACGAGGACAACTTTTTTGTTGCTGTGTCATCGCCCGATGAGCACAGAGAGCGGCGAGTCTGGTGCTAAATGAATTGCTACAGCGTACGTTACGTGCTGCCAGGTCATAGCAGGGGGGGTTAGTAGTTTGGCGCAGGGGCCGTTGTGGGGTCTTTTCATCGGGGCCCTAATGACAGCCTTAGCATCATGGCCCTGACGACACTCTCTTAGAGCCCCAGCCCCGGGGCTTCCTATCCGTTCAGGGCACCAGCAGGAAGTCATTACCAGTCCTCCTAAACTCCACAGGGGGCTGCAGCCGTTCAGTGAGGCATCATCATACAGGATGCGCTTCTATAAACTATATGGTAGATTACACATGTTAGTCATCCCCTCATAAGGGCCAGAAGAGGCCAACTCTGTCAGATTTGCCTTTGATTTTCTTGCCTAATGATATTCAAAATAATTGAATATCCTTATTTTGAGTGACTCTGTGTTTCTCTTTAGGTCTCCTTAGATCCCCCTTGATCTTCTGTTGGTCTCACTCGTTCACTAACTGCTTTTCACTCACTCACTCGCTCATTCACTCACTCAGCCATTTTTTTAACTCACCCATTTATTTCCATTCACTCAGTTAGTAGTGCACTCATTGCGTTTCATATACTCATCTTCTCTTAATTCACTCACTCACTCACATACTGCTTTTCACCCACTCACTGTTTTTCCCTGACTCATTCAGCCACTCATCTACTCTCATACTACTTTTCGAACACTCTTTCAGTGCTCTTCACTCAGCTCACTGGCATAATTCTGTGGCCCATGAGTAAGGGTGAGTGCTGGTGAATGAGTGCCTCTATTTCCCCAGCTGTCTCCCCCACTGGGTGACAAACACCGAGAGCAAATCGGAGGAGTCTGACATGCGCCGGGGAGAATAATTGATGTGGGCTCCAAAAGCCCCGTACTCACACACACACACACACACACACGCACACACACACACTGAGATATATACACACACATACACAGACATAGACACACATACACGCATACACTGCCACACAAACACATAAACACACATACATACAAACACACTCTGAGACATACAAACACCCACACATACACTCACACAAACATTGACACCAACGCACACACACCCATGCGTGTACACACACACATGCACACACACAATCCCACGTGCTGCGGTGCTAATTATTGTCACTTTCCAGCTAGTCATGCAGCTTTCTGCTTGCTTTGGTGACACTGGGAGGATTCGGATGAAAACCCTGATCTCAGCCATCACTCCATTCCTCTGGGGATCTTGACGTGTGTAATGCTCGTTGACAACCCTCTTTACGCTGGAGAGAAACGCTGTATAATGTAGAGTATTTTCAGACCATTTATAAACACAGTAAACCTGAATACTTGGATCTGAAGGAAACAGGAGAGGTTTAAGTTTCGAGGTGGACACCACAGCTTCTCACTCCTCCACTGGCGCATGGATTTACTGCCAGAGGAGCAAAACCCATCGCTTCAATGCATCAGTGTCAAAAAACGAATTTTCCCTCACTCAACGGTTCCAATGTCCTCCACATGACTAAAACGAGGTCAAACATAGAAACTCAAATAAGAGGTTGCTCATGGATGAGATGTCCGTGGAATGACGGCCAAGCACAGCGTGTCCACGACTTTCATTTAGGACACTTTGCTAAAGGAAAGTCAGGGGTCAGGTTCTACCCCATAAGTTGTCTGTTCTGTCAGATGCCCCCCCCCCCCCCTTGTCTCCTGTCCCCGTCAGTCCCCCCGACAGAGAAAACAGATGCCACCGACGAGGGGATCCCACTCCACGTTTACATCTGAAGGTCCATGCGTATTTGATGTTCTCTCTTAACGCTCTCCCTTGGTCAGTGTCAGTGTCTACACACGCCGCGTCTGCAATGAGAATAGAACATGACAGAGTCGAGTCGCAGAGAGGTGGCGAGGGAGAACGACGCGGAACCGAATTGATCTCATCAATTGCGGTGTGAAGTCGGAAAAAAACCTTCTTCTCTCGCCGTCGTCGTTGACGTGAAGAGGCTCTGACAGCCGTCTCTGCAGGCGGTTCCCCTCTGTCTCCCGCAGTCGACTTCTCAGCCTTTTGATCGGACCAGAGGCTGAGCTGAGCGTTTTCTCCCCACTGTTCCAGCCCCCGTCCGCCTCTGTCTGCTACCTGCAAGCTTGTTCCCGGGACGGGGTTTGCTTCTGGATTGGTCTACCATGGCTAATCAAATCAAAGGCCAAAAAAACACTGCACTCACTTACATAACAGACGGCATTGGCCTGTCGTGACAGTGTACCGGCCTTGGAACAACCAGAGCTGATGTTATGCAGTCTGTAACTGTCGTACGTGCAGTTGTCCAGATATAGCCGAACGAGAAGAGAAATCACTCGCTGTATGGGTGGACCTCCACTGGAAGGTCCTTCCAGCCCCACAGCTCTCCCTGCAGGCCCCTGCAAGCCAGTGATGCAAGCCAGCTATTGAGTGATGCTCAGCCCCGCCCCTCTGAACCCAACGGCAGTGGCGATCCGTAACAGCAGTTGAGCAGCACCCCATGGTGTCAAATATTCAGTTAGCTGGAGTTGAGTTGTTTGTGTGATTCATGTAAAAACGAAGGATGTCCACCTAACAGGTCTACTCTCGTTCTGTTGTTGTCAAGACGCATCTCACCTCCAGCCTGCCAAAATACGATATTCCATTTCCAAGCCATAATCTCATAGAACATTTTATGGTAAACTACATTCAATGTTCAAATATGAACAGGCTTGGAAGCTGCTAGCATTGCGGTGTATATATTGTGGTACAGCCTTTACTGGAGGTCACTGGTAGTGCTGAAGGTCCGTTGGCACACACTCTTTCTCAAATATTAAGGCAACAAAAACCCACCTTGACCGAACCAGACAGTGTAAGACATCCCAAAACCGCACTCCTCTGTTACTGTTTTTGCGCAGTACAGCTAACTTATAAAAAAAAGTGTGTTTGTGTGTGTATGCGTGTTAGTGTGTGTGTGTGGGATCTCTCTCTCTCTCTCTCTCTCTCTCTCTCTCTCTCTCTCTCTCTCTCTCTCTCTCTCTCTCTCTCTCTCTCTCTCTCTCTCTCTCTCTCTCTCTCTCTCTCTCTCCCCCTCCCTCTCTCCTCCCACTGCCGTCCCACACGCACACACACTAACACGCACACACACACAAACACACTTCCCCGATCCCCCTACATGGTCCTGGGGAAGGGAGCCTAGCGGGATGTGCAGCTAACAAGCCATTTAACAAGAAGCAAGGAGGGGGGGACACACAGAGACACAGAGAACTTCAAAGATTACATTCATTACACATTCACATCTCCCTTGTCAAAGTCAGAGAGAAGTATACAGTGCAATGCATTATACTGCTGCATCATCTCTAGCGACCATGCGATCATCCCTTCATGCAGTGTGCTTCACTCGTCCCAATGTGCCGAGGACGGCCTGCGGGCATATTCCAGGTATCGCCCCGGCTAAATGTGTTTTTCATTTCAAATGTTTTATCTGGATGTATCATGTGGATCGCAGTGGTCCACTCCCCCCCCAGTTGTTCTCCTGTGGCCTGCACCATGTGGTTTCCCAGCATGCAGAGCTCTGTATGTCGGACTAGGAGCCCCAGTGACGTGTCTGTGGAGCTACCGTCTGCTGGGGGACTGTCCCTGCAACCCCCCAGTAGCCGGTAGCTTGCGGGGGCAGTTCTGCTGTTTTGATCGCAGCATCGCCACAACATTCTCCGGAGTTCAAGAAACAAAAGGAAAATGGATGGTCTGCACAGCATATCGATGGATCCATGGTGAACCTCTGAGCCAGACCTCTGGCGATAAAAAGAGCACTAATGTGGAGAACGCCCGGGCCATCATTGACCATGCTGTAAATTACATCTGGATTTGCTGGGGGGCAGTATAGTGATCCCGAAACCAAGGGCAAGGGGAAGACCAAGAAAGTGATCAACAATAGTATCTCTTCTTCATAAGCTCTGTGTCTCACCTTTAGTCCCAGGCACTTAACGATTTCATTTCACTCCCTTCATTTCTTTAATCTCCTACTTCAGGTGTGTGTGTGTGTGTGTGTGTGTGTGTGTGTGTGTGTGTGTGTCTGTGTGTGTGTGTCTGTGTTTGTGTGTGTGACTTGTGACATGCTTGACCTGCGAAATGATTTTCATGTCTAGAAATGTGTCGATAGGTCCACTCTATTTTACATTACGAATGAATTATAAACTATCAGCAAACCAGTAGCCCATGTGATTTGGACACTCTGGCCTCTGAAAGAGTGAATTACAGCGTGTTGCACTACAACCGGGACATCACAAGTCATATTATTATATCCTTGCATTTGAATTTGCAGCATAGCCCTGATGGAGGCAGCCAGGTGAAGGGTATGTGCGTGTGCGTGTGCGTGCGTGTGTGTGTGTGTGTGTGTGTGTGTGTGTGTGTGTGCGTGGGTATGTGTGTGTGTGTGTGTGTGTGTGTGTGTGTGTGTGTGTGTGTGTGTGTGTGTGTGTGTTGTGGAGATGATGGGAACATTTTAAAAAGAGATTGCCTCGTAGCAGCGGTGGACATCACCAGAGGGTCTTGCCTCCTCCACCTCCCTCCACTCCTCTCTTCATCTGGCTATATTGGTACTGAGTGTAAACACATGCTCCACTGCTTCCTATTTCCTCTATCCCTTCCTGGACAGAAGGCTGGAAATTTGCACACCTGCCTGTCAGCTGTAAACTCTGGCCCCCCTCCCAGAAGAAGCACCAGGCTCTCTATTTGATTCATCTTGCTCATTGATTCGACAGAGGCTGTATCAGGGACTAGCAGCGGCACTTTGCGGTTGAGCTAACCCCCCCTGAAGCTTTGGACAATGTGGCTGTCAAGATGCTCAGGATGCTAAGCCATCTCTGAGTTGAACCTGCTCTCAGAGTAAGGGAACCAAGCTCTCTCTCTCTCTCTCTCTCTCTCTCTCTCTCTCTCTCTCTCTCTCTCTCTCTCTCTCTCTCTCTCTCTCTCTCTCTCTCTCTCTCTCTCTCTCTCTCTCTCTCTCTCTCTCTCTCCCAATGGCATCAATTAAGCATTCATCTTTTCCACGATAACAATGTCCCAATGCAATTGCTTGTTCTGGCCATGTGGCTTGGGAAAGAAAGCCACATGGACGTGAAGGAGTGAGAAACCCAGCCCTTTAGATCACACGGAAATTGACTTTGTAAGATGGACGGATAGCATGAGACCCTCACACACAGCGTCTCATCTCCTCTGACCTCCTCTAACCCTCGCCACACCACGACAGGACACCCTCTCATGGATAGCCGTCCATAAATAGTTGATCACTCTCCTCCGGTCAGCGCCTGCCTTATCGTTAGCGTCTGGACCGTGACAGCGGTCGCACGGTGACGTTTCCACTTCAAGGTTCAAAAGTTTGTCACTGCCCAAAGAGAGGAAATATCCACTATCCTGTCGTTATACTGTCAGTGAGGTACCACATTTCAGTGTACTGTCACAGGGACTGGAGAATTCAACTTTAACTCTACAGTCGTATGATGTGAGAAAATACTTTAATCGGTCAATGGAGAAGAACCTACAGGAAGAAACCGGTAGATCTGTATTTTTGCCAAGGACAACGGAATGAAGATGTCTGAATAAATAATAAAGGGTGTCATAAATACCACCACGTGGCCATGTTTGTGTTCTGTAGATCAACTGACACCGCCTCAAGTGTGCAAGATGTCATATTTCTATCGAAAGGCGAGGACGTGTTTTTGCCAACATTGTGTTATTTTATTCCTGAGACCTTGCAAGGTCTTAATAAGAGAATTTGTATTTGAGTCATTGTATTCAAGATTCAAAACCTGATATCAACAGGGTTACCAAGAAATGTATCAGCACATAGATCTCAGTCCAGTGGCATATTGTCCAGTGGCATAGCTAGTCTTCCCAAAGAAAGACATCACATTTCTACTGCTAGACTACACAAATCTACACAAATAAATCACAAAGACAAAACATGTAATTATTACATATAAATATATCATAGTAGTATTCCCTTGCCGCATGCCACCTATGTGGCTTCACTGGGCTCCTCTGACACCAGGACACGTTGATGATCATTTCACTGGTTTAGGCCACGTTTATACGTAGCAGGGTATTTATAGAAACGAATATTTCCCCCCCTCCATTTTCAAAAATAACATTGTGCACACAACATCGTTTTCAAAAAAGTTATATTTTACATCAAAACGCATAAGTACGCCGTTGGGACATTATAACTATGCCAAACCTATGGGCGGCAGTGTAGGGAGAAGGATAAAGCCATGCAAGCCAATCAGAATCCTCAGAATCAACAACAACGAATAACACAAGCGTCTTCCTGTGACAAACAAACTGTAAACATAGGGCGCTCATATGACGTTAAGCATTTCCTGGCGCATAATGTGACGTTTCAGAACCTAAACCCCTTTTCTACCCGTTGACACGACAACACGTAACCGGCGTTTTCAGAAATCTCCACTTTGGCCAGAGTTTTTAGAAATGATCGTTTTCTGTGACAAAAACTGCGTTTTCGTGTAAATGAGAGGCCAAACCGTGTGAAAATATCTGCGTTTTCCCTTCGTGTAAACGGGGCCTTATTGTTGCAACATTGCACTCAGAGGAGTGCTCCGATAAGGTGTGTGTTGTGATGGCTGTTTAATGTGCATTGATTTCCCAATGCACCACAGGTGTGCAGCCTCACAGTAATCAGTCTGACTCGGGCCAGGTGAGGCTGCTTAAAACAGCCATCATACACACACTCCACATATATTAAAATATACAGACAAAATAATAAGGACTGGAAGAGTGGAAAGGCCTGGGGCAGAGGCACCCATATATCGCTTGGAATAGCCTGAGCTCAGTCTCTGCGGACAGTGGTGGATCCAGAACATTTTCAGTGGGGTGGCCAGGGTGAAACCAGAGATCATTATGGGGTGGAACATTAATCTAAATATGATGGAAGGCATTTTGAAATGTAGGGAATATTTAAGGCCTGTACATGCTGTAACTCTACATCATATTAATTCAGACAGTTGTGTAATTGTCAAATACACTTTTACTTTAATAATTTCTTGCAGTTACCACTGAGTTCATTTTTTTCTGATCAAAACAACTCATCAGACTTTTTTTTTAATCAAAGTCTGATTTATTCAAGAGTGTATACAGTGTGTATAGATTGAACTCAGATTATATGACAACAAGTGCAGGTTGGTCTCAGCTTTGGAGGTCTGTTAAAAAAACTAAAAACTCGACCTTCTGATCTAACGCTTTAAAAGTAAAAAGTCGAAATGCAGTGCATTTATCAGAAAATAAATTACACAATTGCAAAAAGCATTATTTTTTGTAACTTTTGAATCCCTGCCTCAAACATATACTAAATACATTAACTTGCCATAGATTCATCTTACAACAGCCGTATTCTGCTATTATTCTGGTTTGTAGCAAAGCAATTCACAAAATCAACAAAATCCAGTGCTTTTGATCTTCTTCACCCTCACTTAAAGCTCCTAGATTAGCGGACATCTTTTCACCAGATGCCCGCTAATCTAGGAAAAAAATGGGTGGGTAATGGGTGCCCTTGATTCAGTCTAGGGTGGCCTCGGCCACTCCTGGCCACCCCCTAGGTCCGCAGACAGTGGCGGATCTAGGGGGTGGCCAGGAGTGGCCTCGGCCACTCCTGGCCACCCCCTAGATCCACCACTGTCTGCGGACCCATTGATACGGAGCTAAAGGCTTAAGGCCGAATACTACTCCTGCATTGGTACATTTCCGAGGCATGGGTACGTAACGTTGCATAGGTCTCCATGTCACCGGCGTAGCTAGCAGAGCCCATCTCCGTAGATTAGCCTAGCTTCGGCTACTGTGCTTCGTTTTCCGGTTCATTTGAGAAAGATAAGGAGGATTTGCCTCTACGGTCATTACGACATCATCTCCTCATTAAAAAACATCTGAAAAAGCGACTTATGGTGAACCATGCTCAGAATCACTGACACGGATCCCTGAAGGTACGCCGAAACGCTGTGGCCTTACGAGTCCGTGCCTATCATATTCTTTGACCAGCTGCCAAGCCCAAGGGCCAGGGAAGACCTTGGCTGCCAGTGCAGCCCTTGTACTAGCACATGTAGCACATATACAGCACAGTTAGAATAGCATTTGTAAGCATGGAATATCAATGGGACCTAACCTGCAGATTTATTGAGTTCACAGTTCCCTCCCCAGGAGTTAATGTATCTTTTTAAGACTGCTGAACCTTTCCTTTACTTTGCTCACTAAATGTAGAAAACAAGCGGTTCTATTTTACACTTTTTCATGTTTTCAGACGAAATGATGCGTACTGTCGTTTTGCAGCATGTAGGGTAGAAAGTGGTCGCACATTACACTGCTGTGCTTGAAGTGACGGGGAATATTTAGCCTTGTTAGCAGAATGTGGCTGATGCAGTGCAGCAGATGAGTAATGGCTTGTCCCCCTACGCAGATAAACAGGCAGCGGTGCTGCTGAGGTCCAGATAGGAACAGGAACCCACTCCACCTCACCCTGGGTGACCTCACACTGCCTGCTCTCAAGCTGCTGAACCCACACAACTCCGTCCATGGTGGAGTTCTGCATATGTATTGAAATGTAAGGAGTCGGTATGTGGTGTTCTGTGTATGGATTCTGATGAAAGGAGTTTAGGTCCATGGTGGGGTTTTGTTTATATAGGGGATGGTAGCACATCTCAATCTGAAATCAAGCCAACCTGAATATGACTCTGAGCTCTGTCCTCAACTGGCTGGGGGCTCTGTGTGTGTGTTTGTCAGTGTGTGTGTGTGTGTGTGTGTGTGTGTGTGTGTGTGTGTGTGTGTGTGTGTGTGTGTGTGTGTGTGTGTGTGTGTGTGTGTGTGTGTGTGTGTGTCTCTTTGTTTATGTGTGTGTGTGTGTGTGTGTGTGTGTGTGTGTGTGTGTGTGTGTGTGTGTGTTTGTGTGTATCTGTGTGTGTGTGTGTGTGTGTGTGTGTGTGTGTGTGTGTGTGTGTGTGTGTGTGTGTGTGTGTGTGTGTGTGTGTGTGTGTGTGTGTGTGTGTGTGTGTTTGAGTGCATGTGGACCTTTGAGGTCATTTACCTCAGGTAAGGCAGACCACTCCAGCTGCTCTCTGACAGCATCCAGGGAGATTCAGGAGGAAAGCTAGAAGATCTTTTCTTTTGTTCTAGGATCAAACCATAATGAACATTTGCAAAGCTCTTTTCCGAACTTTATTTTGTGTTTCAATAAAGCCTGTAGTGGAACTCCAGTTGCACTTATGCATAGTCAACAAGGATGCCCTCACAATATTTAGCAGAAAAAAGTGTATAAGGGGAAGTAATGACTCTTCTGTAAGGGAAAGTAAAGCGCAATGAATAACAATGGCTAATAAATACATGAACACCAAGAATAAAAGCTGCATTGAGCTTCATTACAGTGAATAACCCACCAAACAGCACTTAGATTGAAAATTATGTAATTGAGTTAGGCTGCACTTAAAGGAATTGTGTTTTCATGCACTTTGAATCTCATGAATGTTAAACATCATTTATATCATTTATACCTGTGGATTATCACATCTAAAAACGCTGTTGCATCACCCTATCTACCGATGCAATCATACACAATCAGACAGAATTGAAGAGAAACAACATGTACAAACGTTGTTGATGCATTTTAAAAGTCAGCTTCATAATTATCGGGGGGGGACTTGGTTTCCTACTTAGTCACCACGCTGCAGTCCTTCCCGGCGTTGAGGTCAAGCAGAGCCCATCCCACAGGGAAAAAAGAAAGATTGAGACTTGGTTTCCTACTTAGTCACCACGCTGCAGTCCTTCCCGTTGAGGTCAAGCAGAGCCCATCTCACAGGGCTGCTCATTACATTCACAAGAGAACACGGCGACGGCACCAAGCTTTACGTGTGAACAAGGCTGCCTTGAAGCTTTGAATAGTCTGAGGGCTAATCTGCTGTGTCTGCTGCTGTGTGGAGCCCGGGCTGGATCACTTCTGGCCGTGCGTTGCATGGGTTTACAATCTGCATTGGGTACTGTTTCTTCGTTGTATAACCATCTTTAGTCTTTGAAGCTCTCACGTAGAGGAGGCTGATTAATTAATTAACTTGTGTGTTGTTTATAGAGAGAGAGAGAGATCAGAGGGAGAGTTCAGAATGACGGACAATACAATGCCAATGGGCCATATGTTTCGGGAAGCCACTTACATTTCCTTACGATAAAAAAAAAAAATACGATACAAAAATCTATTATCTATGCATTATTGTGCTGGGTAAATCATAGTGAATAATGAATGAAGAAAGTTCTGAAACAGCACGGTGTACTATACACACCTGACAGCACATCTTTTTAAACGGAGATGGGCTCTTCATCGGCTGTTAACATCGCGTTCAGCAACCCCCGTTAATGATTAGCAGCAGATGAAGTGCAGCCATCCGGTTCGTTTGTGGGAGCAGATCCGATCAAATCCACGTATTGTCCCCGTTTACCAGAGGACTTGGCTCTGCCAGGGTTTCACAATCACACTGGGATCATCCACTTGTTATGCAAGCCCCTGTGCAAAGATGAAACATGAATATGAAATATGAATGTCTAAACTCCGCCCAAGAGAGCACAACTTGGAGGATTATGTTTTTTCGTAGATGTAAAAAAACAGGATTCATCCTGTGGATGTTTGTGCAGCCGGCAGGGCTGGGGAGTGTCACCTATTGGGACACGGGTTCTGTTGGTGATTTGTGTATGAGCCGGTGATAAGGAAGGAAACGGCCTCTTATCTCTGCCTCTGTCTCTAATCCTGCCAGGGCTGAATCTGCTTCTTATTCTCATTCACTTACATCAACAATCTACGGATCAAAGTGTTCCTACACATGCAAAAGTAACGAAAAAGACATTTATTCAATATAGTCGAAAACCATTTATATTTGATCAAAGAAAAACTGTAGTGCCTGTCCAAAGGAATATTTTGAAAACCACTTTCGAAGCTTGATTAAGAATTCATGAATTCGGTATTTGTTTAGATAAGTCTAAATAATAAACAACAGCGCCAGCCTGGCCGACGCCAACCGACCCAGCCCAACCGACATCCAGCCACCGCTGGATGTCATTTACATAGAGGCAATAACTCGAAGCATAATGAGAACACAGCTGGAGTGCACCACGGGCCTTTAATTGCATTAAATATTCAAATGTTGTAGCCAATGTTCTTCCGATGGCTGCCTTCAATCAAGCACCCTGATCGGATACTTCACTTCTCCCTCTCGTACAACACTTTACATCTCACGGGGATGTCTGTTTGCTAAATTGAGCATCCGGTTGCATTGACTCTTAGAGAGGTTGTGTACAACGTCAGAGAATGGGTTGATAGAAAGATCGGATGACTGCATACAAGCCTCTGATTAGCTTTGCCTTGTGACTCCCAGAATGCTACGCATTCATTAACTATGCGGAAGGGTTTGGAATTAGGGTCCATGTTTGAAGCACAAGAAAATTTAAAACACAAAACATAATATTGAACCCTTATTAAAATATTGTTTTAATATACTTTGCAATGGTGACCAGGCGGAGAGGTTTACACAGCATGCGGTAAAATCAATAGAAATAGATACATTTAAAAAGTAATTACATTTTTACATTTTCCAAATAATTGGAAGATAGATTTAAAAAAAACATGTTCTTGTCTTGGCTGGCAATCTCCTGTACAGGTCGTCCTCGCTGGTACCAAAAGGAAATTTGTATTGAGCAGGCGGTAGTCAGGCTGTGCGACACAGCAAGTGGTCTCCATCCCAGATAATTGCATCTGGGGAACACTCCCACATTATTGGTTTGGAGCACTCCCTTTCAACAGAGCAGAGATGGTGCGGGAGAATCCTTGTTGATTGGATGTTTTTAAGAAACATTCCATCCTCTTCTGTACACCACACAACCCGAAGGTTTGGTTTGGATATGCTGGCTGCAGTGCAATTAAATCAACTTCCTCTATGCAAATGTAATGTAATTGCATCGTAGTGATTGCCAGAAGATATGCATACATATTCTACAGGTATTACATAATCTCTTACTGAGTGTCTCTACCTCTATAAATACCCCTCCCCCCCACACACACACACGCACGCACGCACGCACGCACGCACGCACGCACGCACGCACGCACGCACGCACGCACGCACGCACACACACACACACACACACACACACACACATTCCACTGACATTCAATTAATCAGTGCTTTCAATGCTCTTTAAATCGATGCACTTAACCATCACTTCAATATGTGCATGTGTAGACTAATGAATGCCCTATTAAAGACAATACTATTTATAAAGAAAATACTGATACTGCAATACACTTAAATGCATAAGAACAGCACAATGGTTTTATTGGAACGTCAGCGGTAGCTGCATGCAAACAGCCAAAGCACATTCAGAACATGTCCCTCTGACCTGAGAGCTTTCAGCCTGAAAGGATGTTTTGCCCCTTTTTCTGTCTTGCATCATGCAAGCCCAATAGGGCTCCTCCTGATAGTGCCATTAAATTACCCTTTATGGATCTTCTTCCTCCTTTTGTCTAATCTCAGAGGGACGACTCCTTATTAAAAAGCAGCTACTGGAACATGAGCACGCCGACTGGATGAGCCCAAGTGAGACATTAGAGTTGAGCATGGGAAAAGAGAAATGGTTTGCAATTATCCTCTCTCTCACACACCCACCTGCACAGAGACAACTCTTCATGTGTGTGCGTATGCGCACATACACCTACACACACACACACACACACACACACACTTACACACATGCCTCTGCAGACCCATCCACATGCACGCGCACACACACACACTAACACACACACACACACACACACACGCACACACACACATCCAAACACAAGCACACACACACAAGCACACACACACACACACACACACACACACACACACACACACACACACACACACACCACACACACACACACACAGTGAAATTAGCTCCCCTTGCCCACCCATGCATTGTTCTGGGTTTCACTAAAAGCCCATGAGTTGTATTTCATTTTGAGAGACCATTAGAGACAGCAGTGCATCTACACCTACAACTTCCAATAAGCATTGTCCTCTGAGTCACTGGAGAGGGGTGTTGCCAAGAAAACCCTCAGATATGCCTGTTTTATTGCCAGTGACACAAAGGACTCCTCCAATATTTATACGGATAAACGCATGAACAGCAAAGTGTGAACGGAGTTATTAGTGTATGAATAAGTTACAAGCACTTTAAGCTGCACCAACGGTACGTAAACATTGCAAGCGCACACTCAACCCATGCAAATCACTAATAGATAAACAGGATTTTACAATGTGCTGCTTCTCCAACTTCAAGCGGTCTGGAGTGAGTGTCTGAAATCCTTCAGGCTCGTAAAAATGTTCCTCAAACACCGACCCATGGAAAAATCTAATTTAATGCTGCAATAGTTTGTAAGTCACTTTTGAAAAAGAGGCATAAAAATAATTATATACCAAAGATAAATGATATGAAAGACTCTCTGTGCCGTTGTGCCTTTGAGGTGGACTTTGTGCTATTGTAATGATGTGCAGTGTCTCTTCCCGACGATACCAGCTAATTATAATGGTGCATGGGAGCCCAGCCAGGCTAGCCACAGCCTTTATCTATATCAGAGGGTCATATTTCTCTGAAACGTCTGACAGAAAGGTCACAAAGAGAAAATTGAAAGGAACAAAACTCAAACTAAATAAAGGAAACTTTGGCGACAAACAAAGAGTTCTGAAGGACAAGAGTGTGGATTCTTCATTGACTTTGTTAATTTTGGCTCTGGACATTGCATTGCTGTTACCTAGGATCAGATGGATTTGATTCCCAAACATCAATCCAGAAGGACAGGGCAGGACTTAAAAAGATCCAGCCTGGCCCCTGGTGACCTGAGGTAATTTGAGGAGACTGAGATCAACCTTGGTTGATCAGTTATCAGGATTAAGGTCCAAGCATTCACTGCCAGTAAGCAGATTGGCTTAATTTTTCCAACCACTAAGCATTCTTTTACGGTGTCTGGAGTACACCGGAGTGGAACAAGGAAGCAGGAAGAAGATTTCAAAGAGATTCAATCAGACGATAAAAGAATGGCACTGACCCGTGAGCCAGCTTCTGGGATTACAACTCTGAAGGCAAAGGAAAGTTTGAAACTTCTGCCAATGATAGTAACTTTGGATTGCTTTATTTTGCTTCCATGTTGCACCAGATTCTTGAGTTACTTAACTAGTCCTTAAAGTTTTAAAGATTCCCATTTCCACATTGGATTTGCTTGTTTGACTGAGCGCATTTATTGATTTTATTATGTTCTTACCTTCTATTGAAATAATATAAAATATTATCTGTATTACATCACATATCAGCGATTCAACTTTTTAATACGCAAAAAAAATGATAAACACAAAGTTTTCTGCACAGTGACTACGCCACACAATGTTCTTGATCAAATTTGTTTTCCATCCTTTTTAGTTCCACTGGATACTGTTTCCATGGGAACAATGTGATGGACCATTGGGTTGAGTGATTGCTGTGCGTCAATAATGACATATTCACTCCTACTAGTATCCTGCACTGATGACGAAGTGCCTGTTATATCCTTTGAAAAATTTGGCCCAAGTGCTGCTGCCATTGCTATTCATGCTCTTGTTGCTGTATCCCATTAAACCTAGAGTGGCTTTCGACAGAAGATACTTCAAGAGCAGACGACAGAAGCAGATGATGTCATTGGTATTCAAGAAAAACGACGCCAAAGCAGAGTCCGAGTCTTGTCATTGCTAAGTAACTTGGCACGAAGATTCACATTTTTACATTGGGCGAAAAATGATATAGCAGTCTTAAAAGGCATTTCAAGGTTGAAACACTATTAAAGTACAACTTTGATGTACCAGGGACGTGTAGTAGACTCATCTTCAACAGTTTAGTCGAGAACCCAGGCCCTGGTGGATAAAAGGAGAAAAGCCATAGTTATTGTTGTGAGTCCCAGAACAATGCCTCTGTGAAGAGGAAAGGGTAACATGTGTTACGGCTTCTGCCGTGGATGCTGGCGGACTGAGTATGATCCACAGACCCGAGTGTGACCCACTCTGTCTGTGTATTTCATGGTATGGGCGGAGCCAGAGGACTCCAGCTTTGAGTAGCATCCAGCTGCAGCCCCGGAGTCGGGGCCTGTGGTGCGGCAACGAGGCCAGTGGTGTGGCAACGAGGCCAGTGGTGTGGCAACGAGGCCTGTGGTGTGGCAACGAGGCCTGTGGTGTGGCAGGTCAACTTTTTACGGCTTTTTCAACGTTTTGCGTCACAGTCGATAAGTCTAAATATCGACTGTGCGGTCGCTATTGCTGCCCCAATCTAGTTTTCCGACGTACATTGTTTTACTTTTAATAAAATATTTATCTAATAATAACAATAATTAATAACATTAAAAATAGATAGATAGATAGATATATTTAACCGATATTGGCTGTTAGATGTATGTTTTTTTTATTCGATTAATTATTATTATTTGTTAATTATTTTATTATTATGGCCTCTAAAAAACAAAACAAAAGGACAGTGATTCATCGCAAGACTCCTGAGACCAGGGGGGGGGGGCGGGGGGGGGGGGGGGGGGGGGGGGGGGGGGGGGCCAGGGGTGTGGGGGGATCAAATGAAAACCAGAGGACAGAAACAAGAATGGTCGCTGTCACCAGACACAGAGAGAGTGGGGATAAACCACGGAGCTTTGGACCCAGGGGCTCGAAGAGTGAACACACATTCACACAGTCATACATTCATACAATCATTTGTTTGTTTTGGAAAGAAAAAAAAGAGAAAATGATTCACAGATTTTAGAACCGGACGGGCCTCTCCTGGAACCGTCACCTTATCGTGGTGGAGAGGTTTGCGTGTCCCTGTGAACCTGAGGGCTGTGTTGTCTGGAGCCTTGTGCTCCTGGTAGGGTCTCTCATGGCAGAGTGGTCTCAGGTGAGGGGCCAGACTAAGAATGGTTCAAAAATCCTCAATGAATATCGGAATAAGAGGAGATGTGACCCGGCCCGGAGAAAGCCCGGGGCCCCCGTCTGGAGCCAGGCCCAGACGGAGGGCTCGATGGCGAGCGCCTGGTGGCCGGGTTTGCCACGGAGCCCGGTCGGGCACAGCCCGAACAAACGACGTGGCACCCCCCCTCTCTTCATCTCATGGGCCCACCACCTGTGGGAAGACCCGTTGGGGTCGGGTGCGCAGCCACATGGGTGGCAGCGAAGGTCAGGGGTCTCGACGGACCAGACCCGGGCGGCAGAAGCTGGCTCTGGGGACGTGGAACGTCACCTCGCTGTGGGGAAAGGAACCGGAGCTTGTGAAGGAGGTGGAGCGCTATCAGTTAGATCTGGTGGGGCTTACCTCCACGCACAGTCTCAGCTCTGGTACCGTACTCCTGGATAAGGGTTGGACTCTATTCTTCTCCGGAGTTGCCAAGGGCGTGAGGCGCCGGATACTCATAAATCCCCGGCTGAGCGCCGCGGTGTTGGTGTTTACCCCGGTAGACGAGAGGGTCGCCTCCCTGCGCCTAAGGGTTGTAGGGGGGAAAACTCTGACTGTTGTTTGTGCGTATGCACCAAACAGCAGCTCAGAGTACTCGGCCTTCTTGGAGACCCTGAATGGAGTCCTGTATGGGGCTCCAGTAGGGGACTCCGTAGTTCTGCTGGGTGACTTCAACGCCCACGTGGGCAACGATGGAGACACCTGGAGAGGCGTGGTGGGGAGGAACGGCCTCCCTGATCTAAACCCGAGCGGTCGTTTGTTATTGGACTTCTGTGCTAGTCATGGATTATCCATAACAAACACCATGTTCGAACATAAGGGTGCTCATAAGTGTACCTGGTACCAGAGTACCCTAGGCCGAAGATCAATGATCGATTTTGTGATCGTGTCATCTGATCTGAGGCCGCATGTTTTGGACACTCGGGTAAAGAGAGGGGCGGAACTGTCAACCGACCACCATCTGGTTGTGAGTTGGATCAGGGAATGGGGGAAATTTCCGGATAGACCTGGTAAGCCCAAACGAGTAGTGCGGGTGAACTGGGAACGTCTGGAGGAGGCCCCCGTCCTAGGTATCTTCAACTCACACCTCCGGCGGAGTTTTTCTGGCATTCCTGTGGAGGTTGGGGGCATTGAGCCGGAGTGGGCGGTGTTCAAAGCCTCCATTGCTGAAGATGCGGCGGCTAGCTGTGGCCTCAGGGTCTTAGGCTCCTCAAGGGGCGGTAACCCTCGGACACCGTGGTGGACACCGGTGGTCAGGGAAGCCGTCCGATTGAAGAAGGAGGCCTTCCGGGATATGATATCCTGGAGGACTCCTGACTCGGTTGCAGGGTACCGACAGGCCCGAAGGGCTGCAGCTGCTGCCGTGTCGGAGGCTAAGCAGCGGGTGTGGGAGAAGTTCGGAGAGGCCATGGAGAAGGACTTTCGGTCGGCACCAAAGTGTTTCTGGAAGACTATCCGGCACCTCAGGAGGGGGAAACGGGGAACCATCCAAGCTGTGTACAGTAAGGATGGGACTCTGTTGACCTCAACTGAGGAGGTCGTCGGACGTTGGAAGGAACACTTTGAGGAACTCCTGAATCCGAATAACACGCCCTCTATGTTGGAGGCAGAGCTCGAGGTTGATGGTGTTTCGTCGTCAATTACCCTGGTGGAGGTCACTGAGGTAGTCAAACATCTCCGCAGTGGCAAAGCCCCAGGGATTGATGAGATCCAGCCAGAAATGCTAAAGGCTCTGGGTGTTGAGGGGCTGTCATGGTTGACACGCCTATTCAACATCGCGTGGGAGTCGGGTACAGTGCCAAAGGAGTGGCAAACCGGGGTGGTGGTTCCCCTGTTCAAAAAGGGGGACCAGAGAGTGTGTGCCAATTACCGGGGTATCACACTTCTCAGCCTCCCTGGTAAAGTCTACTCCAAGGTGCTGGAAAGGAGGGTTCGGCCGATCGTCGAACCTCAGATTGAAGAGGAACAATGCGGTTTTCGTCCCGGACGTGGAACTACGGACCAGCTCTTTACTCTCGCAAGGATCCTGGAGGGGGCCTGGGAGTATGCCCATCCGGTCTACATGTGTTTTGTGGATCTGGAGAAGGCGTATGACCGGGTCCCCCGGGAGAAACTGTGGGAGGTGCTGCGGGAGTATGGGGTAAGGGGGTCTATCCTCAGGGCCATCCAATCCCTGTACTTCCAAAGCGAGAGCTGTGTTCGTGTCCTCGGCAGCCAGTCAGTTTCGTTCTCAGTGGGTGCTGGTCTCCGCCAGGGCTGCGCCTTGTCACCAATCCTGTTTGTGATATACATGGACAGGATATCGAGGCGTAGTCGTGGTGGGGAGGGGTTGCAGTTCGGTGGTCTGAGGATCTCGTCACTGCTTTTTGCGGATGATGTGGTCCTCATGGGATCATCGGCCTGTGACCTTCAGCACTCACTGGATCGGCTGGCGGCCGAGTGTGAAGCGGCTGGGATGAGGATCAGCACCGCTAAATCTGAGGCCATGACTCTTAGCAGGAAACCGATGGATTGCTTACTCCGGGTAGGAAATGAGTCCTTAGCCCAAGTGAAGGAGTTCAAGTACCTCGGGGTCTTGTTCGCGAGTGAGGGTACTATGGAGCGTGAGATTGGCCGGAGAATCGGAGCAGCGGGGGCGGTATTGCGTTCGCTTTACCGCACCGTTGTAACGAAAAGAGAGCTGAGCCGCAAGGCAAAGCTCTCGATCTACCGGTCGATCTTCGTTCCTATCCTCACCTATGGTCATGAGGGCTGGGTGATGACCGAAAGGACGAGATCGCGGGTACAAGCGGCCGAGATGAGTTTTCTCAGAAGGGTGGCTGGCGTCTCCCTTAGGGATAGGGTGAGAAGCTCAGCCATCCGTGAGGAACTCGGATTAGAGCCGCTGCTCCTTTACTTAGAAAGGAGTCAGCTGAGGTGGTTCGGGCATCTGGTAAGGATGCCCACTGGGCGCCTTCCTTGGGAGGTGTATCAGGCACGTCCAGTGGGGAGGAGGCCTCGGGGAAGACCCAGGACTAGGTGGAGAGATTATATCTCAACACTGGCCTGGGAACGCCTCGGGATCCCCCCGTCAGAGTTGGTTAATGTGGTCCGGGAAAGGGAAGTCTGGGGCCCCCTGCTTGAGCTGCTCCCCCCGCGACCCGACCCCGGATAAGCGGACGAAAATGAGATGAGGGGGGAGAATTATTTTTATTGAAATTTACACCACAGGCCCCGGCTCGGGGGCTGCAGCTAGACGCTAGTGCCAGCCTCTGCGGACTCCCCCTTCTCCACCTCAACCAGACACGGCTGAGGATCATCTTAATCAATCCTTCCTGTTTATATAGTCCAGCTTCTCATCGCCAGATCGTCCACAGTCTACCTCCGTTGGTAGCGTTCCTGGTTCCTATGTCTCTTTGTTCTTCTATCTGTGATTATGGGGCTCTAACCCTCTGCTCCTGTCCAGGCCATCTCACTACCACAGTGCTGTTCCTCCACACCGCCTCCCTGGTTCCTGCT
Source organism: Gadus morhua (assembly GCF_902167405.1). Classification (NCBI taxonomy): domain Eukaryota; kingdom Metazoa; phylum Chordata; class Actinopteri; order Gadiformes; family Gadidae; genus Gadus; species Gadus morhua. The sequence continues at coordinate 14,990,212 of NC_044048.1, read as the reverse complement.
CGGACCCAGCTGGCCTTCTGTATCGACCAGCCTCTGCTCATTCCCAGCAAAGAATCATTTGTACTGCTACAACTCTCGTCCAACCTCGTGCCGTAACAACATGCTGGGCACCAGTAAGGCTCAAACACAGTCACCCTCTGGGAGGAGGATAGTGATGATGATGAGGTGGTTGATGATGATGAAGGTGATGATGACAAAGACGAAGGAGAAGAAAAAAAAGCCACCACAGTTTCGATGATATTCTCCACACGCAGTAGCTGTAATCAATAGCACATACACACCTGTCTCCACCTCATTTGATACGGCTCCTGGAATGAGGCCAGGGTTTAAACGCAGAGGCAAACCTAAAGCTCAGAGACACACCCAATCACAAACACAAGGTCAATAAAAATCATTTAGACTGTTTGAAATAAATAAATAAAACGGCAAGGACCACAACAAAGGGAACAATTACCGTATTGGCTCCTTTGTCCACGCACGCTCTAAAACTCAAAGAGCTCATTAGTGGCTTACTTAGCCTGTAGTGTAGGAGATAGCAGGCTGCTCAGAGGAAAGGGGCTTGGATGAGGAACTTCAAAGTTTAGGTAAAACTAATAGTCTTTTAGAATCTACTGTTGGAAATAGCGCCAACGGCAAAGGCCTGTTATTCATAGCAACGGTCTGCTACACAGAAATAACCGACCGCTGAATGCCTTAATTGACCAATCAGAATCGAGTAATAAAATAAGTTATTATTAGGGTGAAAGAGTGAAAGATAATGGAAGTAAAATTCTGCCTAGCCAGAGTTTTGGCCCTTCAATTTTCAATCACGTAAATGTTAAAAGGAAAGTGCTTCTGTTAACATAATTTTGAAGGCCATTTAAGCGTGTCGGTGAGAATATGTATCATAGAGACATAAAAGTAACGAGCCCTTTGTGTCACCAGATCGCCAGAGAGCTCTTTAGCTCCTTGTGTTACTAGGAGACGAGGTAAAAAGGCGGGCATGGCATGACATCAACGGGCATGACGGCTGAGTCAACAATGACTACATTATAATTGAAAGAGAGAACTGTTTTCTTTTGAAGGTGTAGTAAAGAAAGAAAGTAAGAACGAGGGAGAAATGGAGGACACAAGAGAGGGATCAAAGACTCATTATGCATTTAATTACCTTCCCAGATTCCTTTTCCCTTGCGGCGGCTGTAACACCAGAGAACCCTTGCTAATAGAATTACTTAAATAGAAAAATTATCGATTGTGGAACTTAGTGGAGGTCAATCTGGCCTGCATTCATTCTTTTTTCCATAACGGCTTGCAAGGACGTTTACGTGTACACAAGCATAAGGGTGACAGTCGGATGGAATAATATATAATGTATAATAATATAATAATAATTCTATCGCGATCCCTCAAGTCGAGTGCTTGGCAGCCGTATGGGTCTATGAAGAATAATAAAAGTCTTATATGGTTTCTCTGCCCACTTGGTCAACTGGGCAGATATCAGTGCAGAACAAATCCTTTAAGTTGAGTTCCAAGTGAAGTGGTGCTTCATCTGTGCGGTTTCACTGCAATGAAATTGCAGCTGAAGTCAGACGTTGGACACAGACCTGTGAGCGCCCGGCATTGACCTGGAACGTGGAAGTGTCCCTGTGTGATCCCTGTGACGATTCAGGTCAATCCACAAGGTGACACCACTGCAATCAACCAGACAAAGCTGTTGCAGCGTCTCATGTTTATTCAGAGCCCAAAACACACAGACACAAACACACTTAAAGGGCTGATTATGTCGACACAACCCAAGGGGATTTACTGACACATTACGGCCTGGCGAACCCTCCTTGCTTCCAACGCAAGGGCCTGACGTAGACCTCCCAAGAAATGTTTACCTTGCGTCCGCTAACTAAAACCCGACACAGAACCAAAACAGGTTCCAGACTGCGTCCAAGCATCTGCCTGATCATAATCAGCCCTTAACACACACACACACCAACAAAACAATTCCTTGACATAACATATTCTTGACTGCGGCGTCTCTCCAGACATACATATTTCACAGCTTGCTCTCTTGCTACCCTGGTGGCTGAATGCTGCTTAAAGTGTCTCTCCATCAGATAGCTTTAGCTTGGCCCTTGCCATGGATGAGCTCACCTGTCGCCATCGCCCCTCACAGCAGGCTCTCCCGTCCCCCGCTCTCCTGCTCCTCCTCCTCCTCCTCCTCCTCCTTCTCCTCCTCCTCCAGTGAATGTGGGATGAGAGCGGAATGAAAAGGCAGTCGCGCATCGGTTGGCTGTTCTGCATACGGATGAGATGCGATCAATCTTTGGTGGCCAGCGGAGAGAGATGTCTGTGGCGGGGGTGGGGGGGGGGTGTAGAGGTAAACAACCCTGTTCTGGCCAATCACTCGTCCTGTGCTTCCCAGGTGTCTGGGCGCTAGGTTAAAGTAGACGGATGTGGGGACTTCCGCATACACAAGAAGTCTGAAGGGGAGAGGTATACCTCAAAAATACTTTTGAGGGCTTAATGTAAATTGTAGGATTTTTTTTTTTTTTTTTCTCTCATTACTGAAATAACAATAAGCTCATATCGTTGTCTTATCTTATGATGACATTTCCTGCTATACCCACATTGATTTTAACATCAAACTGACAAAAAGAGTGCAGAATGAATGCAGGCAAACACGCATGCATGCCCGCAAACACGCATGCATGCCCGCACACACACACACACACACAGAAACGTACGCGCGCCCGCCGCCCGCCCGCACGCACGCACGCACGCACGCACGCACGCACGCACGCACGCACGCACGCACGCACACACACACACACACACACACACACACACACACACACACAGGTTGTTACAAAACAAGGATAGCTCAAGGTACTTAAGCACACAGAAAACAGATTAACCCTATTGATACATGAGGACAGGTGCATAGATTAAATCAAAAGATATGGATTGTTGGAACAAGTCAGTGGCCACGGAGGAGCAGTTCATTATATCTTTGGCACACAAAGAATGACGTCCATTTATTACATTTAACTTCCTTCATGAGTGTAGGATTTATACCAATCAAACATAACGCCACAAAGGATGTCAATGGTAATATATAAATCATGAAGACAATTAGAATGATGCATTGAAAGATTAAAAGCCTGGACATTCTGCGTCCACCCAGTCACTGTCAACCCCCCTGCGCCCCCCCCCCCCACCCCATTGGCCCTGTTACCATGACAGCTTTCAAATGTCTCCTCCATATCCCACTCACATTTTGATGGGAATGACCTGGGCCTGTTCCGAGTGGTGTCACCAAGGCTCAGATAGAAAACCTACTTAGATGAATCATAATTTTTTGACAGACATTAGACTTTTCCCCCACCCTTTCCCTCACAGAATGTCCGCCTTGCAGCGCCTCTGATTTGAAGTGCTATTTGCCTTGTTCTGTTTCGCCTTAAGCTGCCATTAGCGCATAATGTCCCTCAAGGGATGAATAAAACACCCACCTAATCCTGATGTTCAAGAAGACCGTAATTGATGCTATTCAATAGTTTTTGTTCGATATCTTCAAACAACTGAGCCTCTGTATGCGCCCCATAAAGACATCGCCATGGGTTGGGTGTCTGTGGGGCTTTGGTTCCTGCGCGTCATGTTATCCACATCGGGACGCGTGAGAAGCTCCACCACTACGCCCACCGTGACAGCCGATAGGCTCATGTTTCCTCCTGTCGTGTTATGCTTGTTTTGTTGTTTTTATGACGCATCCAACCAGCCACAATGTATGAACTTTGTGAGACCCACCAACTGAGGGTCTCACAAAGTAATTAACGTGCTGAAAAGGACAGGCCTTTTATTTTCGGAAACGTGTGACGAGCATCCAAATTGTTTGGAGACGTGCTATCAAGTCCGGCACACTCAGAACTTTTATTTGGGATTTGCCTTCCCTTCATCTTATACAGATCCTCTCCCAATCTCTCTTTCCGACTCCTCACTATCGTCTTTCTCTCTTTTCTTTCTCTCTTTCTTTCTCCTTTATTTTGTCCTCTCTCCACTCTTTCCTTACGCTATCATCTCCATCTTCCTCTATCTCCATCTCTCTCACCAACTATGTAGCCCGCCCTTGTCACCCAAAAATAATGCATCATTTTTTATAATATACACTCAACATGCTGAATTAGTCAAAAGAATATTTAAACAAAGTTCTGTTAAAAATCAATCTCTGCTCAACGCTTCCACTTGCATACGATGAACCATTCAAAATGTTCCTGGATCACAGATAAAGGAGCCGTTATTAATCTTGATAACTGCTGCTCGTAACAACCGTAATATGTATTCTGTGTGTGGGTGAAATTACTACGTCTGTGGGTGTGTGTGTGTGTGTTTGTGTGTGTGTGTGTGTGTGTGTGTGTGTGTGTGTGTGTGTGTGTGTGTGTGTGTGTGTGTGTGTGTGTGTGTGTGTGTGTGTGTGTGTGTGTGTGTGTGTGTGTGTGTGTGTGTGTGTGTGTGTTTATGAGGACTTGTCAGTGTGTGTGTGTGTTCATGTCTGCCTTTTGTGATGAGCTGGTGTGGGCTGGTATGAGGGTGTTGAGTTATGGGGCTGCAGAGCTACAGGGCTCGTTAGCAGCCAGGCAGCTTCCATCTCTTTGATGGCGGTCCAAAGTGAGGAGACGTTATTAAAGTGCTCTACTTTCTGCTCGTCCTCCATGGGCTGGGAAGTAGATACATTTGAGTGCTTAAAATGAGCAGTGGACATGGGGAATGCAGGAAAGAAGAAGAGGCAATTGAACATGGCTGTTTAGAATCCCCTCCATTGCAAACCATTTACATTTGCACGGCCCAGAGGAGGGATCGTGTTATTGAATGCATTCAACCGAGTCACCACACATCTCTCGCTGATGCCCCACAGTTCCGCAGGAAGCTAATTCCTTCACAAAATCTAAAACGCAGTTATTTCCCTCCCTGAATATTCATCTTTATCTAGCCTGTCATCAGAGCTGCTCTCTTCCTCTTCCTCCGTACGGAAGCAATTTGAGTCCATTTAAATTGGACGTTTTACAAACCATTATGTATCACCTAACAGATCCTCCCATCCTTGCCCGTTACATAAGTTAATGGTCCGCACCTGAATGTTATTTCACATAATAAGAGAAACCTGACACAGTGCAAATCTCAACTCAATCATCAGTCAGTTCCTCACACAGTGGAGAGACGCAATGTCTGTTATCTCTTTGTTTGGGAATCATTTAAAAAAGCAAGACGTGGGAGCCCCGCGACATGATCAGAATGCATAACGTCATCATCTTACCTCAACAATACCCGGTTTCTGGATCCTTTCCCTCCCTTCATCCAGAAGCATTTCACAGGCTCTATTAACGTCAGTGGTTTTTAATCTACATCTTTGCTCCATCGATTGTGGATCACTAAAGCTCGCTGGGCACGGTGGAGGAGCTATTCGTCTCCATTTAGGTCATGATGAAGAGAGGAAACAAATGGTCCCTTTTCCCCGCTCATGGATTTTGGTAACCAAGTGTGCTTCTGTCGCTGTCTGTTTGCCAAATAATGAGATAAAGGCCAATTTAAAAACTCCTTTTTCAACCCGCATATTTGACTATCTGCAGAGGACTCCGGGGACAACCTTGATACAAGGGGAAGCACGCCGAGGGAAAATGACATGATAGTGGCGGTGAATATTCTCACCCATCTAACCTCCTGCATCACTTGTATCAGTTACGGCAGTCATGCTTCCCTTTGGATTTATGTATAGATGTTTTCTAATGTCCGTGCCTCCAAGCCAATCGATTCATCTCCGGCTGCAGCTGCTGAGCCATCGCGTGCATATTTAAAGCCCTTCTCAACGTCCCAGATTCATGGGGGAGGCCTTCTGGCTGGAGCCTGATATGTCAAAGACTAACGGATGCATTTAGAAAGAAATATTGAGTGCTTGTGTTTCCTGAGGCTGTCCAGACACAAAGAAATGGAGGAAGAAGAAAGAAGGGAAAAATGGAACGTCTTGGGGCAAAACTGAACGGCTCCTTGGTTTCGGAGGAAACAGCAAATATAGCAAGTCACGTTTCCACTGCTCCGCTCCTGTCTCGCCACGGGGGGAACCCAGGACGCTGAATTACCCCGCACTAAATGAGGCTGTACTGCCTCTATAAATACAATGACAGAGTGGAGCTGAGGACTGAATGAGGCTCCTTTCAATCTCATAGAGAGAGGGAGACGGAGGGGCTTTATATAAATATACATAACTTTTGTAAGTGAGTTGAGTATGTCTGTGTTTGTGTCAGCGTGTGTGTATGTGTGTGTCTTTATGAGGAGTTGTTTGTGTGTGCGTATATATGTAGAGAGAGAGAGAGAGAGAGAGAGAGAGAGAGAGAGAGAGAGAGAGAGAGAGAGAGAGAGAGAGAGAGAGAGAGAGAGAGAGAGAGAGAGAGAGAGAGAAATGAGAAAGAGAGGGAGAGAGATAGACAGAATGCAATGAAGATGGTTTTGTGTTGGTTTTTTACCTTTTGTACGTTTTTGATTATAAAAACAATTGAGCAGGGGAGGTGAAGGAGGAGGACCAGATGGAGAAAGACAGGCTGTGATTCTACTTGACTTGTTTGTTCTTATCCTGCTTTTATGATTAAATGCCCTCTAGTGGATTGAGAAAATCCATGAAAAAGTTGTGACTTGAAGATGCTACTCCTAATAATAATTTCTTTGGAAAATTGGGTTAATTTATTCCTCAAAATGCAGATGGCCCTTTAAGCATTTCAATGCATTTGCTTCAAACACGCAATGTATTTAATATTGTGGACCTAAATGCTCGAAGAGTGTGGCTGAAACAGACAATCAATTAAAGGGTCTCTACTGAGGTGGGATCAACAAATATGTAAAGGCAGGACTTGGGGCATGAAAACCAGGGTTGAAATACTGTGTGCTGATGGAGGATGTGTAGAGCGCGGGAGATGAATGGATGATGAGACTGGCGCAAACTAGGTGGCAGAAGTGGACGGCGTGACAGCATCATGTCCCATATACAAAACATTTACCAAAAAAACTGTACATAAAGATTTTGTTATTATAATTGACAGTTATATTTAATATTATTATATTATTTTTAAATTTTAAAAAGCTATACAACCATGTAATCCCAAAGTCCCAAAGCCAAATCCCTTGGGAGGGAACGTCCATGCAATACATACTATGTGCATGCCAGAATCATTACATCCGTACATACACACACACACACACATACTCAAACACGCACACAGGTGCACTCACACACACACACACACACACACACACACACACACACACACACACACACACACACACACACACACACACACACACACACACACACACACACACACACACACACAGAGAAGCACAAATAGCAAAACCATTTCCTCATGTGAGCCTTTGTTGCCTGGTCCACATGGGGGCCGGCTGACATAAGAACAAAACCGTGATTCCTGTTAACGCGACCCCGCCTGTGGAACCAGGGCTGTAAAAGCCGGGGCGAAACATCAATCCCGCGGTCGGAGCGACGCGAGGCCCAGGCTCCTGCAACCCGAGAGCCCTCTAAAGTAGGACATCAACTATTCATTCTGTTGTGAGGCGCCTGGGCCTTGTGGGGTGTGATGAGGACTGTACTGATTTCACATGGCCAGCTTAGGTTCCCCCCCCCCCCCTCCTGCACTGTCTTACTGGAATCCTGTCTGGCCAGAGCCGGCTGAGCTGATCAAAAACATTCAGCTAGATCAGCTGACTCATTCTTATACATCGCTGGTTGTAGCGACACTCATCCTTGAGGTTACGGTACAATTCACTGTGATATGATTACACCACAGGGTTCAATGAATAACAGCCTGTTGTTTTCCACTAGCGTCGTGAGGCAGTGAAGACCAGCCAGTGTCCATGCTGTTGGTATTGGTGTTGTGAATTTCCAAGACAAGAAGAAGGAGCCAAGAATCCGCAAATCAGCCTCAGGATGTATTGGTAGTAATTTATTATATAAAACGAGGAAAAAAACACAGTTCCTTTACATTGTACAACAAACACACACCACAAAGGTTCTTGTTTTTAAGTAGTGACTGCATACATGTCACTACTATTCCATACAATAAACAAAACCAGCAAAAATTGGCAGAAATCCTTTACTTAGAAAAATTTGTTTGGGTAATAGACACGCACAAACGTAGAAAGGGTGAAATGTTGATGAAACGTCGAACGACTATCATGTATCCTCATCTTCTTCCCCACCTCAGTAGAGATGCATGGCCACAATGGCACTTTTTGGACTAATTTGGACCAAAACTCTGTGTGTGATGGATTGATGCCGTTGTTTACTGTGTATGTCCTTCTTGTTGATGTGATGTTGTGATGGACTGGTGATGAAATCCAGTTCAGAAGTGCTTAAGGAGCAACTGTGTCTTAAGATGTGAGAGAGCGATATTTTATTAATGATTATTGAAAAGATTAAACATAAAAAGATATATTTCTGTATATATATATATTTATATATGGGAAGGTTTTTATGCAGTCTTTGATTCCAGTCATCATTCAGTCATGTTTGTTTGATTAATTGTGAAGCAAAATACCATCCCAAACCCATGGGCTACCATATTAGACATTTGATTTGTTAGAGAGTCTTTGTATTCTATGCACCAACGAATGCATCCCAAAAACAATTTATGGGTTAGATGATAGAGAAAGAACACCCAAAGGAAAACATGTTTGGATGGTTTTGAACATCTCAAGAAATGCCTACATTGTTATGTACCACTGCATGTCAGTATATAGCATTATAAGGGTAAATATGGCACAGGGATATTTGATCATATATATTCATTTATGAATACATGAATTCCTCATTCATGCATATACAATTGTCTACCAATTCATGAAACAACTTCATCAAGTCATTTCAGAAAAGCTTAAATGATTTACTACACCTGATAAAAATTGAAGTTTAAATATGCAACACATAAAAAAGGGAAAATGAATTATGCTAAAAAAAAACAAGAAAGGCTCAATTAAATCGGAGACCTGAAGTTAAGATGTCCTTAACTGCTATAAGTTCCTGATCAAATGTACAGTTACTAATACTTGCATCTGCTGTAGTAGTTGAAGATGGTGCGGTCTATCCATCTGCGGTATTTGGCCACGGCGGTGTAGACTCCAGGAAACTCAGCCTGGGCACAGCCATTACCCCAGGAAACAACGCCATACAGCCTGCCTTCACACACCAGGGGACCCCCGGAGTCTCCCTTGAACAGCAGAAACCCCGGGGTTAGACAAGGCGCCGGGCGCTTTACACTCCGACTACACCCAGTGGGGAAGGTTAAAGGTGACATATTATACCACCAGGGGTGAGTGTGATTAGCCATTACAAGCCATTTTTGAAAATCTGCCTCTTCTGACATCACAAGTGGGCGTGTCCACCTAGATGTGTGCTGGATGGATCAGTCTACCAGCCTACCCAGTGGACTGTAGCAAACGCTGCTCATTTATCCGTCATAAATCGAAGTGGACACGCCCACTTGTGATGTCAGAAGAGGCCGATTTTCCAAAAGGCTTGTAATGGCTAATCACACTCACACCTGGTGGTATGATATGTCACCTTTAAAGTGCAAAATATGCAGTGGCAGACACGGGAATACGAAGGACAGGACTATAATCGACAACAGCCTACGCTACATCCCGCCGGAATACGGAGGGTGAGCTGAACGGAACGACATTTGTTGTCTTGATCGGCCTCACCTTACAGGCATCCTTCCCGCCAGAGCTTAACCCGGCGCATATCATGTTGTCCGTGATGTTGCCCCCGTAAGAGGTGCTGCCGTTACACCTCTCCAGCGACACCATGGGCAGCTTGACGGTCCTGAGGATGGAGGGGAGCTCGGAGCCTGTGAAGCCCCAGCCCGACACGCGGCACAACCGGCCATCCGCCACGCTGGAGCCCTGCATGGGCAGAGGGACGATGGCCACGTAGCTGTTGAGGTTCACGGGCGCCTTCAACTGGAGAGAGACAGAGAGAGAGGCAGCGAGAGACAGGGAGAGACAGGCAGAGAGAGAGAGGGAGAGAGGCAGAGAGAGACAGGGAGAGAGAAGACAGAGAGAGAGGCAGAGAGAGAGGCAGAGAGAGACATGGAGAGAGAGAGAGAGAGAGAGAGAGAGAGAGAGAGAGAGAGAGAGAGAGAGAGAGAGAGAGAGAGAGAGAGAGAGAGAGAGAGAGAGAGAGAGAGAGAGAGACAAAGAGAGACAGGGAGAGAGGCAGAGAGAGACAGAGAGAGACAGAGAGAGAGGCAGAGAGAGAAACAGAGAGAGAGAGGAAGAGAGAGGCAGAGAGAGGCAGAGAGAGAGGCAAAGAGAGAGGCAGGGAGAGAGAGGCAGAGAGAGTGACACAGGAAGAGAGACGGAGAGAGAAACATAGAGATGGAGATGGTGGAGAGACAAACAGGACAATGAGCGAGGAACTCCTGCTGGCTTGCTTGACCTAAGTTGAGTTCATTTATGTAACAACAACAACAACACATTTATTTTGCCGGACATATTCTGCATCATCACGGTTTCTTGGCACCTCGTGTACCTTTATGAGCATTATGTCGTTGTTGTTCTCGCCGATGTAGTCAGGGTGTGGTATCAACAGCTGGGGTATGTTGAACTGCTCTGTCCCCTCGTACATGGACAGGGAGTAATCTCCCGCCACTATCAACATGTTATCTGCCCTGAGGAAGAACCCAAAGAAGCGCTGAAGTCAGGGCAAGCGTTCAGAACTTCCGACAGGTCGTTCCTGTTGTCTTTGGCCATTTGATGACATTCGAGGGGATAACCTATTTGTTGAGACCAAATGATGTGTTATTTACGTGGGTTATCCCCTTCCCAGCCATAAGGAAACTCGTGTTTCATAAGTACGTCATCAATTATCCCCCATAGTCGTCAGGCGCTTGAGTCAAAATCCAGGGCATTGGGTGTTTCACCAGTGCACAATGCATCCCATTGTCTGGGCTTGTATCGCTTTCTTTCGGTCTTGATAAGTTACAGTAATTACAAATCTGATATCGCTAAGCACTCGTCGTAAAGTGTGCCAATTATTTACCTGCACACATGCAGAGATGTCAAGTTGAGGACACCTTGAGTGTCCTCAATTTGAATTACCCTCTTCTTCCATTTGGTAGTTCTCGAAAAAAAAAAATATATAAACTCCAACAGAATTTGGAGAATCCTCAAAATGGCAGAAGATAAGGAAACCATCTTCATCTCGGCCGTTGGAGACATCGATCGTTGAAAGGTGTGTCATGGAAAATGAAGCACCTCCAAAATTGTGCGTCTCAAATTGTGGTTGTGGATTAGTGTACTCTGTGGCGTTTCCTGCTGTAATACAGCACATCACAAGCCATAGCTTAGTCCTCAACATGAACTCACCCAACATCACAGTGGGCTGCTGTGAGCACCCAGTATTTGTTGACCAGCGACCCGCCGCAAAAGTGACGCCCCTGGGTCGTCTGGATGGAGACAATGTACTTGATGAAGTTCTGAGTTGGGACGTAGCCGCCCACTATCCGGCCTTCCATCTGAGCATGGCCTGGCGTTTGGAAGGCAACAAACATAAAACACAGGTGAGACTTATTTGGAATGGTCTTGAACAGCAAGACGACACAAGCACAGAACAATTTCAATCAAAGTATTCTCCGGCCTCCTCCACAGTTCATACAGTAGCAGGCATGACAACACCACGGGTCCAGATGCCCTGATATACATATATTTACAGACTGGTTTTAAGTGGAAATTGGGGCAGCATATGATGAATGCTGCTGTTGCATCAGCAGATTAATAACACCAAAATACAATCAAGAGAGGAAACCAAATCTCATTCTGCTATCCCAGGTGCTTTCATCCCTCTCTACAGTCAGACGGACAGATGATTAGAAAGACAGACAGACAGACAGACGGACAGACAGACAGACAGACAGACAGACAGACAGACAGACAGACAGACAGACAGACAGACAGACAGACAGACAGACAGACAGACAGACAGACAGACAGACAGACAGACAGACAGACAGACAGACAGACAGACAGACAGACAGACAGACAGACATGCTGACAGACAGATAGACAGATAAACAGATAGATTGAGTGACAGACAGACCAATAGATAGCGGTAATCGGATAGATAGATGGATAGATACATAGATAGATAGATGGGTTAATACAAATTGCAGTACTATGACTAGTACGAAAATATTTCATATAGCAGTATAACATTATGTAAAAAACTACAATAAGTTATTAAAAACTATAATGGAGTATATTCCCGCTTTACATTTTCTAACAGGTTTTACTTCACTATGTCCTGTCGTTGAGCAATTAAGCTGATCTTAAATCGTTATATAGTTCTTCCAAAGGTCAGGTCAATCAAAGGCTACCTCCTTATGTCTGCTCGGTGTATTATATTACATAATATTATATTATATCTCTCTACGTCTCGTATTCTCCATTGAATCCTCAGAACTTGCTATCAACATGGTACGACAACATGGCTAACACAGTACACTCATGCTACTACGAGTGGAAATGCTTTGTGGTCTGAGGGCTTTGTCCCTTACTCTTCCCTACCAGACACCCGAGAGGGCTGAACGAAGACCCTCCATTCTCATATTTTGATCCCAGGCTATAATTACCTTAAGAGAGAAAGAATAGGTAATCCTATACATGAGCTCCATCACTTGGGTGTGTGCACACCACACAAACAAGAGAATGGGAAATTTGGTTGGCATTATGCAACTGCCCATCAAAGCCCTGATTGAATCTCCAGGGAATGAGAATCACTAAAAGACAATGACACATTGAGATATATACCGCCTGGTAGTGGGAAATGAACATTGTGCAAAACAATACTAACAATGAATAGACAAACTGTGATTTAAATTCATAGTAATACCTCAATATTCAGAAAACAAGTCTGGTTTTGTGGTTTTTGAATGTAATTCACTTTTCTTTTAAGAGAGGCTACATGGAAAAATATACTAAATGATGTATACTTAAAACTTTTTCTCTTTAACTTTTGCTCTGTATAGCGGTGATTAACAGGGTCCAAGCTAAATTACAAGTCAAGAACACAATGATGGAAGATATATAAATATGACATATAATTATGAAGGAAGATGTTCCACTTAATACAATACTGTGCCTCAGCTATCAGGTGAGCTGCAGAGCAATGGCCGAATGTCATGTTGAGCTTGTTCATAATGCTCTAATCGAGATTCGAACTCTCCACCTATAGATCACTTGTACAAGGCAATATCCCATTGAGCCACTTATAGACCTGAACTGCAGTCTCATTCACGTGGTCAAAATGTATATTGATAAGCACACAACATCCAGAAAACTCCAAGCACACATTTCTCAAGTGAAATAAGTGCTTTCTTAAAAGCATATACCTGAAAAATCTTTGAAATTCTGGGGAAATTAAACATTTGTAGGCAAGAACACTAACGGAAGAAATATAAATATGACAGAGTTAATTATGAAGGAAAAATGGTTAACGAAGAAGTTCCCCTTAATGCCATACTGTGTCTTGACAGTCCGATTATTTGAAACGAATGAGCTGGAATGTTGATTGCCTGACGAATCTCAGGTGCTGATTCAATGTTGTGTTTCTTAAATGAGTGGCAATGTCATGTTCAGCGTGTTCATAATGCTCTAATCAGGATTCAAACTCTCAACCTAAGGATCACCAATACAAGGAATTCCCCAATTGAGTCACTGACATTCCTGAACTGCAGGAAGCCTCATTCACGTGGTGAAAATGTCTATTGATAAGCACACAACATCAAGAAAACTCAAAGCACACATTTCACAAGAGAATTAAGGGCTTTCTTAAAAAAAAAAAAATTGCACTGTTAATGGTATCCACTTAATGATAGCCGTAAGGTAGTTATACAATAACAAAATTGTCATATAGGCTAAATGGGTTCAGACTGTGGCCTTTGGATTTTCTATGAAATTGTGGGAAAAGTAAACATTTTTAGAGCAGAAGACCAGGGTGAAAAAGATGCATCTGATTTAAGAGATTAATATGATGAAAGAATTTTGAGTCCAGGTCAATCTGGTAAGGACAAATAAGGCTAGTTCATATTTTTTTTAAAAGCGCCGTGCCGACCTTTGGGTGCAGTACCACAATTTGGGTTTATGGGTAGTGGGGGGCATTGGTATCCACCTAATAGTCATGTTTCTTTATACAATAACAAAATGGTCAAGAACAATGGGCTGACTGCTCCAACTTTATTGGCCAATATTTCTCAAATGGAACTAAATAAAACAAATTATTTTTGATGATTTTTGTGAGGCTTGGTCAAAACATTTTATGTGGCGATTTTGATGGTTTTATAGATGCATCTGATTCTAGAGATTAATATTATGAAAGAATTTTGAGTCGAGGTCAATCTGGTGAGGAGAAATAAGCCTAATTCATGATTTTTTACAATAGTGCCACCTTTGGGTCCAGTACCACATATTTGGTTTTATGGGTAGTGGTGGGGGTTATTGGTAACCACACCTGATAATTTCAAGAGTTTTCGATTCACGGTATAGGCTGCAGTATGACTTTTACAGAATTTGAGGGAAAAAAAAAACGTTACAGAAACAATAGGGGACGCCCTAATAAGTGTGTCATAAACTTACTGCCTGTTAAGCCCTTTGAGACTGTACCTGATTATTGGCAATACAAATACAATTTTATTTAAATTTAATTCAAAATTGTATTAATGCAAATTTACTTCATAAAGACTTAATTAAATAGATTTTGATTTACTACATTAAACGACACACTACACATTCCCTTCTTGGTGGTAGTAGCAATGTAGCAAAAGTGAACTTGCATTTTTGGAAATTATGACTAATCTTATCTAACATACAATGGAATAAGTATTTGGGTATGTAATTACTCTAATTTATTTATGAATTCACTTTGACATCTCTATTGTGTGTGCGCTGACTGCAATTAACTTAGATAGATATTGAAATAGTCAGGACTGGAGGAAGATGTTTTTTTTATGAATCATGGATGTTCATAAAAAAAATGCAACTTTATGAATCAATAAAGTTGCATATGATTTGTTTAGTTTATCTTAGTTATCTTATCTTATCTGTCTTTTTCATCATCTGAGTTTAGTCTTTCTGAGATTAGATTGGTTTAATTTCTCTAACATGACTTTGCATGGTTCACATTTCATGGATGATTAAAATAAGTTTCCGTTGATCATGTCTAAGTCAAATTCAGTTGATCATAATTACCCAAATTTCATTTAAGTCAATTTATATTATTTAAGTTTCATGGAGTTGAGCTGTTTGGGTTCATTTATTCAAGGTCAAGTAGTCCAGTTCAGTCCAGTCCAATAGTCTAGTCTAGTCTAGTCTGTCTAGTCTAGTATAGTATAGTATAGTCTAGTATGATAAAGTCTTGTCTACTTCATACAGTCATTGAATTTTTTTTATGAGGATATGACCATTAATATTCTGACTCTATTGTGTATGAATGATTGCCAGTTCAACATCTCCATTCCCTCTCTTGAACCAAACTGATTGTATCTGCCTTCCTTTGTACATTTTATTTTATTTTAGCGTGGTTTAGGACTCCATCCAACCAGCTCAGCCAAGACCAATCAAAACATAGTCCTGAGTCAGCAGGAACCATGGGGTGTCCTGCCAAGGAGTGGTCTCACAGGACCTCAGAACCAAGAGCCGGTTTGAATGCCCCAAAAAGCAGGAGCTGATAACAGTATTAAGGTCACACCAACACACTGTGAAGTATAGTACGTATACTGTTATACACCCAAAAACATTAATAGAGCATAAATCATATTCAATATTCTCTCACCAGTTAAGCTCTTACAGTTTAATACTATCCAGTCCTGCTTGCGTACCCTCCCACCCCATCAAAAACACAGAACGCTCCACTCTTCCACGACCACATCTGAGTTGCGGAAGTACTAAACTGGGTCACCAAAAAGAGAACCAGCACACATGTGATTAACAGTCAATAAAGAGGCTACTTACAGCTGACGGCCAGCCCACACAGTAGGAGAGAAGACAGGTCCATGGCGAGGCGACGGGGGTCGGCGGCACACTGCCGTGTCGCAGGGTGAGAGGGAGAGAGTGTTCCCCTGAGCACGACCAGCGGTCTAATCCTAAGGGCTAGATCTCACCTGCACTCTCGGGTTTCTCAAAGTTCCTATTTCCGTTTCCATGGTCACCTTGTGTCCTCCCTTGAACAATATATAGCCTAATTGAAGCACGTCACAGCAACTCCTTCCAACCCCCAACCAGGCAGGAACCCCCTTCATCAAATATAAAAATAAATATACATTCGGTCCACCTTGTTTATGTAGTGTCAAATGTTTCAGTGATTTTGAACCTTGGATCAGAACAAAATAACTTTTGTGCAACAACTCAGTAAAAGTTAGTTAAAGTAAATCTCCTGGAGGAATATTGGGAAAGGGGTTCGATATTACAACCTCCCCCCCCCAACACCCCCCACCCCTGGACGTCCCTGTAATGACCTGCAGGGCTGGCTAAGGGCCCGCGTTGCAACTGATACCAAAGATGAACCACGTCTCACCATCTTTGTCTTCCACACGAGTCACCGATGCAACTGCTCAGCTCGACAGGGCGTGGGTTCCCGTGTGTGTCTCCCCATCCCTCCACCCAGCAGCAGAGATTCCCTGTAGGCCGTTTGTGTCTCTGGTTGTCGCGGGGTCCTGCCTGGCCCTCCCGGATTCTTGATTTGTTGACATGTGGCTCTAGATCTCAGCGTGATGGATACAATTTCGTTTCCTTTTTTGCCTCTTATGTTTTTCTTTGACCAGATCAAATATCTTATAAGAAATAGTAATACATTTATTTTGTACAACGCTTTTCAAAATACTAAAATAATAAAATACTAACATTCCCAAATAGCATAATTTATATAGTTCTTTATAGATTACTGTTACAATTGGGAATGAATGATGAGACAATATATAGAAGATAACATAATGTATATATTTTTATAATATTTTAGTCAAAGGAAATACACAAAGAAGCATTATAATTATCCCATGCATATATATATATATATATATGTATATTGTCAATCCTATCCGAAATCTGAATGCTCTCGACAAAGATATTCAACAGGAGACTTTTAATCAACGAGAGAAGATTTTAAAATTGCCCACGTGGCTAATAAAACCAAGTAGTTTCCAATGCTACCCCTTGGTGGAGCCCCTTCTACACAAACCGACAATTCAGCTATTAGATAAATAAATAATTCGACATATTTGTATTTATATCTGTAAATATAGGCCTACTGTATGTTAATAACAAAGTGTAACCGGAATAATTATAAAAAAACTACTTTAAACATTTATATTAATAATAATATGCATTAATTAAACACACATGCAGAAAAAAGAAAAGTTAGGAGGTTAAGTCCAGTCATTTGCAATATTATCTAAAGGTACAAAGGTTCCTACTGACACGATTCCTATAGGAAATAAAATGGGATAGGGACTAGGCCTTTGTAACCGTTTTAAATTTAGTCACAAAGTTGCAGTACTTCTTGTTCAACTATATATTTAAGATATTATACAAAAAATAAACATTTCCATTCCCCCCAGATGGATGTATTGCGTCGATATTTCCAAACACAGTACATCGACTTTGGTAAACAAGCACAAAAAGATTACAATTGTTCACGTAAAGAATAAAATGTGGGTGAGAAACCAAGCTGGATCAAATGAATAGATTATCACTCCATCACAGCTGTGACACTGGTTTGTAAATGTATAGTAGAAAGGAGACTTGGATCTTACTTGTCCTATTTCTCTGTCAAGAACAAAACAGGTAATGTGACTCCAACTGTTTTTCTTTCTTTCAAATAAAAAACAGGTCACCAAATGACCTGAATGTAACTGCAGAGATGGTGAAAATGCTGTATACTCAAATTGCTTGTTATGTTACGCTATTAAATATAGTGGATGTAGCAATTATAGCGAGTGTTCACACGTTGATGTATGATTGATAGTTGTAGTTCCATAACATGCAATTATTTCCTGATAAGAACAGTCACCGATGCCACTGCTGAGCGTGACAGGGCGTGGCTCTTGTTGTTCCCGTGTCTCTCCACCTCTCCGCCCCAGCAGCAGAGTATCCCCAGCAGGCTTTGGGTTTCTCTGGGGAACGGTTTGCCCTACCCTGCCCTCCTTGAACTCTTGACTCTCAGCACACCGTGGCTCCAGATCCCAGCCTGATTGATAATAGAAGGTCTCCTTTTTTAAAGACCAACCTCCTGCTCTCGCTCTGTGACTAGTCTACTGTGTATGTTAATTATAACAACAATGTTAACACAAACTAATAATAATAAAATAATATGTTGGCCAAAGAAAATGCACAAAGAAGCACTATATTTATGTGTTTAACTAATATGGCAAACGTTCAGTGGTGTGGTGGATTAATGGAAATCTAAGCGTTGAAGCATGATGAAATTATTTAATATATAAGTGATCTTGTCTTGTCAATGAATGGTAATGTGATCTATCCTTGTTAGAGGGAGTTTCAGTTCATGACGACAAGGGAGAGTCTCAGTCAAAGGAAAGTGTTGCAATCTACAGAGGAATCTAAACTGTTTTCATTTACAATAGTCCAACAGAAATCTGCCAGGAAGGTTTTTCTCAGATATGTTTTTGCACTTGTACTGTACATACGCCATCACGCCGTAATTAGTCATCACTAAGCGTCTGCTGCTTTGTAGAACAACACAGAGAACACAATTTACACTTTATTGACTTTGTTGCTTATTTGGAGCCGTTCTACTCAGATACAGCCCTCTCTCACTGAGCGTTTTAACACTACCAAATATGCCATTTTATGCAAGCCTTTTTCGTGGCACGGTCCGCGCGTTTACACTTCCCGAGGTTATTGCCTGCTGGAGCTAGAGCCCCAATTTACCCTCCTGGACCCTGCACAAATTGGCGGTTTATTGGGTTTCACCCAGGTGTAAATGCAATGGCTCCACGGTTCTCAACAGAGACAACGCAGGGATATGATCATGAGCAGTTTTAACTGGAGAGAAAGTGAAATCCGCGAGCTGCTGATCATGTGAGAGAAGGTGATGCTGTCGTATTAAACAACGACGTTGAAAGATGGTGCGATCTACGAGAGAAACCCAGAGGAACTGTCCTTACGAGGCTTTTGTCGGGATACAAAACAAGCCAGCAAAATAAAGAATACGTTGGCGTTTTTGCACTTGACAATAGTTAATCGAGTTTGTTGCCTACACTCAGACGTGAACTTATTCTTTCATGCGGGTGTCTTCATTAAAGATCCCATGCCATGCTATTTATGGATGCTTTAATATAGGTATTAGTTGGCTACAAACACAGTATTCAAAGACGTCCCCGAAATTCAGCCGTGGTGCAGAGTTACAGCCACTCCAAACCAGTCGCACATTGAGCTTCCCCCAAACGCGCTGTTTCGGTGGGCGTGTCAAGGCAGGTCAAGGAGGGGGGTGGGGGTGTGGCCCTGAGCAGCTTGTAGCCACAGTACAATGCGCTCTGGTTACGGTGGGCGTGTCAAGGCAGGTCAAGGAGGGGGGTGGGGGTGTGGCCCTGAGCAGCTTGTAGCCACAGTACCATGCGCTCGCCGCTCTGTTGACGGTGGATGTATCGCAATGGCTCGTAGAAACCCATATTATACATAGATATCTATATAATATAATCTAATATATGATGTATATTATCACCTGGCCCTGCATGCGCTCTGTTTACGGTGGATGTATCGCAATGGCTCTTATAAACCCATATTTATATCTATATCATATAATCTATAATATATATTATCACCTGGCCCCGAGCACCTTGTAGCCACGGTACCATGCGCTCTGTTTACGGTGGATGTATCGCAATGGCTATATCATAATATATATTATCACGGCCAAAAGCTGTGTGAGCCTCCAGACGATCAAACGACCGCGTCTTCTTCAGATTGATGTGGAAGTGGAAGAACCAGAGACGTCGGAGAACCCGACGAAGTCCTTTGCGATTCATTATATCGTCTGCACACAGGTTTTGGCCGTGATAATATGTATTATTTGATATAGATATCTATGTATTATATGATATTATTTAGATGTAGAGCCCCAGGACTGTAACGCTGCTGTAGTTGTTATTAGGATCTAAACAACACGTCGGACTCTCGTCTCTGGTATTTCTACAACGAGACTCGTAGTGGGGGTTATCTCAGCCATGGTTGAGAATGAATTGGGGGAAAGGAACTTTGGCTTTGACTCCCTGAAGTACATGAACCACGACATGGAGGAGAAGGGGATTGTTGGCCGCGAATGTATCCCGCTTGAGCCCTGCTTCCCGCCGCCTCGGCAGCGGTCAGCGCTAATCACCGCCTCCTGAAGCGGTGGTCCATCGGCAGCGAGGCTCCGGCGGGAGAAGACCGCGGTCAACAATCCCTTTCTCCTCCATGTTGTGGTTCATGCCTACTTCAGGGAGTCAAAGCCAATGTTCCTTTTCCCCAATTCATTCTCAACCATGGCTGAGATAACCCCCACTACGAGTCTCGTTGTAGAAATACCAGAGACGAGAGTCCTACGTGTTATGCGCCATCACACCAACAGCAGAACGGTTATCCAAATAACAAGGAAGTGTACAACACTTGCGTTACAGTCCTGGAGCTCTATATCTAAATAATATCATATAATACATAGATATCTATATCAAATAATACATATTATCACGGCCAAAAGCTGTGTGCACGTCCAGACGATATAATGAATCACAAAGGACTTCGTCGGGTTCTCCGACGTCTCTGGTTCTTCCACTTCCACATCAATCTGTAGTAGACAGAACCGCGCGCTGCCTGCTGCCGGCGCAAGGCACCACCGCCCGGCTGCCCGCTGCCGGGCGGTGGTGCTTCGCGGCGGGGGTGCCTCGCGCCGCGGCAACCGGCGGCAGGCAGCATGTCGCAGTTCATGTACTTCGATGTCGTTCTGCCATTGCATTCAAAATTCTGTAACTAGCCTGTTACTACGAACTAAGCAACTACCATACACGTATTAGCATTTAGCACTAGCTCAATCACGACTCATTCAGAATTCTTGTGGGTGGTTACGAACCAACCAAGTGGGCAGGGCCATGAATAATAGTTTGACAACGCTACGTCACAGTGTCACCTCATCCAGATTGGCTCATTTCTTCTGCCTTTTTCCTTTCATTGCCTATTGCATTCAGCAGACACACTGCATAGATTTCAAACTTACCACAGCTCACAAACTTATTCAGACCTATGTTATTTAACAAACAACAGGAAAAATGTGATTTTAATGGCATGGGCTCTTTAATAAAAAAATAATAACATTCGGGAGTATGCAAATTATTCTAAAGAGATCTCGACTCTGTGCGCAGCCCCGCCTTCTCCGGTGAACCGAAAGCCTGCGCCGTGACGAATTGGGGATCTTTTATCAAAAACTCAACTTCACTATCGCACCAACGTGAACCTACTCGTGAACCGCTTGCCGTCATGTTTATTGTTTAATGGGAATGAAGGGTCGCGTGGACTATACTTCATCCAGTTTAGGTTGCGTAGCCATGCGTGTGCTCATTAGCATCATTCTGTACCGTGGCCTGAGCACACCTCTCCGAAGGCCACGGATTTGAATTGTACTTGAGTACGGTCGGCGTGCTCACACTAGCCAAACGACCTAGACTTAGGGGCGCAGAGATGTCAAACAGACTTGGGCACGGTACAGATGGCCTAGTGTGAGTGCGCCCTTGTTAGTCTTTGTTTTGGGGTGTGGCTTTGGAGAGAGGCCTGAAGGGAGGGATGGAATTTTCTCAGTTTGGTTCTCGGTTCTCAGTAGCCTAGCCTACTCTGACTAGCTTCTCAAAATGGCCTACCCTAGCTTTAAAGTTATGTAACATTGACATTGAGACCAATAATATTTAATCTCGTTGGAAATGTGCCATGAATTACACATATGAGATTTGTCCATTTTGAATTAGACTGTGGAAATATTTTCACATATTGTCACTTTTCGCGTAATTTAACACAAATTTGAAAAAAATTGTATAAACAAAAAAAGCTTGACTCCAGTCCAAATTCTTAATGTTCCAATTTGCTTGGAATCATGCGCTACTACTTTTCTAACTATAATAACTAAAACTAGAAAAAATGAATTTCCTGCAGAAAATGAGGTGGGTGCTGTAGTACAAAGTGAGGTTGAAAATATGTTTGAATAAAGCCGCATAGATTAAGACGTAAAGAAACATTAAATGGCTTAAATAAAGTGAAGGGATTTTAACAGAGTTCAAAAGTCTAAATAGAGTCTTTTGATATCGCATGACAAGGAAAACGGTCACACAAGTGGGTGATTCGTGTTATGGTAGTACACTCTAGTCGTGTGCCGCCTATCAGCTGACAGCTAACGCGGTCCAATCAAACAAATGTATCAAATGTGTCAATTTAACATCTTCCACTTCACACACACCCACAACCCTATGAAGTTAAGTGTCCTGATATGGATTTCAGCTAGCACCACCCGAGCCTCCACCTGTTTTGATTCTGCTCTGTACTGTATGTTACACAATAGGTTGAGGTGTCTGATGTACCCCATTGGGGATTGTTCAGTGCTTCCTGCTATCAAAATTTGAGCATGCTGCATCTGACATCTGTATGTCATGCTTTAAATCCAAAGAAGGGAGCAACCTCAAAGAGAGGAACCATACTGCTGAACTAAAGTGTGTTACCATTTATTCTATTTAATGGTTAAATCTATAAAATATAAAATATTTCTCACAGAACATGATATAAAGTGTCACACCATGTGATGTTTTGTGCATTAAATAAGCACAATATGTGCCACCATTATTCACAGGTATGTAATGAGCACACTCCTTGCAAGATGGTAACATATTTTAACGTTTAATTGCAAAACAAAACATTTATAATGGCCATTTTTAATATAAGAATGTCTATAAAATGGCTATTTAGATATATATACTCTGGGTTGATATATCTGATTTACCCTGTGGGGGATTGTATAGTGCTCCCTGTTGTCAAATGCTGTATGCTGTATCTGACAGAATACATAGAAGTATGTCATGCTTTAAATCCTACAGCAGAGAACAACAGAAAACAGTGGAACCATACCGCCAAACTAAGTTGTAACACCATTTCATGCAATCATTTTTTAAATCTATGAAATGAGTGATGCTGACAGAACTGCAGTAATGGCCGAAATGCTGCCCACTCAAATGGCTTTTAGATTTGAAAGGCTATGCATGAGCTCAAACTGAACCTCAAGCTGAACATATAGGCTATATATGCTTGTTATGTGAATCACATCATACATTTTATATTGAGGTGTTGAAATTCAGTGGTGTTGCAACAATAAGGAAAGTTTATTCATTTGCATATAATTATTTTAGTAGTTGCATTAGATAATAAGAGATAGGCTAAACATAATGCAAACGGCAAAATGAAAGCTTTGATAAATCACCAAATTGCAGAGCAGACTTGCCAAATCACACAAATAAGGAGTAGGTTTGTTTACCCCACAATGATGTTTCCACAACTCATCTAGTCATGAGACATTTAACCCATCAATCTAGGTGTCCATATTCTTTGGATGGACACTCTGGTGCTGGTGTTCCATTCCCAAGCATATTCTTCATAACAATACATCCCAAGGTGTGTGAGAGACTCACAATGGAGAAGCAGACCATATCTTTGTTCTGTACTAGGTCAGCTTTAGTGTAATGTGATGTGGGATGGCCCACTTACTTACTGAGACCAAAAGATAGTTGGACAAAAAAAGAGATTTGGATAAGGATACTGTTACATTATATAAAGAATGAGGTGTCTCAGTCCAACCAGTTGCAGAAGTTCTGAAGATTGATGATCATTTAGGATAACGGGTAAGAGCATAACTTTCCTATTATTGTCACTGTGTAGAGCGGATTTTCAAGGGTCTTGTGCAAATTAATACCTGCCTCTCAGTCATCTTTCAACTGTCATCTTTCAGTCAACCGCTATTTAACAGGTCGAGTTAAAATGAAAGAGGCAATGAGATGGACATCGCTGCTCCTCACCTCTCTAATTGTAACAGGTATATTTCTTTCTCGTCTCAAAAGTATGCTATTCTTAAAAAAAATCAAAAAATCGACCAATGCTTGTTATGCTTATAATATGGATAATAGACAATATATTTGTTTATATTTATAAGTTACAAATGTATAAATATAGACAACACACATTGGCTTACTGCAGTATATACATTATACATTAATTATTTTATTTTATGGTGAACACAGCATAGCTCTATGTTTGTGATGTAGCATGTAAAGAATCATATTTCATTAACTATATACATTTGCGTGTGTATATATATATATATATATATATATATATATATATATATATATGACTGTCTGACCTTGTTTGAGTCAGGCACTCTCCAACACAATGGCACTTTGCTGGCAACATGATAGTACAAACACACAAAATGATGAGGAAGCTGGGTATAATTTGAATGTCCTGAAACATTTTTCTTTCTAACCTCACTGGGTGCAGAGGCATATTCAGCCAGGATTATTGGGGGCCAGGAGGTTTTGCCTTATTCCATAAAATATCAAGCATCCCTGCAATCTGAAACCAGGCGTCACTACTGTGGAGGGACACTGATCCACGCAGAGTGGGTAGTGTCTGCTGCCCACTGCTGGAAGCCGTGAGTACTGCCAATTCATAGAACTGTTAACTAGTAGGATGTGACCGTGCCTGCTGCGCTATGATCGAGAGGTTGGACAACTATATAATGCCAATCATATTTCGTTTTTTAATGCTTATTGATTAAATGTTAATTATTCGAAAATAGGCTACTCATTTATAAATCATACATTTAGAAATTGGACCTGATTTGCCTGCTTGAGAAGGCATTGTCTAAAGGGTAAATATTCTGATTTTGTTAGAGACGCAAATGAATGGCGACGCAGATTCAGAGCTCTTTTATAGCTCATCGTGCAACCACAAGCACATGTGGATCAATTTGAGCAGTAAGCGGCAGTTCTTTCTGTTTGTGATTGTGTTCAAAGTATGTTTAGCAGTTTTGTCAAACATCTGCACTGCAAAAAACGAAAAAATATGTTTTCCCCGTGCTTTGCCATGACGCCGTGTGCCCTGCCTAACCAGGAGTTCTTCGTTGACGGTGGTGCTGAGTGAACACAGTTTGAGTCAGGAAGAGGGTTATGAGCAGGTATTCAACGTCTCCAGGATATACGTCGCCAACTATAACTATAGGACATTCAGCAATGACATCATGCTCATCAAGGTAAGGTTTCCTTCAAATAAAACTCCCGGTTTCATCTGACGATTGAGAATAATAACCAACGTTTACAATCCGAATAACATTCACTCCATCTATTTATACGTTACATTCTCACACACACACACACACACACACACACACACACACACACACACACACACACACACACACACACACACACACACACACACACACACACACACACACACACACACACACACACACACAGGGCCGTAGCACCAAATCCTGGGCCCCTATACTATAGGTACTAATGGGCCCCCCTGCGCTAAGTTGTTGACGGGGGGGACGGGGGGTGACGGGGGTATGGAGCGAAGCGATTGTTGACGGGGGGGGGGGGACGTGGCCGATACGTAATTATTATTATTATTATTATTATTATTATTTTTTTTTTTCATGGGCCCCCCCTCTGCCTTGGGCCCCCCCACAACTGTCCCCTTTGTCCCCGCAGTCCGTCGGCCCTGCACACACACACACACACACACACACACACACACACACACACACACACACACACACACACACACACACACACACACACACACACACACACGCACACACACACACACACTCTAAAAGTTAAGATGTGGTGATGGTGTGATGTCCGTGATGGTGTGATATCCGTTTCTTTCGTCTGCTTTGCTTCTCATCTGCGGCAGCTGAGTAGACCGGCCAGCCTCAACGCCCACGTTCAGCCCGTCAGACTTCCAAACGGCATACATGCCGGAATGACCTGTACAGTGAGCGGCTGGGGGGTGACACAGACCTATAGCAGCGTTCTGTCCC
This sequence comes from Gadus morhua, assembly GCF_902167405.1. Taxonomy (NCBI): domain Eukaryota; kingdom Metazoa; phylum Chordata; class Actinopteri; order Gadiformes; family Gadidae; genus Gadus; species Gadus morhua. The sequence continues at coordinate 14,964,063 of NC_044048.1, read as the reverse complement.
CCGTGCTGCGGGCCGTGGACGTGCAGATCATCCCGAGATGCTACTACTACTACTGGGGCCGCATCACCCGTAACATGATCTGCGCTGGCTCCCGGTTTGGGGGCAAGGACTCCTGCCAGGTAACAAGCCTGTTATACACAGAGAACCAATAGGTCCGTGGTGGGGGCCTGGAGAGATAATACAGTTAAGCCATGGATGGGGATGACAATGCACAGCAAGAGGATGGGCCGGTCAAGGGAATAGACCTGCCGTTGAACCGGTACTGTAGACATTTAACAGCAATCATCATTTTATCTCTGGCCAACCCCTTGGAGAAAGTACGTTCTTATCTCTGCATACCTCTGTCTGCCTTTTATAATGATAAAGTTAGACATTGAGGTTTGAAGTATACTGAATACAGGAAGGCAATCAATTATTTAGTACATTACAAAGGGTACTTTGATTGTGAACCGTGCTTTGTGTTCATTGGCTATCTGGTTTTGTTTTGTTCCACAGGGAGACTCTGGAGGTCCGCTGGTCTGCAATGGATACCTGGAGGGAATCGTCTCATGGGGCATTAGTTGTGCCAATCCGTACTACCCGGGTGTCTATACCAAAGTCTCGGCCTACGTCAATTGGATCAATTGGGTTATCAATAGCTAAAGGCTGACTGGGAAGCATGCAGGGAATGTGAATTCAAAGATAGGTATAGCAAACTCATGCCCTTAGGCCCACTTCACTTTCGACTGTAAAGTAATCATATAGTTGTGCCATAGTCTTCGGTTTGGTCGTATTTTGTTCATTTAGAACAATGAAAGGTATAGGCGTACTTCAGGCCCATAGTTTTATTGAGATTTATACAAAACTTAGACTTCTTTTTAATATGAGACATTGAATAGTGATTTCTGGCAATTAACACACTTTTTCTGAATGTTTGCTTTTCTTAACAGAATATACTCCCTTTTAAGTTCCATCACAAAACCTTAGCAAAATGGTCATTTTGTTTTCAGCTGTTAACTCAAATGCTAAAATGTGTCATAAGCGCCTAATACATCTGGTAGGTTTTTTGGACTATGTCTGTCAGTATGCACACATATAAACCAATAAAGTGATATTCCACGTCAGTATGGACATAAGGTTATTCCAAGCTGCTGATTAAAAGGTTATCAAAAAACAAGCAAGAAAAAGCGGGTAACATCACAAAGCGGCCTCACATAAAACCTAAAATTATCAAACTTCTTCACGAACATTTTTAGTTTTCTTTGCATGAAAAATTATCATTTAAATTCACAAACAACATATGTGTAATCCAGGGCATATAAAGACTGGGACCAGAAAATAATTATTTTCTCTCCATTGACACCCATTCATATTTTTCGATCTCATAGGTCCCATGAGCTCTACCGGAAGACCGGTGACTTCGCCACTCTATGCGCGACCAGCAGGGGCGATTCTAGTTTTCATAAACATCCTGGGTTTAGCCCAGAGGGAAAAGAAAAGTATCCCTCTGGGCACACAAAATTATTATTTATATTTTTGTCTGCTTTATTGTGCATGCACATGTTTTCAGAATGCTTTCCCTAAATAAAATACGAAGTTTATTATAGCTATAAATAGCTACCTGACTGCTTTGCTGCTTATCCCCAAACATCAACTAAGTTCCCCACACATAACACAAAGCTTATTTTCTCAGAACACCTACCCGTTGATTTTATAAATATTTTTTACTCTCAGAAAATGCTATTAATCTATTATGCGATATAGGTCAAGCCGCATAATAGATTTATAGCAGTTTATGAGAGTAAAAAATATTCAGAAAATCAAATGGTGGGTTATTTGAGAAAATAAGCTTTGTTTTATGTGTGGGGCAGTTAGCCGAGTTCACCAGATGTGTTTTGATATGGGTAGGTCAAAAGGTCAAGCCACATAATAGATTTATAGTTGTTTTTAACATAAAATAAATAGTATAAAATCAAAAGTTGGGTTTTTGGAAAAAATAAGCTTTGTGTTATGTTCGGGGCAGTTAGTTGAGTCCACCAGATGTGTTTAGATATGGATAGGTCAAAAGGTCAAACCGCATAATAGATTTATAGCATTTTCTGAGAGTAAAAAATATTTATAAAATCTAATGGTGGGTTTTTGGAAAAAATAAGCTTTGTGTTATGTGTGGGGCAGTTAGCTGAGTTCATCAGATGTGTTTTGATATGGGTAGGTCAAAAGGTCAAGCCGCATGATGCATTTATAGCCTTTTTTTAACATTAAAAAAATAGTATAAAATCAAAAGGTGGGTTTTTGGAAAAAATAAGCTTTGTGTTATGTGTGGGGCAGTTATCCGCGTTCACCAGATGTGTTTTGATATGGGTAGGTCAAAAGGTCAAGCCGCATGATGCATTTATAGCCTTTTTTTAACATTAAAAAAATAGTATAAAATCAAAAGGTGGGTTTTTGGAAAAAATAAGCTTTGTGTTATGTGTGGGGCAGTTAGCTGAGTTCACCAGATGTGTTTTGATATGGGTAGGTCAAAAGGTCAAGCCACATAATAGATTTATAGTTGTTTTTAACATAAAATAAATAGTATAAAATCAAAAGGTGGGTTTTTGGAAAAAATAAGCTTTGTGTTATGTTCGGGGCAGTTAGTTGAGTCCACCAGATGTATTTTGATATGGATAGGTCAAAAGGTCAAGCCGCATAATAAATGTATAGCCTTTTTTTAACATTAAAGAAATTGTATAAAATCAAAATATGTTTTTTTGGAAAAAATAAGCTTTGTGTTACGTGTAGGGCAGTTAGCTGAGTTCATCAGATGTCTTTTGACATGGGTAGGTGAAAAGGCAAAGCCGCATAATAGATTTGAAGCATTTAAAGCATTTTCTTTACATTAAAAAAATATATAAAATCAAACAGTGTTTTTATTTGTGAGAAATTAAGCTTTGTGTTATGTGTAGGACAGTAAGCTGAGTTCATCACAAGTGTTTTGACATGTGTAGATCAAAAGGTCAAGCCGCATAATAGATTTATAGCATTTAACATTTAAAAATTGTATAAGATCAAAGGGTGTTTATTTTTTAGAGAATAAGCTTTGTGTTATGTGTAGGGCAGTTAGCTGAGTTCACCCTATGTGTTTTGAAAAGGGTAAGTAAAAAATGTGAGGCCACATAATAGTTTTAAAGCATTTATCAACATTCAAAATTATATAAAATCAAAATATGTTTTTTTTGTATAACATTTTTTGCTTTACATAGACAGGCCTTGTAATAACACATCTAAGTTGGTTAGACACAAATTCGTACATCAAAGCCAGTGCTAAATAGATTTTTCAAATGTGTCGAATATCCAACGTCCAATATAAAACTAACTTTACCACGCTTTGGCAGGCAAGCTGCGGCAGGTGAGCTATCTCACCGCAGGTTCGGCGCCCTCTGGTCGCCTTTTTAACAGTGAGAGTCTATTTCAGCTCTGTGTTTGATCTTAAATGACCTCCCTCATTTTTAACTAAAGGGATGAGTCTGATTTGACTGATTTAGATTCATACTTCAAAACGAAAAAAGTCTTCATTCATTTCACCTTACTGTGTGTGTGTGTGTGTGTGTGTGTGTGTGTGTGTGTGTGTGTGTGTGTGTGTGTGTGTGTGTGTGTGTGTGTGTGTGTGTGTGTGTGTGTGTGTGTGTGTGTGCGTGCGTGTGTGTGTGTGTGTGTGTGTGTGTGTGTGTGTGTGAACTTAAAGTATAAATAAATAACGTGAATGTTATTCGGATTGTAAACGCTGGTTATTATTCTCAATCGTCTGCGTCAGGTCCGTCTGTTTGTTGAGTCGTTATTTGTAGGCGTTATTTGTAGGAGCAGGGCACTTGTCACGTGATATCAATGCGCATGCTCTGGAAGCTCTGTGACTGTCTTGTTTACATCGTCTTTTTGCCCTTGTGTTTCGGTGTGACGGACAATCTGAAAGTTGTGGATTCGGATTTACAATACAGAATTTACCCTCGAAAGGTGAAGAATGTCGGTAAAACATGCCATTAGCCGGGGGCTGGAGTTTGGGCGATCGGTTTACAAGATTGGTCTCCTGAAACCCGCCAGCCGAATCGCAGCAAAGTTCCGAGGTGAGCGTGTCCACGGGCCCCCGCAGAGCCGTACCGCCCAGCCGCAGACCTTCTTGCCGTCTCGGTACCGATACTTTCGGACCACATTGAGTGGCATCGCCGCTCGGGTCCAATCCGGCGGGTTCAGGAGGTTTGCCGGTAGCTCTCCGCGGAACAGAGCCGTGTTTCTAGCGTTCGGCCTCGGAGTCGGTCTGATCGAGCAGCAGCAGGAAGACGACAGGGGGAACGCCGCAACCTGCCAGGGAATTCAGGTGAGATGGAGAACATTGAGCTAGCACATGCATATGAGGGGCTTGAGTGTTCTATTGGGGTTAAGTTTGAATGTGCACTTATTTGTATAGATTAGGGTGACCTTATTTTGATTTCCAAAAAAGAGGACACTCAGCCCGGCCACGAGATAGCCTACTTAAATGATACTCGCAGTTTACCCAAAGATTCCCTATAATTTTAATATACAGTATATGTATGGATAGAATATTTTGTTATATTACAAAATAATATCTCTCAAAGACAGAAATTCAGATAGGCTTCATAGAGGTTATTGAACTTTCTTTATTATGCCTCAATTGTAAAAAAAAAAAAAAAAAAATATTTATATATATATATATGTAAAATAAATGTAAAATCTCTGGAATAAAATAATGATAGAAATAATGTCTCTTCTGTGTTAGAAAAATTAACTAGTAAAATAATAGCTCTCTTTCAAATCTTAGTGGACAAATAAATAAATAATATGAAATAATGTTCTAAATGATACCTCTTCTGTATTAGAAAATCCAACTTTAACAATATATTTCTCACTAAATGTTCAGTGTAATGTAAAATAATAAAAAGTACCCTAACAAGATATTACTTACAAAAAACAAATATATTATTAACAAAAAACATATGGATATTAACAAAATAGATATTAACAAAAAACAAAATCTTTAGTTATCTTCTTCATCCTCCTTGTCTACCCATCCATATTTTGCATAATTACCAAGTCATAACATATGAGTATATTAATATTATACATGACTCAGGGCATCAGCTAATCAGATGGTCTGCATTTATAACTACTACAGTCATTAGTTACCCACACAGCCCGACACAAAATACAGAAGTTAGCCTAACACACACAACTATCAACCATTGATTATTATTATTTTTAACAGAGTCTCATGTTCCTATGCCTACAGGAAAATCACATGTTACCAAAGCAGTCTTCCACCTCCCCCTCTTCCAAAACAGGGCCACATACAATATCATCACCTGGTAATCTCATGCTAACGTTAACGTTACAGCGTCACTAATGACAGATATGAAAACATTGTCATAATGTTAACGTCCACTGACTTTTATAACGTTACGTTAGGTCTTCAATTCAGACCTAACGTCCAAGTCTACTGCCAATTCACACAAAATAAATAAGTTCATATACACAACATACCATTTAAGAGTGACCGCTGGTCTTCTTTTATTTCCTTTTTGCCGCCTCTAGATTGTTGTTGTTGACGCTGCCGCGTCTGGTCGTACGTCCTGATTAACGTCTGTACGTCATAGGACGTCTTCTCTGGCGATGCGTTAAATGGCTACTGTAATAACGCTAACCCACAATGACAACCGGGGGAGGGGGGGCACACACATATACATACATATACACGCACAGAAGGAAAACCGGACATTATCATCAATTAATAACAAAAAACCGGACACCCCGGACGGGACGTAAAAAGTGGACATGTCCGGGGAAAAGAGGACGTTTGGTCAGCCTAGTATAGATGTTGTTGCGTTCTGTGATGAAAGTTAGCATGGCTTCTTCCCTTGGCTCTGTCTCCACCCACAGGAACTATTTAGTAAGAAAAAGTTTCAGAGTCCTCTCAAGCGTTTTACCTCAGGGTACAAGTTGGAGGACTATGCCATTGGGAAGCAGATTGGGAAAGGATCCAACGCTGCAGTCTACGAGGCTGCTGCTCCTTTGGCCTTCTCCAAGAAGACAAGTTCCGTGGTGGAAGTATCGGAGGATCAGGGTGAAGGAGAGAGCACTCCATATCTCAGATGCTGCTTCCCTCTCGCTGTCAAAATGATGTGGAACATTGGGGTGGGTTGTCAATAAATTACCTTCAACATATAAATCTGAATAATGGTACAAAGATTGGATCCCCCTAAGACTTTTAACCAAACGACACAAACTCTATTCCTATTATTTTGCAGGCAGGGTCGTCCAGTGACGCCATACTAAGATCGATGTCTCAGGAACTGGTGCCAGCGGGACCACATGCCTTGGGGCAGGAAAACAAGCAAATTAGTCTGGATGGGTGTGTGCTCAGGATGTATAGATAGATACATTTTGATGTGAAAAGTAAAAGGGTTTTCTTGTTTACACATAATACTAGACCGTAAACCCCTTTTTTCTTAACAGGGTGACTTTTATTTAAACATACTCAATATGTGAAAGGCTTTGAATGCTGGAACGGAGAACATTTTTCTGAACACTGCAAAGCTATGAGATTGTACCAGTATCTATTCACGAAACAGTATTGGCATTACACATCCCTAAAAGGTGTTGTTTTGGTTAATTATTTAGTTAATTTCTTTGTTTATTGGTTTCAGCAGAAAGTTATTCAATGACCTACAATACTGCTAGGTACACTCTGATGGACATGAACAACTGGCATCTCCATAAATGCAGGCATTTTGGAGTTCTGCCGAGGACGGTGCCGGCTCACCCCAACGTCATCCGAGTGCACCGTGCCTTCACGGCCGACGTGCCCCTCCTGCCAGGCGCAAGGGAGGAATATCCGGCTGTACTGCCAGCCAGACTCAACCCGGACGGCATTGGTTATAACCGCACCTTGTTCCTGGTCATGAAAAAGTGAGAACCACTATTCATACACACTAAGGCAAAATGATAAAATCTTCATTCACACACAAGGCATAGTATTAGTAACACCCTCTTTATTCACACTCAGGCATATTCACACACTTAAGGTTCATAATGACAATCAAATAAAAACTATTTTTGTGAGAATCGTTTCTTTATATTCGAGCGGCAGCAGCGATACCAGTCGTTGATCACAGGGTAGTAAACCTTGGGTCTCACGCCACACAGCTATCCGTGCACGCTGCGGCAGTATCTGGAGGGGAACCAGCCAGGACTGAGGCAGGGCACTCTGATGCTGCTGCAGCTCCTGGAGGGAGTGGATCACCTGTACAGAGGAGGCGTGGCCCACCGGGACCTCAAGTCGGACAACGTGCTGGTGGAGCTGGATTCAGGTCAGTGCGATCCATCGTGTGCCCTCATCACTAATAATAATAATAATAATAATAATAATAATAATAAATTGTATTTATATAATGCACTTTATATTCAAGAATCTCAAAGTGCTTCAGAGAAAAAAAATAACAGTGATACAGTGATACACATTCAATGTGTGCCGGTGATTCATGAGTCTAGGGAACAGGGTGGGCTTCCTATAATGGGGTTTACATTGGTTATTGTGTTTCTGTGTTTCCCACCTTGTTGGGTAGATGGATCACTTCGTTTGGTGATCAGTGACTTTGGCTGCTGCCTGGCCCAAAGTGACGGCAGCCTGCAGCTTCCTTTCAACAGCGTCTGGGTCAGCAGAGGGGGCAACGCCTGCCTAATGGCACCTGAGGTTGGCTGGAGCGGTTTTACGTGATGTGCTTGCACCTTTAACCGGTATACTTTTACATGCATGTGAATGGAAGTCCTCAGAAAATAATTAGTTTAAGGTGCTCCCTGCTGTAGGATTTAAAGCATGACATAAAGATGTCAGGTGCAGCATACAAATATTTGACAAAAGGGAGCACTATACATTCTCCCATGGGGAACTCCAGATACCTCAACCAATTGTGTAGGTTGAATACAATACAGAACAGAGTGTGTGTGTGTTTAAGATCTGAAATTGACCACCTATCAGTGTACATGCATTTGATTAGACTGTGTTAGCGTCCAGTCGGTAGGCAGCCCATGGCTAGAGTGTGCAGCCAGAACTAACTACGACCATTTCGGGTCCCAATATGATACACGCCATCTAATTAACAAATTGAACATGGTGCAACCAACATTATTGATGTATCCCTTCCAAACCCTTTCAATGAAATGGAGTTCAGCCACATGGCCTAGGCCTACACCAATAACTTAAAACCCTTTTACGGGTATATTGGCTTACTGAGGAAAGACCCCATAAGATTAATGTTAATTAATTGTCACATTAAAGCACTTTTGGATACCAGTTTAGCATGTACAGGAGGATCATGGTGTGTAAACCAACACTTAATTTTTGGGAATTTTAAATTTGTTATGACTGAAAACAATCTAAAAGGCATATAAATGTAAATAATTCCTTAAATCTCCCCCTTCCTCTCCCCCAAAATTAACCCAAATCTGTCGCTGAAGGTGGCCACTGCAGTCCCCGGCCGAGCCGTGGTCATCGACTACAGCAAAGCCGATGCCTGGGCTGTCGGCACCATCTCCTACGAGATATTCGGGGAGCCCAACCCCTTCTATGGAGCCCAGGGGCTGGAGAGCCGGAGCTACCAGGAGAACCAGCTCCCAAGGCCCCCTGCCGCTGTCGCTGCCGACGTGCAGCTGGTGGTCTCTTTACTCTTGAGGAGGAACCCTGAAAAGGTATATTGTGGGGTGGTAAGGCATACTTATGAAACGGGTACAAGCCGTCTGAAAATCATTCCTTCCCTGTGCCATAGTGACATCAAAGGTGGGCGTTTCCACCTTGATGTACCTTGGATGGATCAGTCTACCAACCTACCCAGTGGACTGTAGCAAACGTTGCTCATCTATCCTTCATATATCTGGGTGTACACGCCCACTTGTGATGTCACTATGGCACAGGGAAGGAATTATTTTCAAACGGCTTGTACCAGCTAATCACACCCACACCTGGTTGCATGACATGAGCCCTTTAAAGGAGAAATCCGGTGTAAAATGGATCTGGGATATGTTAAGTATGATAACTAGTTGGAATGTTCGTTTGGGAGCGAAAAAAGCGCACATAGACACATTCTTAAGTTGGCTGTTTTTAGCCGATTCTACCAAAACGCTATAAACTTGGAACGATGGCGGCATGTGTTGTGGTAAAAACTAAATCGTTATTTTTAACCACTTAAAAGGGTAGAAGTAGCCCGACTCTTCTTTGGTAGTATAATAAGGGTCATATAAAACAAGGCATTGATAACTTTGTAAGTGTACAGAATGTTTATTAAAAAGGAAATTTTATACACACAATACCATCAGTAATTCACCCGTCGACGCCATCTTTTTTTTAAGACTCGACAAGTACATTGGCGAACACAGAGCTTGCGTGTTGTTGACGGATGTCAGAATCTCTTTGTTCGTCAATCTACTTATCTTTCTGCACTTTTTTACAAGGATTTTGGTGTAGCCTACCTGTGTAACTGTACCAAATATTGATGAGATGTTACACTGCTACAATCTTTTGTAATCGTCTTTGCGTGTTCTCCAGCGCCCCAGTGCCCGTGTTGCCGCCAACATCCTGCACCTCAGCCTGTGGGGGAAGAAAGCCCTGGCCAATCAGGACAGCGTGGCCATGAGGGAGCTCGTGGATTGGTTGTTGTGCCAGTCGGCCGTGGTTCTCCTGAGGGGCTGCGGCGGTCCCCGTGGGAACACGGTGGAGGCTGAGCTACAGAGGGGCTTCCTGGCCCACCTGGAGCTGCAGGACCTGCGCACGGCAGTGGGCTTCCTGCTGTTCGGACGGGCGCAGCGTCAGGCCTGCATCCTGTGTGCTTAGAGCCGCACACGCAGCAACGGTCAAAACACACAAGGCAACGCAACCCTGGGAATACAATTGGGTGCTTTTTGGATTGTTTGGAATCCCCTTGCACTTAGATCTAGTTATTATATAGCTGTTGTGAGAGGAGATATCTGCTGGTGAACATAAAAGTTAATATTTAACTGTGGGTTTACGGTTAACAAATGACATGACCGGAAGTGCAAAGCATGCTGCTAAATAAAGGCTTTTCCTAATTCTCTCTGAGCTCCGTCATAGCTATGTTCTTTACATAGAACACGTGACTTTGTGGTGGATTGCACTGTGGCTTTTGCACTTACACAAACAGATTGTTTGGATTGCGGTCTTGATGTGATGCACATGTTTATAAAAGTGTATAGGTTATTTAAATAGGATAACGTATTTGAGGTAAATGCCCTCATTTTAATTCAAGCAACTACATGGAGTGGGAAATACTTTGGCTTTATTTTAGGTGGTGCAGTTTAATTTCAACATCTTGCTTCTGGAATAGATGTATACATGTACATGTGTAAAGATACTTTCCAAATATGTATGCATTAAATAAAGAACAAAAAATGTTTAGGGTACATTCAGTGTTTTGTTTAAATGTATTGTTTAATCATTTATTTAATAACGATGTCTATATCAAACATTGCCTAATTTCTGCAGAAATACACTCATTTACCTGTTGTCCCGTTGGTTCAAACTGTTTTACTTTGAAAATGTCCAACGGAACACGACACTAAATATAGCAAATGCCAAGAGGCGGTGCTGTGCTGTGTGTACGACTCTGAATACAACAGCGCATGCTTTAAGTGAAGTAGTCTGATTTTGGAGTCTTCTTAATAATGTCTATATTTTATAAACGGATCGTTTCGGGAGCTTTGAGCGCACATCTTATGAGACTACCAGTCTTGACTCAGAGGTTGGTAGTGAGTGACTGTGGCAGCAGAAACCCCAACTTCAACCCCAGCAGAACCCAGTCCGGCAAGAGCTACAATGTTCCGCCGAGTGCGGAGTTCGTTGCGAGGGTCTCCGGCATCGCTACGATGGCCAAACTACCATACAGAGAGACCGCGGAGGGTCTCTACGCGGCGTTTGTTGGCGTGCCCATTGATACTGGAACCTCCAACCGACCAGGAGCACGGTAGTGTCTAAACTTGAATGAACTTTCACGTAGATTAAGTTAGAGTAAATCAGGGGTCAGCAACCTTTTCAACATGCAGTGCCAGTTTGACATTTTCTCGTTAATGAGTGTGCCTTAAGCAACAATATTTAAAAAAATTAAGCTGAATTATGACACAGCGACCAAAAACATTTCCAGAAGACCTGGAATTTTACTATTTCCATATAGTCCAAAATCATGCATCAACATTTTAAATGTTTGTTATATTTGCAACATGGGCGTACAAATTATAATTACATATGTCCCATGATGTTAAAACACCATTTTCAGAAACTCATTCAAAAACATGCACTGTGAGAAATGTAAAAAACGAGAATATATGAGAATGTTGAAACCATGTTTGCACATCAATATCTTTAAAACATGTACAGCTATGCGAAACCATGTGAAGGCGAAGTATACAGCAACAACACCACTTGCAACAATATTATAAATATTTTATTTTCTATTACTCACAACAACATAGGTTTAAAAACTATTAATTGATCCCATTTCAGAACACTGCTTTCTGTAACTACTTTTAACATATTTGCACTGGGAGGAAATGCCCAAAACAGAATAACGTGCAAAAAAAAATCGGTAGTAATGATTATGCTGCCGCATTGTGCTGTGCATTTTTTTAATAATAATCTTTCTCGTATTCACCACTCGAGAGGGCACTTTTTTTCAACCATGGAGGCACTGTAAGGGTATTAAGAGGGCACTCATTGAGAGACATTATCGAATTTCCTTGTTCTAGAGGGCTCATCATCATTTAATTTATTGTATGAAGGGGCACCCAATATTTTTTATCCCCCCGAGTCCGCCACTGCTGCGGATGTCCGCAATAAGTGAACAAAGTAATTTACTATTTTATTCTATTACAGGTTTGGTCCTCGACAGATAAGGGCAGAATCTGCGATGTTGAGGGCGTACAACAGCTGGACTAGGGCAGCCCCCTACGAGTCCATCATGGTGGCTGATATTGGGGACATTAACGTCAATGTCTATGACCTGAAGGACACCTGCAAACGCATCCGAGAGGGCTACCGTAAGATCGTGGCCACCGGCTGTATCCCTCTCACTATGGGTGAGAATCACACTGAATGAACTGCATGCTACACTGAGATTATATAAACAGGAAGTAAACAACTTGACTTAAACATAAAACAAATGGGCACAATATTGGCCTACATTGTAAATTGTTCTCGCTTTTAGAACGTTTGACAAGGATCCAGTCAACAAACAAGGTGACTTAAAATACTGTACAGTTTATTATTGTGTGATTGCTTGGTTACTGCAGGGGGGGACCACACAATTGCCTACCCAATCCTTCAGGCTGTTGCTGAGAAGTAAGTGTGTGTGTGTGTCTTTGTTTGTTTTTGTATTTTTATATTTCTCATTTAATCTGAAAAATAAATGAAGACAAAACCAGACGTGCATAAGGTGACTTGTGTTGAGCCACCAGAACATTATCAATGTGCCATGGCATTGGAAGTCAACTGGGTGATGATGATGAGGAAGATTTATGGTTCATACTTTAGCACACGACAGATCATGATAGGATTCGTTATGATTCATCAATCATTAATTCAGATTTTCACATCAGCAATAATATCCACATCCAATAAACAAACACACACACACACACACACACACACACACACACACACACACACACACACACACACACACACACACACACACACACACACACACACACACACACACACACACACACACACAGGTTAAGTGCACTGAACTCAATTTCCACCACCACCACCCCTGCCTTCACCTCCATTGGCCCTGCTCTGTATTGTATTCAACCTACACAGTAGGTGGAGGTATGTATGTACCCCATAGGGGTTTGCACAGTATAGTGCTTCCTTTTGTCAAATGTTTGTATGCTGCACCTGATATCTGTATGTCATGCTACACACACACACACACACACACACACACACACACGCATGCACATGCACACACAAAACAACACACACACACACACACACACACACACACTGTAAAACATACTATATCCATGGGTCATGTAAACTGTCTTGGTACTCTTTGGTCAGATATGGCCCGGTGGGTCTGATTCACGTGGACGCCCATGCGGACACCAGCGACATAGTGCTGGGGGAGAAGATCGGCCACGGGACCCCCTTCAGGCGGTGTGTGGAGGAGGGGCTTCTAGATTGCAAAAGAGTTGCCCAGATCGGCCTGAGGGGGAGTGGCTACTCGCCTGATTCTTATGAGTGGAGCCGTGCGCAGGTACCAGACTAAGGCCCAATCCGTATTCTTTGCTCTACAAAAATCTCCACCTTAACCCTACTCCTACCCCTACCCCTTAACCCTACCCCTCAACCCTACCCCCACGAAATGGAACAACAACCCCTCAAGACCCAGTTACAGTCATTATTAGTCGTTGACGGGGTTTTGATCTTTATTTTAATTTTATTTTTTTAATCTTTTGATACAAATCTGTCTATGGAATATTACTGTATAGTTTGAATGTCTTAGGAATGCAACCTTACCCACAGGGAAAGCACGGTATGATTAGAAAAGAATATTATTCATACTCACAATCTTCAAAACTTTATTTTAGATCAAACAATATACAAGATCAACATAATATGTGAAACCAGAATAAACATAGAACTTGAGGTAATATGCTGATATCAAGACAGCATTGTCAAGTCATTTCATTCCGTTTCCATATGGATCCGGAAAATGAAATGAGCAGGGAACAACCGGGGTTGTGAATGCGCGAATAACAGCCATTTGTGAAAACGGTTAAACAATTTTAAGTGCACCAGCAAATCTGAAATCAAACGTGTGGAAGTGCTTTGGTTAAACGAATATTAACTATCCTTCAGATTGATTCATATCTCATCAAATCGCAAACCACCATTCTCCAGGCTAAAAAGCATTTTAAAACAAATGATTGCATTACTTGGCAGGGGATTAAAGCTTATCTTCAACCTGGAGTCCCTAGAACATGGAACATATGGATATCATTGTCCCATTTTGTTGAACAAAATTGGAAATGGGCCCGGCAGCTCCCCGACCGCGGGCAGGGTCCGCGGCCGGGCTTCGAAGCCCGCGGCCGGGCAGCAGAGCCCGCGGCCGGGCAGCAGAGCCCGCGAGCCGCCCGACAGTGGGCTGCCTGACAGTGGGCAGCCCGAACGCGGCCTGTCCCCTGCCGCGGAGCCCCCGGTGCGAGTCCGGGAGCTCTTCTCCGGGAGTTTTGGTGGTTGTGCTTGTTATAAAGAAAATGCCTACATAACATTCAAACAGCATAATGATAATGCGATGGTCATGGTCATTTATTTTATGATTATTGTGGTTTTTGATCCTGTCGCATCTTTTCGCCCGCCATCTTGCCTAGGATTTATCTTGATTTTCCATTTTCTCGCAAGGTATTGTGGGAGCAAGTCACAACTTCAGCGTTCTCAATTTCTTTGAGTGTGCCCATTGAAAATCTCAATTTTGTGGGGATGTTAGCCCCCTTACGCCTTACCCTAGCTTAAAATGGCTTTCGGGACACGGCTCCACGGCGCGTGAACGCGCAACAGCGAGGGGTAGGGCTGAGATTTTGTTTGGAGCAAAGAATCCGGATTCACCCCTAAGTCCTTTAGTCATGGTGGGCTGCAGTGAAAAGCACTGCCAATATATGAAATAAACCGGAGAATGCTGGCTTTTAAGTTATCTATGCTATGGATATTTGACGCTGCATTTTGAACATAAATCTTTTTAAAGTGTAGAGTTGCATTGTATTCGATCAGACTGTCATAATAATGTAATGGTTAAATAACAATGAAGGACAACGGATTTTATGGGCAGATTTATTTGGTTCAAACTATGTGAAGGGAAGCTACTTACAACAACAACCACGTCAATAATAGTTATTGTTTGGAAGGAATTGGGTGCCTAAAAATGGATAAACGGGTGGAAAAAAAGGTTGGCATTTATAATGACAACATAACATTAAATTGTGTGTTATAGGGTTTCCGTGTCGTGCAAGCAGAAGAGTGTTGGTTCAAATCCCTGGAACCTCTGATGGTCGAGGTCAGGGCTCAGATGGGCAGTGGGCCGGTGTACCTGAGCTTCGACATCGACGCTCTAGACCCAAGCTTCGCCCCCGGAACAGGCACACCTGAGATAGCAGGACTGACCACCATACAGGTGAGACCAATGCGTTTGGCCGCGTTTTTTTTCTTCCGTTTTTTTTAAGCGTGGGGGACTCCATTTGTATAGGTCATCATAATGTGTGACCGCCTTGGAATATGAATAACTAATGCATTTAAATATGGGCCTCATGGTGATGGCAGCTTGAGCCTCATGTACTCGCTTTGTGCAGGGGCTGGAGATTGTGCGGGGCTGCCGTGGGCTCAACCTGGTCGGGTGTGATTTGGTAGAGGTGTCTCCAGCGTATGACACGACAGGTACAGTATGACACCATCATGTTTACATCATGAACCCTTGGGATATAAAAAATTCCATGAAATAAACTGATATTTATTTGTGTTTGTATGCATGTTTGTTCAACAGGAAATACAGCGCTGACTGCCGCAAATTTGCTTTTTGAAATGATGTGTGTGCTGCCGAAAACTAAATATTACCCAAAATAATACATTCTGAATCCTTCTTCTACATTTCATCAAATCAACAAATTTCAATGTGAAGTGTGAAGGTGTGAGATTTTTGTGGAATAAATACCTTTTCACTAAATCATAAATGTAAAATTAGAAAGCATTGCTTATGACCAGCAAGAGAATATATGCACAATCTGAGACTAATCAAATTAAACTCATCGATGCCTTTTACATTTCATTTAATAGTTATAATACCAAAAGACAATGTTTATGGGCACTATAAAACAATAACCACATCTTGATAATAAATCCATGTAAAACATGAACTGATCTTTCATATCACAGATTTTTTTTCCCTTTAAAATACCGATCTATAGGTTTGATAAATATGTACAATATCTACAGTTCACAGTATTGACAATAACGACATTATAGGGGTACACATTTGCAAGAGCACACAAAAAATGAATGTTTTCTTTGCCTAATTCATTCAACATGAACGTGTTTGTACATGCCAGATTATCGAAGACTTTGAAAAGTTTTGCGACAATGAAATGCACGGCCAGTGCCATTAGTCATCATTTCATGTCATAGCTTCTACTTAACAAAACAGACGAAACACTGTCTACATATTGTACATTTTTTGTGATCCATCAGGATGATCATCGATAATGCCAAGCCTAGGGTAATATGTAGGCATTGTCGTTAACAGCAACCGCTATATTGCACAGGCAGGGAAAATCCGCATTCAGGAAATCTGATCAAAGAAATGCCAAAAAAAATGCTAAAAGAAGGCTAGTGCAAGAGACATGCATCTCCATTCACAGTTTTCTTCATTCAAGACTAAGACAGATAGAAAATCTTGCCTATAATATTTGTTTTGACTATGATATTATGTAATATGCTTTTATGATGTAATGTAATCATTATGGAGGCAAATACAACTAGTTGACCACAGTGATTTGTTTTCTGGTTTTAAAGGCTATAGCAGCAGCATTGACCTAAAAAGTGTAAATAAGTATAAATAATAAGTACCAAAACAACAAAACTGGTGAGATCTAGTAGCATGCTTTGCGTGTACTTGTCCCACAGTATTTGTACGTTCAACATTTAACCAACCGCAGTTTCAAAGCACGTAAGTAGGTCGGAATAAATAAATAAATCGGTCATTCAAAGTACAAAACGGAACCAAAGACCCTCTTGGAGGCTTTACTCCTACCCAACGTGAGGCGGACCTCTTCAGCGTCAGGGCGGAAAAGGGTGTTGAAGAGGATGAGGATGATGTGCCCCGTCCTACTTCCCAGGGGTGATCTTGTCCAGTCCGGGCCAGGCGGGGACGTAGTAGCGGGGCAGGGTCCCCTCCATCAGCCTCTCCATCCACAGCCCCAGCCGGTCCAGTTTGTGGTGGATCTGCAGGGTGGACACGGAGCGCGAGCGGTAGGACTTGCGTGGCGGCGGTGGCGGGTGGTCGTCGCGGGAACCGGGCCTCGACCTGCTGGACGCCGTCGCCCCCCCGCCCGTTCCCGTTCCCGCTCCCGATTCGTCCTCGGAAGACTTGGCGTCGGCGTCTTCGCCGGTGTACACGGGCCTGAAGAGGCACAGGTACTTCTTGTGGCCGTTGAGCGCCATCACGTAGCCGGTGTAGTCCGCCCTGCGGTTGGCCGCCTGGTGGTCGTCGTGGGCGTCGTGCCGCAGGGCTTCCTGTGCATACTCCAGCAGGGAGTGCATCCACTCGCTGTGCTTGTCCATGTTCAGGAAGGAGAAGTGCAGCGTCACGCTCCTGCAGGGGGAAATGAGGGTTAGTTCCAGGGTTATTATGTGTCAAAAACAAGTTGTATCGTGTCTGAATGGAATGAGGGCTCCATTATAAGGAGGACTTGGTGAACTGATAGAGGGGGTTGGATATAGTGTTACACAACGACCCCGGTGCTGGCCTCCTGCTGCTCTGGAACCTCAACTTGTGGACTACAGTTCCATTTAATGCTGCATTTTATTTAGCTTGGACATCATCTTTATTTAGGGTCATAGGAGGGGCCAACATAAAACCAAGCTTCACCAGAACATTCCTTAAAGTTGCTGGAAGCTTTGAGAGTTGTGAAGAAAGAGAGCGGGAAAGAGCAAAACTGATTACACGGACACACCTTATCAAAATAACCTTTGAGACAACACATTGTTTTATCCAAGCACATTTCCATACCGGTAATAGTAATAAATAAAGTTCAGTGCTTCACGACTGGGAGCGAGGACCTCACCCCGTGAAGGAGTACACCTCTTTGGCAAACTTGCTGAGGAGAATGTTCTTGGAGGCGTGTGTGAGGACCAGCACCACGTTCATGTGTCCTGGTCTCAGCCTCACGAGGTTACTTGTGTACGTGATGTCTGTTAGCTCCGTCACCTCCACAAAACTCTTTTTAGGAGGCCTAAAACATTGTGCATCGAAAAGAAAATGTTTTATACTTGCATAATTTTGTCAACAACAGATATGTGAGACATTAAACAAGTTGGTTGACGAAACTATGAATGCCTGAAGGATAATCCCTGGCTTGCCTCGATGCACCTCCCGGGGAGCCGTTTTCTGCTTTTAGTCCGTCCTTTCCTTTAGGTTTGGTCTGCTTGTCCTCACTCGAGTCGCTGCAATCACACAGAAAACCCATTCAAACTAAAAAAGGTTTCAATTATTAACCCATTTTATTATTTGTAAACAACCTTCGACCTTTGATTGCATTTGGCTTTTTGAGAACTAACTACAGGGGTTAGAGAAAAGTGATTGAGTGGTGCGGGAATTGAGTCTAGCAGTGTTTCTCAGTCAGTATTCTTACCTAAAAGCCTGGATGACCACAGTTCCAAACAAGATGAACAGGGCGGAAAAGATCAAAGACACAAGGGGCATCATCTCTCGCCTGAAAAAAAAAGAAAAGGGATTTACATCTCTAGATGTTTACATACTTAGAATGTAGATACTAGGCGACTAAAATAGAATATCTACTGAATCACGTAATTTCATAAATATTTAACGCACATCAGAATATCAATGTATCAATACATACCAGTTATTATGCAAAATATCATCCACGACTTCCGTTAGATAATCATAGGAAGAGTAGACCCATCGGATAATAAACATCTATAAGAAAAAGACGATATTTACACTTCAAACTACAAACTCCGCCTCATCCCCATGTTGATTAGACTGTTACAATTGAAGTCACTTTTTCAGAGGCAGGGGAGGTTGGGCTGGGGGGGGCACGACATACCGATGCAAACTCGTTATTGAGCTCGGGCAGCGTTGCGTCGTAGTTGAGGATGGACGGGTCCTTGTGGAGGCGCTCCAGCTCGTCCACCAGCGCCTGCTGGTCCTCCTCGCTGCCATTCCACGCCGTCACCGGCTTGTACAGGGTCTTCCCTGCAGCGTTGCGCCTCTCCAGGATCACCACCTGAGGCACACACACGCACGCAAACGCACACACAGGGCCAAGAGCACACCGCTTTAACATATACTGTTAAGTTATTTAGAAGATGCTTCATCCAACGCGTTAGATGTGCGTCACGAATTAGAAGGTAGGGGTTAGAAGCCTAGCTGAGAGAAACCTAAGGGTTAACTAAACTGAAGAACTTGGTTTTGAATCCACAACCACTAGAATATCGTACATGTTCTGAAAAACAATACAAAAATACAATTATTTTTCTGCAAGGGTCCATTGTCAAAAACATGAAAATCTACAGATTTCATAATATCTGCATCAAAAATAGACCTCGGTCCTTAAGTGACAAAAAATTAGTGAGTAAAAAACAGCTCCCAAAACAAACACGCTCCATCTGCTGACATGGGCTCCTTGAGCTTTGGGCTACATCTAGCACGGGATCATCAAGAATATGAGCTGTGTACCTGTGAGAACCAGGGTGTCTCCTTGCTCTGCGTCAGGACGTCACACAGGGGCTGCTGATGCCTCTGGTAGACGTAGGCGAAGCGCAGCACCTCCCTTGTGTTGGTGGAGGCGAAGGACAGGAAGGCCTGGTTCCCGGGAGAGAAGGACTCCTCGTCGCTGGTCAACAGCAGCACACAGTACCTTAGAGTGGAGGCATAGGGAGCGGTTGGTGCTGAATGATAACAACATGCAAATTAAAAAAAAAAAACGATATAAAAAAGTAATATTAACAATATGAAGATAAGATTCCAATATAATACAAAATAAAGTCAAAATAGAAAATTAAAGTATTAATATTAGACTTAAAGCGATCAGGGCCGGCATGAAGTTAATTGCATTCCAATGAGAGAATGATGTTACATCAGAATTAGAAAATGTAGACAATAGTATACAACATAAACCAAGGATATTTTATAAACTTCCTTTTTCTACAATCCCTGATTAATCTGATATAGCCAGACAAACAGGAAAATATAGCATGTCTTACTTTCTGCGTCGGTGGAACTGTTTCACAGGACAGAGCTCATCGAAGAGCTTCTGGTTGACCAAGCGTGGAACCAGGAGGAATTTATTGTTGGACATGAACTCATCAATGATCTGCTTTTTCATTCCCTTGGCCTGCAGAGAACAACAGAGGAGAGGACAACATCTAAAGTCTACATCCCCAGTATGACAACTCATGGTGATGACCGACGTTACCAAACAGAGACCCAGCAGATGAGGGTCCAACATTGAGGCCAATATTCCTTAAAAAAACATGGCATTCGTCTGAGGCATGTACCTGTATGATGTCCGCTGGCTTGTCTATGTTCTCTTTAAAGACCAACATTGTGGGGGCGTAGGTGTTGATGTTGAACTGTTTCAGCAGATCGGCCGTGTCTGAGATGCCCTGGTCAACGTAGCCGAACTGCAGGTAGTCTTTGTAGGCAAATGCTGTCAGCTGTTGAGAATCGGAGGTAAACATTTTCAATTATAAATAAAGTGTGTGTGTGTGATGTGTGGTGTGTGTGCGTGTATGCATGTTTGTGCGTGTGTGTGTGTGTGCATGCTTGTGTGGGTGTCTGTGTGTGTGTGTTACTCAGTGCACCTACCTTAAACAGTAGAGGGACTGCAGGCACTTGGTCAAAAAGGAGCACATGTGGCTTGTTGATCTCTTGCCAGCTGTTTAGGAATTCTAGCTGGTTCTTATCAGTGACCTAGGAACAACAATCACAGTCTGGTAGCACTAGCAACACATGTATGCACTGTCTTCAGCTATCTTGAGAGCAAGCATATTCAGCCTGTGACTCAGACGCTCTTCAAGGTACAGCGCACAGGCATTACGATGCTCTGTTGTTGCAACGATGTCCTTCCTCACAACCGCCTCAACCCTTTATGAGGCGCTGGACTATTATACTGTATTGCCTTCTTAATGTCCCCTTATTGATTCCTGATTTACATATTATTGGTTTGTTATGGAGTCCTTATTGCAGGTTGTTTATTCATTATGAGGTGTTGTGGCATTACCGAAGCAAAAAGGTGTTTTACTTGTTTCATTTTATTTCAGCCTCATGACCATCCTCCAGCTAATGTAAGCACATTAAGAACACACGACAATAATTCCCCTACAGGGATGCAAGTTGACCATGGATATCCTCCTCAACATGTTTCTCCCACTTGATTGAAACAGGATACGTAGTACTTGATAATAGCTTTAGCAAGTAAACAATTAGCTAACTCAAAATGTGTGCATTATTGATATAGTACAGTCACTGAACAAAGCTTCTTGTATACTTCTATTCTATTTGAAAATATAAAATATGAGTTACCTTCTCCACTAGCCTCTGTGGAAGCAGGTCCTCCACAAACTGCTTGAGGAGCTCCTTGGCCACGGCGTAATGGAAGAAGGTGACCTTGCCGTTGATGACCCCCAGTATGGAAGGCGTGCGGTGGGCTCCAAGGTAGTTAGCCAAACGCCTCTCATAGCCCACGTCCACCACGCCAATGCCCACGCCTGCATCCACAGATACCCACACACAATGGTCATCAATGGGCCGGCTACTCTAACACGTGAACCTGCACAAAGGCTAAGCTTGCAATTCATCTCGCATATTATAAACAAAGTAGCATCAAAGCTACTTTACCTGTAACTGATTGCATAACGTTCTTTAGTTTCCTAAATAATATAAAAAATACATCAATGATTATATTATAATAATAATAATAATCATGTTATCATATTATAATCAGATAATAATATTATAACATAAAAAGTGTTCCCCTTTTTTCTTCAGTCACTTTTGTACAGCCTCCTCTTCGGAATACTTTAATAAGTTGACTAACGATTTTATATATCAGGTATAATTCCAAATATGGACATCTTAACATAGCAACAAACTAACCACTTTCAGTTGGTAAGTGGATTCTCTCTTTCCTTACCTAGCGTCTCCATCTCCTGCACCACCTCCTTCCAGACGGGCTCGATGTGGATGCAGCTGAAGCACCAGTCTGAGGTAATCTTGACCAGGTAGGGCCTCTTGAAGCTGCCAGGTACCACGTTGTTCACGTACTGGTCGAAGTGTAGTGCATACTTGCCGTCGGCGAAGTCCCGGCTGTTCTTGTTGAATGGGAAGTTGAAGAAGGCCTCGTCAAAGTCAAAGTGGCTGTGGCGATGGCGGTACTGGCCGTAGGGCTGGGTGTCATCCGTCTGTCCGTATCGGTCGTAGGTGGAGCGTTTCTCCTCGCTGGATAGGATCTACACGGGTGAAAAGGCACAGGAATAATACAATGGTTGAGGATTATAACCCAGAGGCACATTCTGGCCTGTACATCATGTTTTTTTTTCTCTTTAACAGCTGAAAGGAATATCAAACCTCATAAGACTTTGTGATCTTGATGAACATGTCCTCTGCCTCTGGGCTTTTGTTTTTGTCGGGGTGCCTGGAAAAGAAGAAATATTTTTTTATTCGTGAAACACTTGAAACCTCCATGCACTTCCTAACATATTTGCTGCTTGTGTTACTGAGTAGACTGATTTGTGTCACAGCAGCATACCATTCTTTTGCAAGGCGTTTGTAGACCTTCTTGATCTCAGCCTGGCTGGCGCTTCTCGTTACCCCAAGGATTTTGTAAGGGTCAGCCTCAGCTGCAGCGTATAGTGAGCCTGCCAGGAGCGCCACCAGGACCACCAGCACAGCAAAAGGCAGTGACATCCTTTGTCTTCCTCGAACTGCTGTCCCCAGGAAAAGAGGTACAGCACAGTCAGATTCATTCAAAGTCTAAATCTCTGCCGCTATGTAGAGGAGCTTACCTAGTACTAGGCTATGCAAGCTCATTGTAATTATCGTATGAACAGGGTCCTACTTATCTTGTAAAATCAGCCTTAACACAATTACCTCTGTATCATCATAAAATAATGATACAATATTTCACTGGTTTGTCATTTCAATTATTTGCCGAAAAGCTCATGATACGTCTGTGGATTTGTAATAGCGTGCAACATAGCACCCGTGTCCTAGGCCACATTAACAAACGGATTACCGATCACCTCAAGCAGATGATTTCAACCAATCATAGGCCACATATTGAATACGGCGGCTCCCCAGAATGTTGTCTGTCAGCGACGATCCGAAAAGACATCGGTTAGCAAAATGTTGCTTTAGGAGGACCATCCTCCTGCTACATCATAGGAGCATCCTCCTTCTACATCACAGCTCCCAGCCGGAGGCAGAGGGGAGGAGCTGCTCGGGGAGGAGGAGGAACAGAAACAAGAAGAACTTTGGGAATTTGAGTATTTGGTGACGCTTGAGGATCAGTGGGTGCGCTGGATTTATTTATCCATAGCGCCGCCACCGTTCTTCGATTCGATGGACTCCTTCGACCCGTTTTCGCGTCAACGTCGCCGCCATATTGGAGCGGCGCACTGTCCTGCAAACAAATACAAGTAAATGGGGAAACTGCGGCTTTCCTGGATAAAAAGCACTATAACTTTTACATTTTCAACCAAATACGTTGATATTTTATATTAATATTTAATCTTATGAGATATAGTTTACATATAATATATAGACACATATTTATTTTTTGCAATTTATTAGTTTTATTACTAACCGTTCAGTAAAAACAGTAATTGAAATCAGTTGAACATTTTTAACGTTATAGTGCTTGGTATCCATAAAACCCTAGTTCGCCCACTTACTTATAAACGTTCACAGGCTACTTTGCCTCTCCAATATGGCGGGGGAGAGGCATGTGTGTACAGTGGAATTCACTTCGGCAAGTGTATCCAACACACCCCTTGTTTTTTCTATTGACTCCAACAGCTAACCAATCAAAAGAGGGAGTGATGTAAACAAGGAAATGTCTCCTGCAACCGTGCGAATACAAAACAACGATACGAATCGAAAGAAGGATTGCCATACAAGATATTCTCTGTCGATGGATGTACGCTAGTTCTTGCGTTTTATTTTGTATGACTACAAACTTTATTTTACAATTGGTTTAGAACTCCAGAATGGATCCAAAACACAGGAGTGTTCTTCAGCGCAACAGGGTCACTCTTGTTGTGGATCTGAAACCATCAGAGCTCTACGATGGACTTCTGGAAAAGGGAATTTTCACCCAAGACATGATTGATGAGATTAAGGTAGATTTCCAACATTTTTATCAAGATATGACAGTACGTCGTGCTCTTGGTCATCAATATGGCACCGGTGTAGTAAAGGGACCAGGTTTCTGGTTCTGATCAGTCACGACGCTGAAGTTGGCATCCGATTCGCAGCATCCGATTCAGCAGCTGGTCCACTTTAAATCGGTCCTGATTGAAAACCACTACACCTAGACTCTTCAAATCTGGACTAAATGATCACAGTGAGGCTATACATTATAATAAACATAGTTACAGATTTGTGAAACCTTTTTTCTATTTGTGAAAATGCAATACAGGCTCATTTTAATGCTTTTTAGGGGTCCCGACTGCATCAGAACGGGTCCTGATTGAAAACCACTACACCTAGACTCTTCAAATCTAGACTAAATTATCACAGTGAGGCTATACATTATGTAAAACATAGTTTCAGATTTGTGAAACCTTTACCCTATTTGTGAAAATGCAATAAAGGCACATTTTAATGCTTTTTAGGGGTCCAGACCGCATTAGAACTGATCCTGATTAAAAACCACTACACCTAGACTCTTCAAATCTGGACTCAATTATCACAGTGAGGCTATACATTATGTAAAACATAGTTTCAGATTTGTGAAACCTTTAACCTATTTGTGAAAATGCAATGCGGTCTGGACCCCTAAAAAACATTCAAATAAGCCTGTATTGCATTTTCACAAATAGGGTAAAGGTTTCACAAATCTGAAACTATGTTTTACATAATGTAGAGCCTCACTGTGATAATGTAGTCCAGATTTGAAGAGTCTAGGTGTAGTGGTTTTCAATCAGGACCGATTTGAAGATTCTAAGTGGTTTTCAAGCCGAATCGGATGCTGCGAATCGGATGCCAACTTCAGCGTCGTTGATCAGTCTATATATGTAGTGAACTTAAATCTGTCTCCCTCCAGAACTCCGGAACCCGGCGGGACCAGGCCAGGCAGCTACTCTGTGATCTAGAGAAACGTGGTTCCCAGGCTTTCCCATGTTTCATCCAGTGCCTCCGTGATGCAGGGCAGCTCCCCTTGGCAGAGCTCCTGCTGGGTGGAGAAGCCCCAGTTCAGCCTCTGGTCCCGACGGCCCTGGAAGACATCCGCCCTGTTCTCCAACCTCTACCTGTCTGTATGTATTTCTTTCTTTGGACACCAGCGATAATAGATAACAACAACTTTGAATGTTCACTTTATTGTGTTTTGTTTTTCCAATAGCATCGCCTATGAATGTTGATAGGCCTCGAAAAGACATTGCTCCGATCTATCCAATCCAGAGACCTAGCGACTCTCCAAGCCCATGTGAGAATCATATTTATAGAACAGAATAAGATTGTCGTCTTTGGTTTTTGGTTAAAAAAAGTTTTATTTTATTTTTCCCAGCGCCAGAAAGCGAGTACAGAATACCACGGCCACCAAGGAGAACAAGGAAAGATAGTATTCAGGTAAATGTTGTTTACACCACATTAGACATGTTTACAAGTTGACAATAATATTTATCTCATTAATGACTTCATGCTCTCTCTATGTGCTCTCCTCAGACCTATAAAATGGATGCCAGCCCATGTGGACACTGCCTGATCATAAACAACGTGAAGTTTGAACCCAACGCCGATCTGAGTGATCGCAAAGGCTCAAACGTAGATTGTGACAAACTAGAAAAAAGATTCAAGTCACTGAACTTCATAGTTAGAGTGAAGACAAACCTGAGATACAAAGTGAGCCTTGCCGTCACATCACACTTCTCGTTTCTTACTTTTTTATCTATAATAAACAATTTCTAGATGCACACTAATTGTTTTTATGATTTTCATGTTTCAGCAAATAAGACATGAGCTGTGTGTTCTGTCAAAGATAGACCATTCTCAGTTTGACTGCTGTGTGGTCATCATACTGTCTCATGGGACTGAGGTACACAAACACACATTTACACAGTTGCAATACTAATTTTAATCTCCCTTCTCTCGGTTTTTGTTCATGTGTATTGCATAGCAAGGTAGTCTATCCGACCCAAATATGTTATACTTTATGGATGTCTTTAGGGGATGCTAGGTGACTGCTATGTTGTTCTATACTTTACCTTCCTACCTTAAAATACATGTCCAAAAAGTAAATGGCCTGTCATGCTTTTGTATCGCATCAATCCACTGGGCCTTGACTGCTGGATCTCTATAAACCTGGAAGTTATTGTTTTCCGGTTTGTAGGTGAATCACAACCGCTTCCCTGGTGCCGTACATGGGGTGGATGGACCTGCTGTCCCCGTCCAGTTCATCACCAACTACCTGAATGGACAGCATTGCCCATCCCTACAGGGAAAACCCAAGCTGTTCTTCATCCAGGCCTGCGGTGGAGGTAATGATGCTGAACTCGGTCTTTCAGTCGGTTCGTTGACGTACTCACTGGGTATCTTCAAATAAGGTAATCTTTTTAACGTTTCAATAAACTCCTTATGGAGGATATCTGGCCTCAAAATGCGCCCCTCCGCCCATTTTAAAACTCTGGACTATCTGTGATAATACTACGTCTTCTGGTTGGAGATAATGTGCTCCAGTGCTAAGCGATCCTGAAAGACAATCCTCGCATTTTTATTTATTGCATGATTTATTATTATTATCTCTTCATTAACAGGCGAGAAGGACACAGGTTTCGAAGTGTCTCCTGACGAGGTCGAGCCCTACATGGGCGGAGCGGACGACCAGACGGACGCCATGCCCATGTCATCCAGCAGCGACTCCATAAGCACGTCAGATGAACCCGATGCCAGAGCCACCCTGCCCACGCCCAGCGACATCCTCGTCTCCTACTCCACCTTCCCTGGTGGGTTGTGTGTGTGTGTGTGTGTGTGTGTGTGTGTGTGTGTGTGTGTGTGTGTGTGTGTGTGTGTGTGTGTGTGTGTGTGTGTGTGTGTGTGTGTGTGTGTGTGTGTGTGTGTGTGTGTGTATGGACTTCATTGTGTCTCGATTAAATTGTTTGGGTATTTAAGTGTGTGTATGGAATGGATTTCGTTGTGCAGGATATGCACTGTTTATCATTTTATTTGTGTTAACCTATGTTTTTGTCAACAGAGATTTAGAGTCATTTGGTTTGGCTTGAGATATAGTGCGATATAAAACAATATATTTCATTGAGTGTGGGGCTGTTTTGGATTAATATCTCCTTGCATAGGCTTTGTGTCCTGGAGAGACCCTCTCTCAGGCTCCTGGTACGTAGAGATACTGGACAACATTCTGGAGGAAAATGCTGACGCAAATGACCTAGTCACCATGTTGATGATGGTGAGCTTTGATACAGTTTTATTAATGTGTTATCGTCTTACATTATACATGTCTCTCGATGGACCAAGCACAATTTCATGTATCATTATTTCAATTTCAAATGAGTGTGGGTGTTGTTTCCGTGTCCATTTCCTTTTCAGCATTTTAACAGTGTTTAAGCATTGGAATAGTGCTGCATTGGTAAGATTTAATTGCTGCTTCGTTTTGACATTTCCTGAAGAACTATGTTGTTGGTGTTGTTTTAGGTTAACAACGAGGTATCTCAGAACTCGGCCAAGGGCCTCTATAAGCAGATGCCTGGCTCCTTTAACTTCCTACGGAAACTTCTCTACTTTCAAACCCAATCCCAGGGACAAACTCCTGCCTGACATTATTGCCACCACTGATGTCATTTGGTAACACCACTCTTTTGGTGATTTTATTCTCTCTTTTTTTTACATCTTTATGGCTGTTGTCAACTGTCACATTTTTTTATTGCTAATCAATAAGGGCCCGTTTTAAAAAGAAGGTTATGAATATGATTTTATAAATGTTTTTTTACAGTTACCTTTTCAATTAATTATGTGAAGCCAGTGAATTCCTCTGAGACTGTAACTATGATTCAGAGTTGTATTCATAAAATATATTTACTTGCCTTAAACTTCGTTATATTCATATATATTAATTTTAAGCCTGCACTATTATTGAAAAAAATGTGAATGCATGACTTCTTTTAAAATGTTCTCCACAAACCTAATGAATTTGGAGGGGAATAAATTCTGGGTTGATCGAGCCATATCGAGTTATAAATCAATACATCATAATAAAAGTGATGGCTGCAGTGATAAATTTACATGCAGCTGCAGTCTTTATGAAAAGTATGAGAACTGGCCTTATACACGTATTATGTATTGTTTTACTTGCTTAGTGGCACAAAAAAGCTGAAATGACAATCCATTGCAAAGATACATTTGACGTTGTCTTTATTTCTATAAACGGACTAACTGTCACCTCACTAACGGTCTCTGATACTGTAAGACATAGTCATCTAGGACTATGACTTCAAGGTTGTTGACACCAAAGTATGAAGCAAATTGTTGTGGTGGAACATTTGCTTCTCGTGAGGTTCCCCCAGCTGCATGCTCCCGATCCAGCTGGCAACACAGACCACTTTCTGTACTGTAGTATTATTCTCTTTCTAAAGTATACTCTTCTGTAGTATTTTGAACTCACCCAAGGTGAGTCAAAAAATGACAGAAAGAGTATACTACAGAAAGAGCAGAAAATGTTGGGATCTTTAAATGTTTTTGTCCTTCGAGCCACATCTAAATGTTTATATTACTGCAAATAAAAAATGGTCAGGCATATTTTGTCACGTAATTTACGTCATCTTGTTGAAAGCTTACTTTGCATCTATCAGCTATCTCACACCTAACAATTTGAAATGATATAGGGTCCTCATTTTCAAATGGGTTCAGAAAACCTAACCTTTGGATTGCATGGCACACTTTGGCAGCACATACTAACTTTCCCCTGCCTGTTTATTGCTGTAAGATGGGAAGAAATTAGCTTTGTGTATCTGCTCGTCGCCAACACAAATTCAGTTGACCATGTAGGGTGTTGTCAATATGGATGTAATAGATGTTCAACAGGCCCAGTTTTAAATCAGATAAACTAACAATCAACATCGT
Source organism: Gadus morhua (assembly GCF_902167405.1). NCBI lineage: Eukaryota > Metazoa > Chordata > Actinopteri > Gadiformes > Gadidae > Gadus > Gadus morhua. Next base: position 14,934,946 of record NC_044048.1, on the reverse strand, counting down.
ATTTCACGAATTGCTTTCAGGACCTCCTTGAGGCTGTGAATTGCAAGCAGATTTGATAATCTATTTTCCAAGTATTTGTGTTTTATTTTTTGCTAGCAGGGGGTAGGGAGGAGTCCCATAAACACACCATTCTGGTCCATGATTCATCCATTTTGCTCTCACTGTCTAAAATCAGCAAGCCTCAGGCAGAACCCCCTTGGAATAAGTCAGTAGTATTCAGCAAAAAAACTCACAAACCCTATATTTTTGTGATTTGAATTGCAATGTTTGGAATTCGTCGCTCTTCAACTTTGTATCCTCAAACATGTCTTTTGACTCTTTAAGTTCTTAATTAGAAAAAAATTGTAGGGAACATGTGTCTTTGTATTTTAAGTGCATTGTGTTGTTGAAAGATCCTAATAAAAATGTATAGATTAAAATGTAAAAATCAGTGCTTCAAAACATAATAGGAATCATTTATTTTCTCATATTTTTAAATAGAGTAAGCATACAGGTGTTTTGATGCGCGAATTACCACTAGATGGCGCCACACTTTTGGTATAAAAGTTTTAATTATTTTAACTCTGGTCTAAGATACCCTGAATTTTCCACACATGTGTTCTCATGTCTTGATCTTCTGAACTTCTAAAACAATGGGTTTGGTTTGTTGTGTTGGATGAATTCCATAGGGAATTAGAAAGCATTTTTTGGAATGCATGTCTTTGAGGCAGTTACCAGATCAGGCATGTTTAAGGCTGCAGGGCTGACAAATATCAAGAAAACTTTCCCGCGGCCACCTGAGTACACTATTCTCGTATTTATATATATAGCCTATAAAAAAAATTGTAACTACGATATGTTAATTTCGTCCAATCTGACAAATGTCTTATCCGTCTCAAATCGGCCTGCAAATTTCTGGTAATGCATGGGCAGGGTCTAGGCTGTGTCTCTCCTCTTTGGGATTAGCTGTCTTTCAGCACTCCCTGAATTCCATTCCGCCTTTTACTCGGGGCAGTAGTCCTGTGCCCCAGCCGGAGTCGGACTTCCCATTGACTTGCGCGTGCTTTGCCCAGTCAAACTTTCGGACTGCCAAAGAAAGTGAAGCCATTGAGCCGATAAACGCACTAGATACACGGCACTTTGCAAATATTTTCATTCCAACAAATTGCTAAGGGATCGCTACCTGTTGATGAAGTCCCACCGGGCGTGGGAGCTAGAGAAGCCATTTCAACTTCATAGTAAGAAGTGAATAGGTACAGAAACACACTTCCCAAGTGGCAAGAAGAGAAGGACCTTGATTTTCTTTTCCCAGCAGTGCAGCCTGGGTTGGTTGGTGGAAAATGGGCACTCGGATCTGCTGGATCCATGGACTTACGTTCACTTTGATACTTGCTTATCAACTACTCACTGTAAGTACACTTTCATTTGGGAAAGTTTTACAAACTTTTCATGAACTTGATTAATTAATTTTGCATGCGTTCACATTATTCTTGAGTTTCCAAAGGGTAACTTAGTTGCAAGTTGCAACTGCAAATCACTATCACACTGACGTTATTCCTATTATAGGCAAAACTCTGAGGCTACTAAACGTTTTAAATTGTGTGGTTCGGTCCGGCACATTGACTATGGAATCAATTCAAAACCACACGCGTTTCGGGCTTTACTATACAGTCGCTTGTTAGTCAAAGTAATTTGACTAAAACATCGGCTTGACTGAGGCTGCTCTGTCCATAGAGACTGCTATTCATAGGAAGCTATCCCAAGGGTCTTCGAGACCCTCACTTTTTTCAGTGTAAAAATAGATAGATAGCCTGTTAATAAAAAGCAGTGTATTGCTACACCTTGCATCGCTTGGACATTCAGTGGTTAGGACATGATACATTTGTTTTATAATGTTTTCCTAACTCAAGCATGTATGCCAAACATGCAGGCTGACTTCTGTTTAATCACGCCACATGTCTAGAGACGATCAAATAGCAGTTAAATTGCAAGTTGCCTAGTTCAATTTTTCACTTGATGCAAAGATCTGTCTATTAGATGTTATACCATGTAGGCTAATGTTTAGGAAATATGCGCCATACGGTGTAGGCTACATACACCTCTGTATGTGTTCCATAAATCATAAAGAAGAGAGCCATTCGTTTGGTGCTGAGAAAAGGTTATCCTCCTCCTTCTTCTGCGATCATGGCTGGACTCTCACCCCTCAACCGTCACCTCCCCAACACCTAAAAAGCTGGGCCATATAGTCCCATTTCATTTCAGGTGCAAACCCATTTAAACGTTGCCAGGAAATGTATTTCCCCCCCTGAACTTATTTGATGTCTCGAATGTTTGATACAGATTTGGTCTGAGGACTTTCTGAAAAATCAATGTTCTTTGCCTTTAAGTTTTCTGCAATTCCAAGGAGCAAACAGTCTTTGACTAATAGATAATGTTTTGAGGGTTGGTGAACCTAACATATGGTTTCAATAAGGTGGAACCTCAAAGTCCTATGTTGTTGCACCCAACAACTTTAGATTTAGATCATCATAACAGCCCTATAGTGCATGCATAAATTATCTAGTATATTAGAAGATGACCACCCCACCCACTTCTACCACTGCCTGAATGAAAGTAAAACTGAAAACTAATTGATAAGCTCATCTTCGAGAATCTGCTTAATGCATTTATGACAAGTGATGACAGACTTTTTAATCGAAACTTGCTTAAAAGTGTCACTATGGCTTTGACAGTTACTTATATTCAATAATGTACCTACCTCTATTGTAAATGACTCAATGCACTGTTCCTTTTAACAGTGTTACTTTAAATGACAATAGTGCTTGACTTAAACCCACCATCTTACACAGTATTTAGCTCGTTCAAGGATGAAATTGTACAACAGTGATGCTTTCTGTGAGTCACCCTTCATAGCATGAACACAGTGTAACCAACCTCTTTCAACTCTATGACATCAGAACCAGCAGCAGCAGCAGCAGCACTGTTGACACTTTGGGCCCTGCGATCTCCCAGTTTAGACTGCTGCAAGACTGTCCCCTGACTTCACTAACGGGGGGGAATGGTGTTGGGGAAAGGGCAGCAGCCTAGATTCTTGATGACTACAGTACAGCTACAGGCGTCCGCTTTCAATAAAGTCCTTTATTTTATTTTCCATTTTTGGCTGGTGTAACCATTGTATTCCCTGTGGGGGTATTATGGTGCCTAACAGCAGTTTAATTTGGCGATTTAGGCCGACAGGGTTTGAAGTGAGAAGAGAGTGGGGGGGGGGGGGGGGGGGGGGGGGGGGGGGGGGGGGGGGGGGGGAGGGGGGGGGGAGGGGGTGGTGCTGTGCCATCTGAGACCGGCTACCTGAGCGCTATAAAACTCTATTCAGAGTCAATGAGGACCCCGAGGGGTAGTGGAGCACAGTAGTGCAAACACCGGCCTCATTCCACAGTTTGAACAGTGGGGAAGTTCTGCCCAATAGACTCCTACCCCAGGATACACCCCCCCCCTCCCTTCCTCCTCCCCTCCATCCTCCCCCCTGTTTCCTTACCCGTCCAGATAATTGGTCAAAGAGTCAGCTTAGCAAACAGGGCTTTGTTGAGTCATAGCCCCAGGAGAGAGAGGCCGTCCTGCCGGCACGGGGGACAATGCGTGTGTACCCGGCCTGAAGAGGGGCTCCTCCAAGCTCACGGGCACATAGGGAGCGCATGCCCTGGGGCGAGTGGGGAGGACCTAGGAGGGTCTGCGTGGAGGCTGGAGAGCTGAGCCCTCCTGGTGCCTGACTGCTGCTGCTGTCCCCCCCCCCCTGTTTGGGAGGGGGGAGGGGTTTAAGGGAAGGGGCTTCCGCGAGTCCGCGTGATGTATGGAAGATTAGCTCCTTAAACACTTCCGGCCTACACCATGTCGGAATGAATGAGTGCATCTTTCGGTTCAGCCTTGCACTTCTTCTCTTGCACATACACAATAACGGTGGATGTCCCTCATAAGGCGTGATTTACAGTTGAGTCAACGCATAGAATTTGCCCTTGTGGTTTCATAGCAATCCTCCAGGAATTGGAACAGATTTGCGCTCAGTAGCCTTGGACACGCATGTGAACATGTGCCGAACCGACTTAAGGTGCAGATTTTGGGGAATTTGGCAAAACATCTCACCCTCAAAACAGCGTCATTATAAAGCATCCATTTCGTTCAGCTTCGGCACACGTTGCGTTTGCGCCAGACAAAAGGAGGAGGCTGTTGAGCACAGCTGGTACAGCAGCAGAACTCTGCGTGTGCCGACATGAGTCCACATTCTCCCAGTGCTGCATGCCACAACCTACAGGCCTGCTTGCATGCCTTCCATCGCTTGCCACACACGTACACCTCAACACACTCAATGCACACTGCTGCCCTCCCTTTTTTCCCGGCATAAACCCCCTTTTCAGGGATATGTTTGAGGAAATTCAATAGTCCCAAATATGTGGATTCATGAAATAGATCAGCACTGATTATGTGCACAGGAAAGCCACTGAAACATTGGTTGTAATAACTAGCCCATCCCATACGGTTTTGCGTTGAAAATCTCTCCCCCCACCCCCATGGGATATGTGCCGGAAAGTGATGAACACTTAGGTTATTAAGAGGTTCTCTAATGGTAACATTAATGTTTATAACTGCCCCTTGGCTAGTCTTGTCATGTCACGTAAACTATATTGCTCTCCATTCCTTTTTTATGGAGCTATAGGTATAGGTGTTGGCCAAGTGAGGTCATTGTAAGGTTACAAGATGACTTCAGGAAAGACCTCTATTGCTTAGATAATTATGTTCTCAATGAAAAAGTTAGCCCGCATTGGAAAGTTAGGCTATGACAGGGGCATTGCAAGCAAATAAGCATCCACATCCTCATCTGTCCAGCATGTCAATCTAGCATTTCTTTCTTCTTTGGCATGGTCCATGCCTGCACTCAATAGAGTTTTACTCCAACGCTTTCCCTCTGAGGCTGATAATAAACACATTTAAAAACATCAATAATAACTGACGAGGGTTTCTCTTCATCTGTATGTTACTGAATGTCATATTGTCCATTTACTGAGGAGCAATGTTAAGTCACTCGGGTATGCTTTTTCTTGCCTTAGAAGACAAATGTATTTTCTTTGCATGGGCCTTCTTTGCACAAACAGTACTTAGATTCTCAAAAGGGCGGTGTTCGTAACAAGTCTCTTTTGTAATGTTTTGCAAAATGAATACATTTTCTGCTCTTTCATTTAGTTCCTAAAGCCACAGTTCTGCTCTTTCCGTATCCCACTATATTCAGTTTATTCTTTCAATTCTTCCCATCTAATTAGGGACTGGCCAACAAGAAGTAAGCTCTGGTATGAAAAATGGAATATCATATGATTTATGCTTCATTTTGTTTTGGACCTCCATACTTTAGGAAATGTAACAATGAAGAGATGGGTGTTGAAACACAGGGAGTACAATTGTCTTGAGTATGTATGACGTCCATACTTTGTTGAACAAAAGTTCTTTGAGTGAACTTTTACCTAACAACAGCAACCTCCCAGTTACCTCCCAGAACACAGATGAAAGTACACCGCCTTTGCTTTCTTTTCTTTTTCTTCTTTTAGCTTCCTTTTAATGTAAGACAGGTTTCTACATGCCAAATGGTGAAGCTTTCCGTGCCAGTACTTTTGTTTTCTTTTATCACTTTTGAGAAGTTGCAAATTGTCTTTCTTTTCAAAGTCGCAAGATAAAATAAAATAAGATCTCTTAACTTCCTAAATATTTGATTATTAAGGGATGGGATGGATGTAGCAACATTTTGGGTGGCATGAAAACTAAAGCAAAAAATGTCTCCTCTTTAATATTGACCAGTATTATTGCACCAGTAATATTGTTGAATGCTACACAATGTGACTGCATACCCAATGTTGTCATTCTTACCTTGTTAACTCAATCAGGCCCGTCGCTGCTAACGGCAACAAGACAACATTTTGGAACTGTTATTACTGTGTAATTTGCCCGAAAAGGTATCTTTAGCTAATGGATAAATACGTCACGATAAGGTTAATGATATATTAGCTATTAGGACATCCTTCTTGCGGAAGCACTCATTTTTCGGTGGACTTCCCCACTTCTTCACATCCTGGCTGCAGGCATTCAGATAGGTATGAGAGGATTAAATCCTCGCAGGAGCAGAGCCATCATGGTCTGGTCTGTGTTAGCACGTCAGCAACGCGCCCCTGAAAACATACTGTTTTATTCTACATTTTGCATGTGCACAGCCACTCGGCAAAGCAAGTCATGGGCACACACACACACACACACACACACACACACACACACACACACACACACACACACACACACACACACACACACACACACACACACACACACACTATCACACACTATCACATGCACGTGCGCAAACACACGTACACACCAAAAGTGCGCAGACACACATGCAAACACACACACAGACGCAATTGCGCAAAAACAAACACACTCACACACAAACTAGCATGTGCGCAAACACAAACACAAACACACACACACACACACACAAACAAATATCTGTATACTCACAGACACACACACATGCAATGAATTGGGAAAGTCTCTCTATCTCTCTCTGTCTCTTTCACACACTTACCCTCACCCCCCTTCCTCCTTCCTCTTTCTCCCCTTTCTCCACTTTAACTGCCGGTGAAAGGCTTCCACATTTAACCTGAACAGCACCCAGCTCTTTTTACGACACCCCTGACCTTCTCCAGCCGCTTCACCACTGACTCAGCAGTTCCTGCAGGCAAAATAGGAAGGGGAAGTCTGGCCAAGTGATCTCTTTCATTGTGGGCTATATCGAGAGCTAGACGAGATCTTTTCTGAAGACCATTGTTTGAGGCTCCTTTATGGGCATCCGAAGCTTCTGGCTTGGGATGAGTTATCATCCTGTTGGAGAAATGAAGATGGGAATCGACTGTGGGCGAAACAAACGCACTTCCCCTGGAGTGACGTTTTTGTCATGCTTTCCTGAGTGCAATTCGGGACACATCCTGTTCCACGCGTCCAGCGTTATGACCGGCTGTTTTCCGACCCGGGAGTCCCCTCTTTGGTCTCCTGCCATTGAAGACATGTTATCTCATAAATACATCTGTACAAACTTGAGTTTGTCCAATTCTTCATCCTTTGATTTTTAGTCAACAACCTTCCCGCCCCCCCCCTCATGTCCACCTTCTGTAATCCCCTTAAGAGTAAACATGCAGGGGCAAACGTTTTCAGTTCTATTTGCGTCAGCTTCTTCAGATTGCCTGCCTTGCTCTAAGTAGCACAGTAGCTTTCCTGTTAGTTTTTCTCTATTATACAGTTGTGAATGGCATGTTTGAACAAGGGATTAAGAAATTTCCTTTGGACCTTATGGAGCTCAGTTATATTGAGTCATGAGCCAGTCATTGCATTTATTTTCCTGCTCAGTTGGACTGTGATATTGCTGTTTCCATCACAGTAGGCCTGCCAGAGCTGTAAAGGTCTGGTTGTTTTGGTGTGTGTTTTCCATTCAACCCTGCTGGGTTTTATTTCCCAAGCTGGTCACGGAAACACATAAAAAAAGGGTCCAACTTAGAATCACGCCCTTGTTATCAGATGTGATCTGATCATCTGATAACTGTATGTTGTTGCAGCTATGGGACAAAGGGAGAGGCAAAGACAAATTGAGGTTAACGAGAGAATGTAATCTAAGGGAATTCATATGCTGATATTTATATGCATATGGAAACCAAACTAATGCAACCATGCCTTTATCGTTGGCATTGGCAACTGTTATTCGAACTGAACTGTTATTCAAAATATCCATGTTATGATGTGTGACTATCGGCTCAACAGGCTACCTCACTTTGCCTTAAACGATGAATATGTTATCCTAAAAATTCATGCTTTATATTTTCCTATTAATTTTGTAATGAATACAGAAACAATAACTGATTCAGGGGGGTTTATTTTCTCATGTTTGAGGAAGAAAAACCCTCTTTAGATCTTATTTATCAGGCAAGCTCAGACAAGGTCAGACAACCAGTGCTTCCAGAGGGGCTAATTAAACGGTTCTTCCTCTGAACTGAACTAAGCCTGTGTGATTTATGGGGCCCCTAAGGCCCCCGGAGGAGGCCCTTTGGGCCGTGCTGGGATGAAGAGGCCCCAGCGAGAGAGAGGGTGCTCTCGCTGGGGCTCCGTTGTGACCCTGTCACGGGTGCACGGGGCGGGGGCAGGGAGGGCGGCCCGGCGCGAGGGAGGCGGCACAATGGTGGCAGACCCCCGGACCTCGGATTCCTTGGCACCCGGCGCATGCCCTGCCGCCCCGGAGCCCATGTCTCCCTGCACCCTGCTGCCACGCCCCAGGGCTCCGCGGGTGCAGAAGCAATGGAAAAGAACGCAGACTTAGTGGGGAGATAATAGAAGAATGAGCTCGGCGCTGTTTGTTCTGATTCTAGATAGAGGGAGCAGACACAACACCACCGCATTTCTAGAGGGCTCCCAGACAGTAGTTTTCATAGGGTAAGCACGGGGGCCTGGAGGCTGTGTGTTTGAGGTCTGTGTGCATACTGGCAAAGTATCGCTCGCCTCGCCCACAAGACGGCAGCAAAATGAAACACACACCACACACACACACACACGCGCGCGCACATCCTGCTCAACTCTAAACACAAATAATGGGTTTGAAAATGCCAGCTAAATGGATGGGGCCCGGTGAATTACTTGCTTATTTATTAACAAGATACGCATACAACAACAATGTCTTTAAAACTTCCACCACATCATAGATTCTTTTTTTATACTGAACCAATTAGGCAAAGTTGTAAACATGTTACTTAATATTCTGAAACACACTTTTTGGGTGTGAGTAAGCCGTTTTTGATTCTTAATAATGCCAACACTATGACCGTATCTCTGTTTGTAAAAATAGTCTGTTGGTATTAAGTGATTTTGTATAGCCTCCCAATTGGCTCTTGTATTTTTTTTATACAGATTTTGCGATCAGAGATTCGGGATTCGAGTGTCAGGATTGTGTGTATTTTAGCTATTGCGACTGATGTATTCGCTGGATATATTTTCTGACAGTAAACACCTAGTCCTGGAGGAAAAGTCAGCCAAGCTCCTCCCATCTAACAAACCCCTTCCTCGCTTCAAGCTTATAATAGTTCAGAAATTGGTACACAATATGAGAGTGCACTCTTTTTGGAAATAAACACTAAGCCAGTAGTGACTCAAATGAGGCTCTTTCTGCTTTCTTTCCTCATTGTAAGAGGTCGATGAGGACTGGTCTGGGGGTTGGCTTCGTTATTAGCAGTGGGAATTAATAAACACTCGCACACACACACACACACACACACCCACACACACACACACACACACACCACACACACACACACACCCACACACACACACACACACACCACACACACACACACACTGCCTTCCATCCTACCTGGCTGAATCACTGATATACCTCCTGAGGCTCTTTGTTTTCACACGGACACCAAAAGCCTACATTCTGTAAATTATCTCTTATTATCATAGGAAATGATCCCTTCACGAGATCTGCTTCCTCCAATGGACGGGTTGAGCTAGCCTTTCTGTCTTTGTATTTTGATATGAACCCCTGGCAAACAGATGTTGCTGTAGGTGTCTGAGCACACCTTCAAATTAGGGCCTGTCTGTGAATTATGAGGACAGGTGAATTTCATCGGGATTGGGGTGGGTCTAGGACTGTGTTTATGGTGAGTGGATCAGAGCAAAGGCACCCTCAGGTGTGTTGTGCTGTTGGAACTGAGCCAGAAACTCCAAAGGGTAAGACTGTAAAATTCGGTCGTACATTGTTATTAACATGGGCTACTTTCGCATTGCATCGCGCATTACTTTACTTGAGGGCTCAGCTAAAGGTTTGTAGAAAGCGCACATAGCAGTCTGTGGATGCTCCCATGGGTCATTTATGTTCAGTAGGATCCTCTAATAGACATTTGCAAGGTACCTTGGACATCTGTTACTCTTCTCTCCATGTGCACAAGCACTGCGAGGATGGCTGGTATTCTAAATATAACAATGTCGCATAAGATTTCTTCGATGATTGTAACATCATCAGCCATCAATAGCCAACAGCCATTAGGCTTCTTTGAGGTGTTGGCTCGTAATTTGAACCTGCACAAGTTTTACTGCACAGTCTTATCTGCTCCTCCTGGCTACCCTAATTACAATGAGGACATCATTAGGTCAAAACCTCTTAGGTAACAGAGCCTGTAAGGTTATGGAACAGAAGATGAAAGGTACAGAACCTGTAAGGTTACAGAGCATATAAGTACAGAAATGTACTGTAAAGGCCCATTTAAGATGCTGGAGTCTTTTGGGGTCATTGGATGACTTGCAATGACTAGTTAATCCTACATTGTTCCGGTTCTTGTTACCAGATGCAGTGTAGTTAGTGTAGTAAGTCCAGACACAGCCCAATGTTAGCCTATTTAATGTTTCAATTCTCTCCCTTTCTTTCTTCAGTTATGTCTTGAAGGTCAAAGTTACCAAGTAATCATTGAAAACACATCTCCCTCTACTTACATCACATAAACAGTATGGCTATTATCTTGATGTGTTTTGCGGCTTAGTAATTCCGTGATTGCCATTAATTTATAGCCTAGTGGTAATCCATAAGACTGTGTGGTTTATTTAGGAAAGGCCCCAGGAAGGAAGGAAGGAAGGAAGGAAGGAAGGAAGGAAGGAAGGAAGGAAGGAAGGAAGGAAGGAAGGAAGGAAGGAAGGAAGGAAGGAAGGAAGGAAGGAAGGAAGGAAGGAAGGAAGGAAGGAAGGAAGGAAGGTTAAAAGAGGAAAATGTTTAATATAGCTCAGAGATTTTATCTTTCCTTCAAAGCAACCGTTCCAATGGGCGTTCCCCGTTTGTAGGGGAATTCCTTCCTCCTTCTCCATGTGGGACAATCGTTAATTGGATAAGATCATATATGTTACCATCCAAACCTGCTTAATGCCATGATCCTACTGACTAGTATAGAGTTATGAGATATATTACGACTACCATTCAAAAGGGATTGTGTGCTGCTGTGTTTGGCCAGGTGCTGCTGCTTGTTTCAGACAGCCATGTAATTATATGATAAAGCCTGACACATGACATCACTGGCCCCGTGAACGTGATCTCCCTCCCATTCTGCCATGTAGACTAATCACACATCCCTGCAGGGAATGAGTCTAGACGGAAATCATTTCTGGTGGGTAAAACCATTGATGTGGTATATGAAGTCAGATTATAAAGTGATAAGGGTGTTATATTGAAGCCAAATTAAACAATGATTCAATCTGACAAACTTCTCAAGAGTATGTAATCGAACCAGCAGTTATGATGCAGAGCAGTCCGGCCCCCTTGTGGACCTTGGATATGGACAGTGCCTGGGCTGTTTATCTCGTATCCAACAGCTTTTCTTCAGGCCCTTGTTCATGAGCCTATCTTCATCCACCAATCTTTGGCTTTGCTTATCCAAAGTCTGCCCAGGATTTTGCTCCTTGTTTCTCAAGTTTAAAGTTGCATGTTATCACCTGGCATGTGCAAGTATGCCAAAAATCACGAAAGAGGATTACACTACCTTTAGCCAAAAATAAATTCTTAGGCAAAGAGTGTTTCTTCCATCACTACTAGGTAAACCCAGGAGGCCACTTTATAGTCATAGATAGGATGACGTGGTGAAACACAATGCCTATGATCTGGACGTCATGGACCCTGATACATTACGCAGAACTTTTTATAAACCCTTCGGAAGATATTTTACACCTGCCGAAGTCACACAACTCTAGTTTTCCCTAAGGTCATTCCCTTCTTGAGGAGATAATCTGGTTTATCTCCTTGATTCTTTGTCAGTGGTTGACAGTAAGACACAAAAAGGTGCAAGAGAAATGCGAGAATGAAGAATGTGAGAGCCCTGATCTTTTCTTCCATGTTGATCCCAAAATAACAGCCTTTGGCATTGTTCAAATTTCAAATTTCCAGTCAATGATTGCTGGCTTTTTTCTTGCTAAACCCTCTCACTAAACTTTGAGGTAATTCCCTATTTTGTCAAAAATGTCACTGAATGCTAGTGTGTGGAATCTGTGCCTAACATGTATTCCTACTTTTGATCCTCAAAACTTAAATTGTAGAAGCCAAAAGGACATTCCCCTGTGGTAGAAAACTGGGACGATAGCACGGTTGAAAATAATTGTATCTGCATGCGTTGCATAAATCCTTCTGCTTGGATCACATCTGCAGAGACACAGAGGCGCACAGAGCTCACGTGTTTAAGAGCCGGCCTCAAGGCGCTGCAGTTTGTAGTGCACATGTGGGTGTGCGAGTATGTCGAGCAGTGGTTGGCTGTTTCTGCCCGCTTTTCCCCCTCTGAAGCATGGCTTTTCCCCAGTGTATATTTATTTTATTGCTGTCAAGGGCCGACAACCAAACTGGGAGGTGTGAGCACAGCAGCAGGCCTCCACATTGAAGGCGACTGTAGTGAGAGACTCCTTGGCGACGGATCTGAGAGCACTCCCTAAGTATCACTTGTTGTTTTATGTGCGCAAGAGTTAGCAATCCGAGTTGGTTTTGAAAGAATGTTGTCATTCAGATTTAAACTTCTAGGCCACGTGGTCAACTGGATCCTGCGCACACAAGATAAACAATGTGTAGTCAACCAAAGTCTCAAGAACATGCAATTCCCCTCGCAAGCTTAATAGGAATCTGTAATTGATTCAATCTGTGCGTCAGATAGGTGCCAAATTAGAAGCAGGAGTAAACACATGCCTTCTCTCCTATGCGGCCTGGATATGCCACAGAGAGCTGCTTTTGCTCTTCCTCAGTCCTTGACTCATTCTGTGCCCCCCCCCCCCGGCTCTGCCCTCCACCAAGACCCCCTCTGGAAGCAGGGCCTCTGAAGAAGAGTGTAATATCACCTGCAGGTATTTTTATCTTCCCCGGAAACCCACCTTCATTATGCTCGTAACTTCCCCGTCATTCATGACGAGCAATAAATCGGCCAAGCATTTCCTGTCACAGAGTCTCCATACTGTGACAATACTTGAGCTGGTTGTCAGTATTGTAATCATTCCCTGCAGGCTGTTTTGGATGTGAAGAGTACATGACCCTCCATGGCCGAGGAGAGAACTTAATTCGCAGAATTCCTTAGAAAATGAAAGCTGCACAAAAACACTTGTGTGTTTGCGGATGCAAACACACAAGTTAGTGAGAGCCACGTTTGGTTAAACTGAATGTAAGCCTTTCTAACTCGCAGCAGCCATATGCACATGAGCTTTCTTAGTATAGCTCGATATGTCAGAATTCTGCTTTAAAACAAATGAACAAAGAAAGTAACTTATGGGTTTCGAGTACAGCAAATTTAAAACCTCTTGCCATCAGTTAATAATTCTTCTGTTGACAACTTAAGATTCTGTCCCGAACCCATGTCTATTTCTAAACTGGCTAGACCTGTTAGCAGACATATTAATCTTAATTGTGGCTACAACCTTTGACAATATGTGTCCTTTCTTCTTGGGCATGGATCCTGATAAAGAGGAAAAGTATCTTCCCTATTCCAGCCAAAGGAAAAGCTGTCAGGTAATTGAAATAATGTGAACAGTTTTCTAATAGTCTCCTATTTTGGACTTAACCTTGAAGATCTGTCTCTGACTTCTCTGTTGATTTTGTGATGAAGCGTGAGATGGTGAAAAGCAAAAACATTTTTCTGCTCTTTCTTCCTTTCACGTTTATAGTGATGTAATGAACAGCTGAGAGCGACTCATTGTCACTTAGTCAACACGATGTAATCCCTTCTAGGCCTTGGCAGGGTCTGAGGGATTACTATTTGAAGCGTTTAACTCAACAATAAAGAAATTTACCAAAAAAAGGGTTTTGAACGTGTTCTACCACGCTGAGTAGAACCACATACACAGATCCTGAGAGCGTCCACTTGGCAAAGGTGCTCAGCGGTGATCGTTTCCTTCGTCCGGTCATGTTATGATGATGAGCGAGTATTCCTTCTTCCTGCCGTGTTATGATGAGCAATTATTCCTTCTTCCTGCCATATTGTGACGATGAGAGAGTATTCCTTCTTCCTTTCATATTTTGTGATAATGAAGCAGTCAAACAAACACTCTTCTGATGTCACAATCAAACTGCTGGGCAGATCAGCATGCTGAAGCGGCTTGGCGGTCCAATAGACCAAGCCGGCCAAATGCAAGTCCATTACTAGATCAGATCACAAAACCCAAAAAGCATCAACTTGGAAAGTGGTTTCCCTGGCGCACCCTCTCAAAAGGACCCTGCCTAGGACCAGGACTCCTTGAGGTCCCCGGGTCTCCCTGAAGGCCCTGCTGCGGCTCGTCCAAAGCATTCTCTCCCCCACATACAACAAACAGCTCGCCTGCAACTCATTATGGCTTACCCTAGTCACAGACGAGATTCATTACCTCTGTGTGCTCTCCATAAATCACAGGTCGTTACTCATTCTAAGTTGCTGCACTGCAGGCCATATTCGGTGATAGGGAAAGTCTTTTTTATCTTCTGCAGCCGTTTCGCTTCGAGGTTGACCTGCCCACCGCAGCCGGACAATGAAACACTTGATTATAATAAATGGGAGCGGGGGCGGGGAGTTGACAGATCTAGCTGGTTCTGGTCTACGACCTTGTGAGGGGGCTGTGTGAACGTGGCCTGAGCAACAGGTGGGTCTGAGACGGGTGGTCAGATGGACGTCGAGGCGTCATTAGGCTGATGTTGGCAGCATACTTGGAGGAAGGAATCCGAACTTCTCGACAGAGCCATCCAGCAGCTGTCCTTGACTCCTTTCTCGACTCCCGTCTGCGCATCAACACGATGACATCATGGGAAATACTGCCGCCGGGAACCGTACTAATAGATACTTTTTGTGGATCTGAGTTGTGGAGTCGAGTAGCTGTAAGGGTCAGTGGATGCCATCTTTTTTACAAGGGAAATATTGCATTAAGGTTCATTTGACAACGTCCTTCATACATCAACAAAAAACCCAAGACCGTATATCTCAGCAGACCACGGCCCCCGCGGTGGTTCTCAGCTCTCAGCTGTCTGGAAACCGGAGCTGCAGACCCCTGAGCCTCGTCCAGCACGGGACGGGTCACCCGCCCAGTCCTGCTGACCGGAAACACACGCACACACTCACACACTCACACACACACACACACACACACACACACACACACACACACACACACACACACACACACACACACACACACACACACACACACACACACACCGGTTGCTTAGTACACACCCAAACACACACACGCACCCACAGTTTCTTAGTATACACATGCTAATACACACACATATTCACGCACCCTTGCTTACACGCATTCAAACACAGACACATTTACGTGCACAGTATTTTTAGATCCCAGGAGAATGCTCTGTTTATGTTTAAGGTAAACTGACATTCAACCGCATGGAGAGATAGATACTCTTTGCTGGCTCCTCCCCCCTCCCCCTCCCCATTAGACTGTTTTGTATTTATCAAGGCCAATATCAGTTTGTCCTTTCAGAGAAACATCTCTGTAAATAGACAACTGCTCCTGTGCCTTCAATTTCTAAACATCTCAACACGAAGCCTTCAGTGGGATACTTTTTGTATCTTTTCTAATAAAGGGCTAAAAGTTTTGGCTTTCATTTTGGACACATTTTCACATTAGCACCAGCAGTAGCTTTGAGAGCTGAACATCTATTCCAGTATAACACAACCCAGAGCCCTATTAAAACAGGGTAGGCCCGGCAACCGTAGGTTGATACGTGTGCGGGTATTTTAAAGGCTTTTAAAAGTGTGTACGCCTGTGTGTGCGTGTGTATGTGTGTATGTGCATGTATGTGTGTGTGTGTGTGTATTTCTAGGTTACTATATGTGTGTAAACGAGAGGGGGAGGTGTAACCCTTTGTTCACTGATAGTAGGGGCCGTGGTGGGGACGGGATTCGTGGTGGCAGCAACACTAGGGTGGTCCCTGGATGGGGGCACTGCTGGGCCCTTGCTGGGCCCTTGCTGGGGCCCCTGCTGGGGGTGATAATTGGAGGCGGGAAGGAAGACGTGTGGGGGGCCCATTGGGAAGGTGTTGTTTGGGCCTTCGCACCACGGGCTATTTGAGTCGATAGCGTTTCAACACTGTATAATGCCACACACAGTGGAGGACACATTGAATACAATGCTGTTAACGATGCCTATAAATAAGTGTGTGTGTGTGTGTGTGTGTGTGTGTGTGTGTGTGTGTGTGTGTGTGTGTGTGTGTGTGTGTGTGTGTGTGTGTGTGTGTGTGTGTGTGTGGGAGAGTTTCGATGTCAATCTGGAATGGGCTATTCAATAATAACCTGTTCTCGTCAACAAGTTTGTAGTTCACGAAGCGTCAGGTTAACCACGAGGGAAATAAGTCATAAGGAACATCCCTATTCCCTAATCCAGATATTGGACCTGGGATGTATTCACTGAACATTTTTCCATCCATATAGACAGTTGACTTGATTTTTTATGGGATTGCGCATTATTGATAGCTTGCAATTCTTGGGTCTCTCTCTTGTTATACGCCTAGGTTGAGTGGAACATATTTTACTTCCACAAATAGTGCTGGCCTTATGCCACAATGTAAAATGTAATGCAGACATTACATTTAAACCAAATCCTTATTTGACCCAGTGGTAAACAGCCTCCTCTCCTTTACCTTGTTTACATAATCCCTCTGGTATCTGCTATCACTGTGGTTGAATTCCCCAGCCCCCCCCCCCCCCCCCCCCCCCCACACCCCCAGATATTACTTTGGTGGGCGTTGGGGCAGGGAGAGAGGGTGTCTGGTTTCCCACCACAGCCTGATCTTGTTCCCTGTCTGGTCCTCATGTCGCCAGCCTACTGCAACCTTTGGCCTAAAATACCCCACAGTGACCCATGGCGCACCTTCATTACAATGCCCTGCTCAAGGGTTACACTACAGATGGAAACGGAGGGGATGGAATGTCCCTTTGGATTCAAGCAGGGACTTTCCGTTTTTCTATAGCAATTTGGGAAATTATTCCATTGTCTATTTATACAATATGAAACAAATACACAGAAACTGCCGTTAGATTCTTATGTGTATAATTCACTTTTTTGAGAGTGTAAAGACACACAATTATATTTTTAATCATCATAAAAAATGCAAAACATACCCATGGAGAATCCATACCTGTGTGTATACCAACTTTAAACCGGTAGACATTTAGCTTTTGTCAACGTGTCCAGACACCGTAGAGATAACACGTGAATCACAACCAACTTCAAACCTTAAAGAAGCATGTGTCATTTGTCAGCAGCATGCTAAGTATACACACACACTTAGTGTTTGGAAGGGATTAATCCAAACTTTATGTCTTCCTAGTCCTCCTGCCTAGTCACTCTGCAGCAGCCAGAGGCTACCTGGTCCTGCTTTGTGATCTTCCTCTGCCTTAAGTGTAGTTCTGGTTCTGTGGCTTTCTATGTCTCTCTCTCCCTCTCTCTCTCTATTCCGCCCCCTGTGTGTGTGTGTGTGTGTGGTGTGTGTGTGTGTGTGTGTGTGTGTGTGTGTGTGTGTGTGTGTGTGTGTGTGTGTGTGTGTGTGTGTGTGTGTGTGTGTGTGTGTGTTAGGACTGAACGATCTATCGTTTTCGACCGAAAGTCGCGATCTCAAGCATTACGATTTTGGGATCGTCAAAGCTGCGTTTTTATTTTATTTTTTATTTTTTATTTAATTTTATATGCAATTATTTTGATGCTGATGAGCCATTGAAGCAAGTTTACTTGAGAAAGAGGGCTCCCTTTTTATTTGACTTTTTTGGTTGTTGTTTCTTAGGTACTTGAATAAACAGTCTTGCATTTGAAATCTGTTGCCAGCAGTTTTCATTATTGCATTACCTTAATGGAATTCATTGGTTATATTAATTTATACTGAAACTTGATTTAAAGAAAATAAATCGTGGTTGAAATCTAAACCGCAATCTCTACCAGAAAAATCGCAATTTCAATTTTTTCTTAAAATCGTTCAGCCCTAGTGTGTGTGTGTGTGTGTGTGTGTGTGTGTGTGTGTGTGTGTGTGTGTGTGTGTGTGTGTGTGTGTGTGTGTGTGTGTGTGTGTGTGTGTGTTTGTGTTTGCATAAGTGCGTGTGCATATGTGTGTGCATAGCGGTGCGTCTGTGTATGTGTGCATAGGTGTATGTGTGAATAGGGTTGTGTGTGCATAGGTGTACGTGTGGCTGTGTGTGTGTGCCGCAGGGATGATCTGGGCCGGTCCACACAGGTCCAGGTTGTAAGCCTGACGTGTTTCCCTAAACAAGGTGAGCGCTGGTGCACACAGTGAAGAGCCTCTGAAGGCATGCGGTTAGGTTGTGTCTCACCGGAGGTCCCCCTCCGCCCCGCTGGTGCTCAGCACTCTGCACGCTGTGATGTTGTCTTTCAATGCCTTCGCTTTCATACCTCACAGGGCGAACAATGGATTTAAAAATAATAACACATTTACTTAACAGGAGTACTTTTAGGATCTTTGCCGTTTTGAGAGGTTTTGGATCGGGGTTTCTTAGTATAGCTCGATATGTCAGAATTCTGCTTTAAAACAAATGAACAAAGAAAGGGGTTGGATCGGGGTTTGTGCCAATTTCCATTGGCACCTGTGAAATACATCAGTACCTGTGAAACTCTATCTATGATTATTATTATTGCAAAGGAACCAACCCCAACGTGACTGTTTCTGTTAAATAGGAATAAAATGTTAATAAACTATTATTATGATTATAGCATGAAAAAGAACCCAACGTGTCCTGGGGTCCAAGTTTGTGAAACTGTAAAGAGAGTAATTTGCTTAACAAGCTCCAAGCTCTTTGCACTAAATCAACGTATTCCCGGTGATGGAGAGCATAAGAATATCATGTGTTATTACAGTTTAGTGATTCGGAAATGTTTCCCTTTGGGGCTGGAACTGATTTAATAAGGAACACACTAAAGGACTACGCTGTCTCGTGCTATGCTCGGGTTCCTACCATGCAGTACCTGTGGCTTCTCGTGTGCCCAGAGTGAAAAGAAAAGGAAATAGTTTGCATTGCAGAGAAAATTCAGACCCACTGTGGAATGCTTGTGGCAAACTAAAGCCATGGTCAAGTGGGTCTCAGTGCCCTTATGAGGTAGGGAGAGAGAGAGAGAGAGAGAGAGAGAGAGAGGGAGAGAGGGAGAGAGTGAGAGAGTGAGAGAGGGAGAGAGGGAGAGAGGGAGAGAGAGAGAGAGAGTGAGAGAGAGAGAGAGAGAGAGAGAGAGAGAGAGAGAGAGAGAGAGAGAGAGAGAGAGAGAGAGAGAGAGAGAGAGAGAGAGAGAGAGAGAGAGAGAGAGAGAGAGAGAGAGAGAGAGAGAGAGAGAGAGAGAGAGAGAGAGAGAGAACGAGAGAACGAGAGAACGAGAGAGAGAGAGAGAAAAAACAGCCTGAGGGAATATATTTGACTAGACCCTCCAAACAAGAAGTTTTTCAAGTTTTGGAAATGCGGGGCCGATTTTGCTCCCCAGCAGCCTGACAGACACCGGCTTGAACGCACAAAAGCACACAACAACACACTCAACACACACGCACAAACGCGCACCGCCGTGCCCTCGTCGTCTAGACCAGTCATTCCCAAAGACTGGGTCGCAACCCAGAGATTTAAATTGGGTAGCCAAACTAATGTAAATAAAAAAATTACAAAATACTTTTTATTTTATTTTTTTACACATTGGCGTTCAATTTTTTTTTTTTATAGATAAGGCCTATTGTGAATTGGGTCGCAATTGTTTGTAATTAAAAAAAAAAGCGTCCCCAGTAAAAAAAGTTGGGGAAACACTGGTCTAGACTTTCCTTCCACAGCACCGTGGAGCGTGTCGGAGCGTGTCGGAGCGCGGGCACGCTCGCGAGTAACGCGTCAGACCCAGGGACCTGTTAAAGAAGGGCAGACCTCTTGAGGTCGCGTCGTGCCGCAAAGGGTGTTTGTGAGCGTCCCTCCTTCCACTCCCGCCTCCCCCTCCCCGTCCAATCAGGGGGGGTTACGGACCCTGTGGAAAATGCCGGGAGAGCCGTGGCGACCATGAAGGGCCTCACTCATCGGGCCCTTTATCCCACAGGGGCCCCCCCACCCCCCTCAACCAGGCTGAGTTGTAGTGACAGAAGTGGCAGTTTGTCAACCCCCCCCCCACCCAAACTTCCACTTTACTCAAGGGCTTATGACACACAGAGTCCTTCTCTTCTCACTCCACGCTTGGTTTGTCGTACGTCTCGGCCTTTGTCTCCCAGGTCTGAGCCCTTCCTGTCTTATTTTGGGTGTCAAAGAGCCTCAAGGTGTGTCTGTGTGTGTGTGTGTCTGTGTGTGTGTGTGTGTGTGTGTGTGGGTGTGTGTGTGTGTGTGTGTGTGTGTGTGTGTGTGTGGTGTGTGTGTGTGTGTGTGTGTGTGTGTGTGTGTGTGTGTGTGTGTGTGTGTGTGTGTGTGTGTGTGTATGTGTGTGTGTTGGGCCTGTCCTGTTGTTTACACCATTGGGGATGTAGCACGAGGCGTGACCTGGAAAATAAGCTGACTTCTTCTCGTGTTTCTCTGTCCTCCCTGTCAACACTCAGACCCAGTGCCAGACGCGATGCTCGGGCTCACTGAGAGACATTCCAATGTTGTTGTTCTTTTAACTCGTGTTTTCCTACCAGTGAAACAACCCAAGGTTGGCATTTAAAGCCTGAAATGAATGTGATAGGTCCGATTGTAATTTCATTTAATGAGCGACAGAAATCCAGATGTTAGCATCATGGCCATAAACTCTAATGTGCCACGTACAATTTTGCTGATGCATGGAACTTGGTTTTGTATCACCATCCCGAGTTGTATCGCAGAGTCTGCACTGGACACGCTGGAGGGCGCAACGTAACGCTGCACACACTAGCATGCTTGTGTGTGTCGGGGGGGTCTTTCCTGGGTTTTTAATGCACCAGATTTCATTGTCCTCTTGGTCCGATGTTATACTCCTTAGATAGCTATGGTGTCCAGTAAAGGGGACGTTCTAGGGTCTGGTTGACTTGTGGGCTTATTGGTGTATCTGGCACGGTATTTCTGTCTCTTTCGCTCTCTCTATCTCTGGCTATCTTTCTCTCTATCGCTACACCATGTCTGTTGCTATGTCTATGTATCTCTGTCTCTCTCTCACAAGTTCTCACGCTATCTTACCCTCACACAATCTCTCTCTCTCTCTCTCTCTCTCTCTCTCTCTCTCTCTCTCTCTCTCTCTCTCTCTCTCTCTCTCTCTCTCTCTCTCTCTCTCTCTCTCTCTCTCTCTCTCTCTCTCTCTCTCTCTCTCTCTCTCTCTCTCTCTCTCTCTCTCTCTCTCTCTCTCTCTCCCCCTCTCTCGCTCTCTCTCTTTCTCTCTCTCTAAGACCAGATAGGGAGAGGATCCTTCTTCAGTTTACAGTCCGTTCCCTTTTGGAACGCCCTGTCGCTGCTTCCTCAAGTCTACTGTAAATATAATTTGATATTGTTTGAGAAAAACAGAACCTGAAGGAAAGAATGAGATAACTTAGAAGGAGAGCGACCGAATACGGGCAAGACACAGAGAGGGTTACTGATGATAGTCGAGAGGAGACAGGACAGTCCACAAGAATCACTGTCTGGTGATTTCAACGTGGCATCCATGAGCAGTGAGCTGGAGAGAGCGACATTGTGGGACGGGAGCTGGCGTTCCTTCCGTCTCCATGGCCATATGCCGACCCCAAGCATGCATTCCCCCGCAAACATCCAGCAACTCCTTTATTTTTTCTCTATCAACTTAAATATGCAGGAAATGTTGTCATGAAGGCTGGAGTGATGGTTTGGTTTGAAGGAGCGGGATTCCCACAGAGTTCTGCAGCTGTACAGCAGTGGGCTTATGCAAGGGAGGGCGACTTTAGTCCCGGGAACAATACATCCCATGCATGCCTCGGACAAAACGTTGGCTGTCACAGGCGTGTAGCAAAGGAATTTATGTTCTGTGTGTGTGTGTGTGTGTGTGTGTGTGTGTGTGTGTGTGTGTGTGTGTGTGTGTGTGTGTGTGTGTGTGTGTGTGTGTGTGTGTGTGTGTGTATGTAAGTCAGTGTACATCTGTGTTTTTGGCCATGCTTTTTACATGGATGTTTTGTGTGTTCCAGATGTTTGTTTTTGTGGGCCTTCATTTCAACGTGAACATTTTTGTTTTTTATTGTCATGTGTGTGTGTGTGTGTGTGCGTGTGTGTGTGGTGTGTATGTGTAAGGTGTGTGTGTATGGTGTGTGTGTGGTGTGTGTCTAATGCGTGAGACTTGGCCTTTGCACTTTTGCACATCATCTTGGCACGCACTTCTTCTGTGTAGTGTGGGATTGTAATTTTTCCCTCGCTCTCTCTCTCCGAAGCCAACGTCTTTGTTGATTATGGAAGTGATGGCAGATCTTCAGCTGCCCAGCTCTGCGACAGCTGCTGGTAGCTCCATCCTCTTTCTCTCTCTCTCTCTCTCTCTCTCTCTCTCTCTCTCTCTCTCTCTCTCTCTCTCTCTCTCTCTCTCTCTCTCTCTCTCTCTCTCTCTCTATCTCTCTGCCTCATTATCAATGTTATGGAACAAAATGCACTGGTTTCCCACTGGTCAGGGTAAACAGCAGATGGGCGAACCCAAGAGAATGACTACTGGCTTCTGTGCTTCATCACCTGCTACTCCATATCCACAGTGCCTGCTGAGTATTAGAGTATTAGTCGTAAATAAACTCCTGGATCCCTCTCGGATGGAATGCAGATGTGTATTTGTGTGTGTGTATTCATTTATATCGTAATATGCGTGCCTATCTGTGCTTACCTAAATATTGTATACCTAGCTGCTTGAGAGGCCGGGTTTTTGTTTGCCTCATTAATCAAGTAAGTGCGAGACCTTCGTCTCTCTAGGGGGGCAGACATCTTGAAAGACCATTAGACACGTTTCAAGCCTCTCTTGAGAAGGCAAAGGCCATGCCGGTTATTTACCCCAAGGTGCGGCAGCCAAGAGAAAGATTGACTGTGTGTTTGTTGATGAGTCACCCTGACTCACGGTCAATCAACAGTCGCAGGCCTCCTCGGAACATCAACTGACTTTCGGCTGAACTTCTTGTTTAGTTCTTGATGGGGGGTGGGGGGGGTTGCGTTGACTGGGGGGGTTGCGTTTGTTGTAAGCTAGGACCGAAGGATGGTCCGGCCATCGTGTCTCTCGTGCGCTCGTTCAAGGCCCAGTCCACGGCCGGCGGGGCCCCCTTGCGTTCACCCAGATGCTCGCCTGTCCCCAAGGGCGCGGGAAGCAGGAGATGATCACACCCGAGCGGGCGCTGAAAGGAATTTGTCCGCTCAGCGTTTTCTTTTCGAAAACGGCCCGGCGAGTTGTTGTTACTAGGGTGTTCAGTGGGTCGGCAAGGGGATTTGGGAGGGAGATCAAGCTATTAATTAGCCGGAGCGTTTCAACGGGGGGGAACTCTACGGCTGGAATTGGAACTGACGTGCCACGTCGACTGTAATGCCAGCGGTGGCTCTCTGCCAGGGGGGGCCGTGCGCAGGCACGCAGACGGACACCCCCCCCCCCCCCCCCCCCCCCCCGCTGCTTTCTGGCCAGCTTTGGGGAGGGATTGTGGGTGTTTTGGCTGCGATGTGGGGATCAGATCCTGAGAGGTATTGGGCGACTGATGTGGAAGCAGATCCCTGGTGGCACAATGGGCAGGCTCAGGAGAAATGCCTGGCTGTGCCTGCCATGATGGATCGCGGGCTACGGGTTGATCGCAGGCTACGGGTTGATCGCAGGCTACGGGTTGATCGCGGGCTGATCGTGGGAGTCAAGGGTGAGTGGGGTCATGTGCAGCCCCTTGCTGGGAGAGGAGGCAGGCCTGCTTCCTGTGTCAAGTGACCCGACAGGCCAGGGGTCAGGGATACTGCTGGGGAAGGCTGCGATAAGAATCTGCAGGAATTTTATCAGTGAGAAAAATCTTCACACTCACACAGCACACACAGAGGCCTCTGTGCCCGCTATATGTTATACCTGTAAGCTCGGTTATGAAACGATGAAGTCGAAAAATGACAAATCATTGATCAGGAATCGGAGGCCAAGATGGAGCAGTGTGTTCTTAAAGAGCCTTGTTGGTTTGGGAATACCAGAGGAATGAGGTTACGCGCTTAGCCAGAGGCAGGCCTTGGGAATTGCCAGTTCCCATCCGTGAGATGAGACTTGGCGGTGATCAGCACCTGGTTTTGAAGCTTCCCTCGAGGTAGGAGCAGGCAGGATGTTCCAGCTGCTCGACGAGCTGACAGCTGTTTTCTGTGACGGAAGCGCCGTCAATCCCAGAACAGGGGAGCCGTTTGTAAACAGCAGGTCTTTTCCGACCCGCGGGGCAACCTACTGCTGACCTTTAACAGATTTGTGTCATCCAAAAATGTCTAAAGTCAATGTCAATGGCTGTTGACTTTGCTTTCAGTTCTGTGCTCACCGTGTGTGTCTGTGTCTGTGTGCGCCGAGAGATGTGTGCAGCAAACCCAACACTGGTCCTAATCCTTCCCCAGCAGTAGTGTAAACACAGGTACAATCGCGCCATTATGGGCCACACTGGGTTCTTCAGAACTTTTTGGATGGCGTCATTCATGTTCATTTTTTGGGGTTGTTTGCATGAGCAAAAGCAACAAGGAGCCCACTGAGAGATAACAGAAAAGGCAAGAGCAAACATATCACCGTGGTGTGTTTCCTGTCCCTGCCTTTGTTTCCCCCTGGTCTCCTGGGGGGGTTGAGGGTGGGCTGCTGTGGTACACACCGGGCTGGGTGTAACCTCACTCCACAGTTGAGACTTCAACCCCAGTAAATCACTCTTCTCCCCCCCCCACCTCCAACCCCCCTCCTCCCCATCCCCCCCCCTCTGTGTTTTTATGACCCAGGTCTGTCATGGCTCCAAGGTGTGGGGAGAGGCGGCTCTGCCAGAGGACCTGGAGACGGAGAAGACCCTCCGTGTGTCCCGCAGCTTCCTGAATGACGACGAGGACTTTGCTGCCGACGAGGCATCGGGAGGTGGGCTTAGCTGGAGGGAGACAGCGGGATGGGCTAAGCTAGAGGGAGACGGGGGGGGGGGGGGGGGAAGCCTGAACCTCAACAGCAACTGTTCTTAATTTATAGGAGCTGTATGTTTTTGGTTTTGCATTCCCGACATTGTCGTCTGTCCGTCCGTCCCGTCCCCACTGCCCCCCAGTCCGTAAATTGTTTTGCCGTGGGGTGATTGACACAGGAAATACTTGAAGACATACGCAATGTAGAAGCAATTTCAAAAGTCATTAGCATTTACCTCTCAAAGAGTTTCAACATTCGCATCATGTCATGTGCAATTATTGGCAAATCTTTTTTGTTGTTAAAGTATTGTCATGTAAACCTGAAGTCAACGTGGTGGTGGGTTGACTTTAGGTTGGTTAATGTGGTGTCAGAGATGGCGTCTAAACCTGGGTGCTGCTTACAGCTCCTCAGAAGGCCTATCGAACTATTGACTGTATTCACAGAAAGCTCACTCTTGAAGATACATTGTTGCCCTTGTTCTACTCCACCATTGAAGCTGTGTTTGACCAGGCGTGATTTATATCTTACAGAGCTTCCAAGTGGAGAGGACGGGGGAAGCACACCATGGACCGATGCCCCAGAAACCACAAGTAAGTCATTTACTGGGGCTACTGGGGCCTGAAGCTCCCCGGATACACCTTGTTGACGCACAGAACCCCTCTCTCCTACAGCAATTCACTCTGTAGAGCCACCTATTGGCTCCACATATAGCGGTGGCTGGTGTGTGTGTGTGTGTGTGTGTGTGTGTGTGTGTGTGTGTGTGTGTGTGTGTGTGTGTGTGTGTGTGTGTGTGTGTGTGTGTGTGTGTGTGTGTGGCTGTGGCTGTGGGTGTGTTTTTGTGGGTGGCCGTGTGTGTATAAGTGCTTGCATGTGTGTGTGTGTGTGTGACTATGTTTTTCTGTGTTTGAGTGTAATGCATGCTAGAGAATGTGTATGTGTGTGTCTTGTGTGTGTATGTGTGTGTGTGTGTGTGTGCGTGTGTGTCTGTGTCGAAGTACTTTTATTTGTGTTTGTGTGTGTATGTGTGTCTGTGTCCATGTGTGTATGTGTGTTTCTGTCCGTGTGCTGGTGGTTTTGTTTGTGTGTGTGTGTGTGTGTGTGTGTGTGTGTGTGTGGTGTGTTGTGTGTTGTGTGTGTGTGTGTGTGTGTGTGTGTGTGTGTGTGTGTGTGTGTGTGTGTGTATGTGTGTACCTCCATGCCTGCCTGCACATGAATGGTGTTCCCTTCTCTTCCTGCTGCTGCATCTCACAGAGTCAGGTCAAAACAGGGCCCCACATCTTTAGGAGACACACAGACATCCTCTCTCCTCCTGAAAGCCCAGAGAGACGCATGAGAGACATGATAAAAGCTCTGGCAGACATCACAAAACATCCTTGTTTTGAATTCCACCCACAGGAAACTTCTCTCCAAAGTCGGATATATATATACACTGCTCAAAAAAATAAAGGGAACACTAAGAAATGCCACCCCATACCATTACTGACCCACCGCCAAACCGGTCATGCTGGAGGATGTTGCAGGCAGCAGAACGTTCTCCACGGCGTCTCCAGACTCTGTCGCGTCTGTCACATGTGCTCAGTGTGAACCTGCTTTCATCTGTGAAGAGCACAGGGTGCCAGTGGCGAATTTGCCAATCTTGGTGTTCTCTGGCAAATGCCAAACGTCCTGCACGGTGTTGGGCTGTAAGCACAACCCCCACCTGTGGACGTCGGGCCCTCATACCACCCTCATGGAGTCTGTTTCTGACCGTTTGAGCAGACACATGCACATAGAATACGAACTGCCCTGACTAGGGATTGCCCAAAACCGAACAAATTCACAACTTTCCAGTATGTGTAGACACGTCACTGCCCATACTTACGGGCTTGGAAACGGAAAGCTTGAAGTGAGCGATTGGATGTTTTTGTTGCTAAATTACTCCACCTAATCTCCCTGGACATGACCAACACAAATGAAGGCTATCAATCCCTGTCTTGGTGTTCCTGTGAAATCATGCTGATGGTGGTGTAAATGTGACTCATCCCGTAGTGCATTGACTCTGCTTGAAACTGCGATTTGTGCTGTTTCGGTGTCAAAGGTCTGTTTCATGTGAAATGTCTCTCGCCGTTGTGGCAATGCGTTGGAATAGTTTCCTGTCTCGCTGTAGAGCCAGAGCCTTCCATCTCAAGCCTTAAGGGGCTATTAATACCTCCACGGCCCCCTCACCCCCTCAGCAATTTCCCTGGCACTGCACAGCTAAAATTAAATGTAAGTCAGACTGTTTACGGCCGTGTCAAAGACAATGTCCATCGGGGGGCAGGCTCTTCAGTTTGTCCTTGATGCCACACCCGGGGCCCCTGACAGGCCAGGATAGTATATTACATCATGGTTTTTGTCGCTGACATTAGAGTAGGGGCATATACATTCACAATCACATACATAAAGTATGATCCGTGTTATTGGCCCCTGGAATTAGGATATGGACAGCACATGTCCATATCTCTTTTAACATTCTTTAACGTCAGATACAAGTATATGATGCAGTTATCTGTGAATAACAACACTAGATAAGAACAGCAAAGAGGTTTTGTTGTTGTTGATGTTGTTGTTGTTACTATCCATTCGAGAAGTACGCTCTTCTCCATAATCGAGCGGCAGTTAAAAACTATCTTTAATGTTCAACCTCTGGCTAACCTTAAGCCGTTGGCGTCTAATAAGCGCAGGTTTAAAAATAGGACCAACGATATCCTTCATGGAAGTTGGGAAAGATACAGTGTGACATTGTTAATAACTGAAGGATTTGGCCTAAAACACCCATGTTTTGCAGCTCAACCTTTGACTACAATAGGCCTCGTTACTATGGTTTATTGCTTCTTCTGCTATAAACTTCCTAGTTTTGTGTGCCTGCAAAGGTCACTAATAGGAGCTTGACACCATGCAGTATTTTTCCCTGATGTATTTAATACCTCCACGGTGGTTTGGAGTTTGCACGCGGTCCACTTTATATGTCCTATGATTAGATGAGGTGGCTTATTGCAATGCTCTTATATCAGCGCGGCAGTGAGGAGGGTTATAGTTGTTGTCCTGCATTGGTTGCTGTACACATCCAGCCCGTAGGATACCATCCTGGCCTCTGGGTTCCCTTCTGGTTCTCTCTGCAGACAAGTAGAGCCGTGAGGCAGATGAAAGCCTTTTCGAAAATTGAAGGGAGCGATCAGTGCTAGGGAGAGAGAGAGAGTTGCAGTTCACAACGAACGAGGCGCGCGGTGCTATCCTAACCCTGACCCTAACAAGGTGTAGCAATCGACAGAGCTAAACCGTAAACCATATGAAATAGAATGAATAACAATAAGTGTAATAGATGAAAATAAATTTGCACAGG
The DNA here is from genome assembly GCF_902167405.1 of Gadus morhua. NCBI lineage: Eukaryota > Metazoa > Chordata > Actinopteri > Gadiformes > Gadidae > Gadus > Gadus morhua. The sequence continues at coordinate 14,906,517 of NC_044048.1, read as the reverse complement.
AAGCTATGTACATTTTTGCTTTCTTCAGACAAAATTAAGCCAGAGCGAAGTGAGCGAGAGCGTTATTTATTAATTTAATCTGATGCGTGGAGTGTTTTGAACAACGTAAAGCTACTCCCATGTTTAGAAATCGATGAATTTAATGAACAACGTTCATTAACTCACAAGGCTAGTATCCTATGCTGTCTCTAACCATGTTAGCTAATGTAAACCATTCACGTCCACTGCTCTAAGGAATCTGAAATTGTTACATTTGGCGATCATTTTCCCCATTGTCCAAACCTTTGCAATAACCCTCTGCTAATCTCAATCCGGTATGGTTTCATCCAGCAGCCTGGAAGAATGTCTTCCACCTCCACAGTAACGTAGTATCTATATCCCCAAGGAGATGTGTGTGGGAGTCAACATTCAGCTGTTCTCTTACATCCGATCCCACTTGCCGCAGGCTTCCTTATTCTGTCATTCCCAGTGCATTATTGTCCGGTTTGTTTGCAAACCATCCAAACAAAGGGGGGGGGGGGGGGGGGGGGGTGGAGGATGTCCAGGCCTTAAAGTTCAACTGATTCCCAGTGCTCACTTTGGAACAATCTCAGTATTGTGCAGTACATATTCACATGGTTTTGACACAGAGCCATAATGTGTCCCCGTCTCAATGGCATGCTTGTGGCTTCCACGGTGTGTCTTATCACCTGTACCTCGAACAATAGAGAGAAGGCAAATCCTATATCATAATCACAGCTCCGGATCAACCCATTCCTGACATTCCTCTGTCATCAAAAAAACAAAAGAAGACGGTAATGTTCAGGAGCAGGGCATGACACCCCTTTTCTAAATGTAAGAAAAGAAGAGGTGCGCTGAGGTTTCCCCAGACGTCACGGTCCTGTTGATCCGCTGGGATTTTAAATGGCGAGCAACCGCAGGCTTACATCACTGCTGGATCTGCTCTGCAACGAAACCCGTGGAAAAGGGGGGCGACACAGAGTGAAGTTAATTCTGTCTTTGGAGGAGGGCAGATGTGGTAAAATGATAACGTAAGACAGGGCCGGGGAGGGGGCTGCTTGGGAGTGGGGGTTGGGGGGCTTGGAAGGGACATGGAAAAGGCCACCCACTCAGTGTTGCGGCCTTTCTCTGGACATTTGGTGGAAGCCATGTGTGCCACTGTGTGTGTGCCTGTTTGTACATGTGCCTGTGTGTGTGTGTGTGTGTGTGTGTGCGGTGTGTGTGCTTGTTTATGTGTGCGTCTGTGTTTGTGTGTGTTTGTGCGCGCTCGCTTGCACGTGTGTGTGTGTGTGTGTGTTTGGGCACGCGTTAGCGTCTCGGAGGGAGGCTTGCAGATCGCTACACTGGGGGGCACAAGGACAAGTGCTGGCAGCTGCAGTTATTTTAGTGAGCTCTTTGTTGTTGCCACGCTGGGCTTTAAAAAGGGGGTCACACACACACACACACACACACACACACACACACTCTAACGCACATAAAACCACCAGCAGCCACCCTGCAGGGCAGCATGCTCAGATGAGGCAGGGCCCAGGGGAATGGCTTTGCTCAACTCTCCATTACAAACTTAATTACCTCGGAGGACAATGCATTGGCTAGAGGACGTCAGGGTTGAGCAACACACAAGCACAGCGTGCTGTAGAGTACAGCAGTCTGATCGTTTTGAGTTAATCTTAGTTTGGGATTGGCCATAGGTTACAGAGTTTGTCCTCCATCGGCAAATAGTTAATTGCCGGGCGCTATGAGTTGCCCCAAGTCCCCATGAAGGTCGCCGTACTGTAGCGCCACTCTGGGTTTGAATGAATGCTCTGAGTCATGGACTAGAGGCCAACTCCTAGCTCCCTGTCACTGATTAGGGGCCAACTCCTCGCTCAATCTTGCCATGTGTATATTTGCCAAAAACAAATCTGTTGCCATGGAGAAGGGGTTCCAACTTCATGATAGGAAATAACTGACCAAGATTTAGCGTGTAGTATGTTGTGACGGACAGGATGGTACAATAGAGTTGAAGATAATACATAGGGCATTTTAAATAGTATGTGAGTGTTTTACATGTTTATTCAGACAGAGCTCCACAGGAGCTTCCTGGTTTCACCCCAAGGAGCCTTCGTTATTATGATCACAACCCCTTTTCAGACAAGATGAGGCCAGATTGTTATTAAGACAAGATGTCTCTGAATGATTGTTTTGACAAATGGCTTCAGGGTCACACATGCACAATACCGCTTCGTTTTCTGGCTGATACTATACGTTTTCTCGTGCATTTCCTTCGGCCTAAAAGAGGACCTTTTTTTGCAGTGAATGAGTCCCCAGATAAAGAGATCAGAGCTGAGCTGCTACTGCTTCACTCTTTGTTTCTCTCTGTCTCTCCCTCTCTGTGTGTGTGTTGTGTGTGTGTGTGTGGTGTGTGTGTTGTTGTGTGTGTGTGTGTGTGTGTGTGTGTCTCTCTCTCTCTCTCTCTCTCTCTCTCTCTCTCTCGTGCAGGTACTTCTTCAGCAAAATGTTCAAGTGAAAAACCTTTCTTGAGAGAGTCCATTTCTTGTACTAATACCCTTGAGTAACACCCTCCTTGAAGTTCTGGTTTCGCGCTGTATGCTTGGTGTGTGTCTGTGGGTCGTATGTGGTTGTGTGTACAGCTGTGCAGCAGCTGGATCCCGCACATCGATGTGAGTGGCAGTTAAGCTGTGATTTACCCTAACCGCTGTCCGTCCAAGCTTACGGACTGGATTTATCAGGAATCTGGACCGGAGTGTTTTATGAACATCCCTACTGTCAACACATCGCTATGGGATTGTGCTGTTTTCATGAGAACGGTTTCATTATAAGCATGCTAAATACAGTTGGCTGTCCTTTAGAGTTGGCAAGCGTTTGCCTTTTTTTTTTTTTGCCCCAAAAATATTTTCCCTCCCATCACTTAAGCTTTTGTGTTATCGGTGTTCATGATTAGCGAAAGTGAACTTCTCCTCGTGTGACTTTCCGATGCGCGCCAAATGGTGTTTGTGGTGCCAAAGTAACGGAAGAACGAGTGAGTCATCACGATGGAGAATGGGGCTGCTTTGTCCCCTTTGCCCTCTGGAGAGGAGTGATGAGGAAGACAACAGGACACTGGCACTCCCAGGGATGCAGCAGGAGCCCAGCGGTTGGGCGTTTTTGGACAGGAGACAAGCATAGAGCAGTGATTGTCTGAGTGTGAGTGTGTGGATGTGTCTGGCCTGTAGGATATCCCCTGCAGCCATACTCTAAAGTGAGGCGTCCCTCGGGTGATTGGTGGCCACGTCTAAAGTTACCAAATGAACATTATGGAAGAGGATACTTTATTAAAACCTGCTCGGCTATAGAAAGAGCCACATAGCCTCATAAACACTAGGTATTGCATTACCAACCACGCCGGGAAGCATCTCTGACCCCCTGCACCTGTTTCCCATTGAATGAATATTTTCAGTCATTTCTCTTTCGAAAAACTCACTTCCTCCCCCTATTCATTTTTCCTGTCTCTCTTGTTTTATTTTCTCGCAACCCTAACCTCTCTGCACCTGCGCAACTAACTCGGCCCTCATCTCACTTTTCCTGTTCGAACCCCGACCTTTGACCCAACCCGACCATATCTCCCCCCCTCTCCAACCTCAACATCGGGGTCTCTCTCTCCCGCCTCCCCCCCCTCCTTGCCTTTGCCCTTACCCCCCCAACCACTTCAAACGCTTACAGTAGACGACTGGTGGGATTCTCCTGAGCTGGGGGCGATACAGAGCCCAGTGGAGCAAGACTACAGTAAGTCCTCTCCTCGTTTTGTTCCTACTGCTCTGGCTTCTCCCCTCCCATCGGCTTTTGCTCAAGCAGCCTGAACCCTCCGACACACAGGTCACCTGTTCCGCTCAGTTATGCATTCATTTCCACAAGCACTCTCTTGCATTGCATTCCCGAGAGGGATCAGATCAGATCGGGCTCTGGCTGTTTGAGGCGAGCTGCTGTGTTGCTGCTGTGTGGTTTTTCCTTTTGCTATCCCATTTTTGTTTTCTTTATTCCCCTTCTCACCAAGAAGCCTCACACTTCCTTCCAGGGCTTTCTGCTGCTACTGGAAAATGGGCTAATTCCAATGAGTAATGCATTTCATCCCACTCCCCCGCACCCGACAACACCAACCGAAGGAAATGCTGGAATAAATAGAATCATGCTTATTTTATCAAAAAATTAATTTGATGAATGAGTTAGATCATTTTTTTCCCGCTCTCTGATCATGTTGGAACATAGCCGCCAGGGAGCGTGTGTAGTCGCGCCAGTGGGTTTTGTGTGGGTTTGTGTGGTCAAAAAGCAAAAGCGTTCCACCGTACCCTGTGGTTTGTTATGTTTACACTGTGCGCCGGTTCCCAAGAAAGCAGAAAATAGATTTGTGGCCCAAGAAAGAATCCCCTCACTCCCAGTAGGAATACGTTTTTAAACTGGTCACTGCTTGGATGACCAGCAGACCGATGCTCCCAGTCTTCTGGCCCCAGCGTTCAGAGAACGAGAGGTCAAGGGAAAGTGCCCTTCTGGGGTTGGTTCTTGCCTTGTTCTTGTGGCCTCCAACTCTCCGTCTCCCTTGTCTTTTTCCTCAGCGGGCCTCGGTGCCGAGTGGGCGCGCTGGGCGCCGGTCGGAGGGGTTAAAGGTCAAGCCAAATGCGGCTGGGCTTTAAAGGCCACACTGGGCCCTCTGCTCAATCAGTTCTTTGTCTGGTTTCATCGGCACTTATGTGTTCAGAGGGGCCCGCCGCACAATGCCGCCACAGTTTAGCTGCACAACTTAAATAGCTAAATACATTTTTGAATTAAAAGTTTGGAATGCTATTTTTCCAGGCTCTGCCTTTTGCCTCACCCCCCTCCCCCCTCCTTCCCCCCTCCCCTGACACACGTCATGTGTGCTCTCTGACGGGTTCACCCTCCCTGTATTCCATCGCTGCTTGACAAGGGAATTTCAGCCCATCCCGATGGAAAAAATGAGGGATGTGCGCGAGAACGGGGGCCGTGCTAAAAGAGAAGAGGCCGCTCGTTAGCAGTCGGTTATCACCACGGAGCCCTAATCAAAGGATCTCAGGGGCCAGACAGAGAGCGCTCGGGCTCCGCTTCGGCCGCTCAACCGTCAGCGAGTACCCAATCAAGTGACGAGATTAGCCGCGGGTCATTTGAGGGCCTTTGATGAGGCGCTTTGATGTTTGCCTGATTCCGGCTTGCCATATTCAGTATTCCGTTGTTGGCTCTGACATCCCCGGCCCGCGCTGCAAGCTATCAGGCCGCTGGCCAAGCTACGTGGAGTCCTGCAGCCATGCTGGTCCTTGACAAGCCCTGTGTGTTTTCATAGCCATTCTCCTTTTTGCTCAAAGGCAAAACGAAGGCCCTTCTCAACAGGGGGATGCGGAGTCTTGTTAGAGTTTACCACCAGGGGTGACTTCTTGTGCCAAATGCTGCTTGTAATCAAAAGGGAATTTAGCTTGTTTTGAGAAAGCCAGACGTTGAACTGCAAGCTAAGGCTTGTTCCCACCGACCTTTCTTTCAATGAGTCCACTGCTTGTGTAAGAGACACAATGGATTTAGGTTTTAATCAGGAAGCACTGTGCAAGCATGATAGAGTTCTGCCACTATTGTCACACCCCTACTGACTTAATTATGGAAAGAGACCATGTGTAAAGTATGTGTATATTTTGTAGATGTCCTTACAAGTTTATCCAGGCACATGTTCCACACAGAATTTCCCAAGTTGCATGGAGGCATTTATTGTATGCTGCAGCCTGCAGCTCCACCAAAAAACCTCTGATGAACTCCTTATGTTAAGCACCACCCTTGGCGGTAAGGCATGCCAAATTAGCATCTGACTGAGAGAGACAGTGCAAATATTAACTTCCACCCTAAAGCCACGTTGCCGATGCTGATATCAGAGGCAGGCGCTCCCATTCCAGCGAGGCGTTGAAGGTGTGAGAATGAGGCCTGCGGAGCACCGAGGCTATTTTAAGATTGGCTAGCTCAGTTGGGACTCAACAGGTTTTTAGCATTCACATGGCAGTGTCAGTTCTCTTTCTGATAATCTGATTTTCACGACTTGATGTTAGCAACATGTATTCGACAAGTGCATCTGATCTGATGTGAACAAAATATGTGTTAAAAATCTAAGTGAAGAAGCAAACCCTAGCATAGCGAAAACCGTGTGATCCGAAACGACAGCCATGTATATAAATGGAGTGCAGTGTGTTGCCAGTATCAACTGTTGAACAGCACTTTACTAGATGCAGAATGCACCTGATACAACCATATTTGTCCCAACTTGACGTTGAGCATGAGGTTCCTATTTCGAGCGCACAAAGCAAATCATAATAGCTCCTTTCAACTAACATTCAACCGACGTCTGAATTCAGAATCTGCCACCAAATCCTTCCGTCTTCACGCTGGACCTACTTATTTAATGTATGTTCAGTTGAGCTAACCCAAACCTCAGAAGTCCATCCATACACCTCCCCCCTCAGTTAAGACTCCCCATCCCCTGCCTACATGATGTGCATGACTTGGTAGTAAGTGGAAATGGGGAATTGTGGAGGCCTCATATCAGTCACTAATCCTTCACACATGTTATTCTTCGGCCTGAGGCTAAGGCTCTATCATAGCGCCCCGCTACCTAATGTCTATATAACATCAAGATAGACTCAATGTCGTCATAACATAAAAAATGCACAGACTCACTGTAGTGTTGCACGGTATACCGATACAAGAAAGGTATCACGATACCCTCACACAAAAAACGATACGATACGATAATAACTCTTTAGTATCGATGCTTTTATAAAAAAAAGAATACTGTAAAGTATACATACACCACCTCTTCTATTCCGCATGGAATTATATTCCGATCAGAGAATTGTATTCCGATTGAGGCGTATTATATAGGCCTATATTAATGCGCCTCAATCAGAGTACAATTCTCTGATCTGTAGAATTTATTTATTGACGTAATTTGCTCAAAAAGCAGGAAAGGACCAAGCTGCTGAAAGTGAAACAATATTGAGACCGAGCTGGACCATTATTCATCTCTTTTCCAGATATTTTAGGTTTTCACCTTGGTTCAGTATCGAGTATCGAGGTATTGTCGGTTAGGTATCGTATCGAAGTCATAATTTTGGTATCGTGCAACACTAACTCACTGTCATCATAACATCAAGATGCACTGACTCAATGTCCTCATAACATCGAGATGCACTGACTCACTGTCATCATAACATCAAGAAGCACTGACTTACTGTCATCATAACATCAAGATGCACTGACTCACTGACTGTCATCATAACATCGAGATGCACTGACTCTATGTCCTCATCACATTAAGATTTACTGACTCAACTGGACGATATTGACCAAGCTGTCTTTAGTTGAAACGCTTGCGTGGATGTTTTCAGTTGTTTACTTTGCTTTCAACTTGTTTACTTCTTTAATGTTTGTAGGAAGAGAGAGAGAGTGAGAGGGAGCGAGAGGGACACACTGTGCTGCTGTGATTCTCTGGTTATATTTCAGTGTGGGGAGTTGAGGAGTGTTCTTGTGTCAGCCTGGGTCTCTTGTGAGAGCCCATATGTGGTCAAGCGCTGCAGTCGTTCTCTTTCAGTACAGACCACACCATGGTTTAGATATGGAAATAGACACCATATTTTGGATGCGGGTTGCATTGCTACCACAGTAATGTTTTCGAGTTTAACTGCAGAGAATATTCTACCACATTCTTTATCTTAAGGGAATTTCTTCTCTAAACTTTATCCTCAAATATTGACATTTTAATAGGCATTCAGTTGTGTATTAGGATGTTGTATTACCACATAGCTGGTAGCTGTCTGTGATGTGGGCTAACAGTTGTTCCCTTTTCGCTTTGCTTGCAGTCTATTACCGAGCGCTGGTCAACTTCACCAACTCCCTGGTGTACGGCCCCGAGCTGGAGGACATCTTCTCCACCGGCTTCACCGAGATCTCCGACGCAGTGGTGGACACGGTAGGGCCCTCCCTACACCTACATCACCCCAGGGCCCTACACTCGGATAGGGAGGGCCCTACACCTGGGCTCACCCCAGGTGTAGGGCCCTCCTTGCACGTGGGTACACCTGGCGGAGATCGCTACAGATAAACCCAACTCCAACATTGAATAACATTTAATGACTTTGAATGTATTTATTTATATATTATGCTTTATTTGACATGCAGTTATTTATCAGCTGTATTCCTCTCATTAAAAATAATGAAAGAATGACCTGTCTTGCCTTTTTAATGTTTAAATGTTTATGAGGCTATTATTTACATTATCTTTATCCTAGGGTTAGGCGTAACATAATTTTGGCATCAATGAACAGTGTTGAACTTATAAATCGTACCCCCCCCCATTTTAAAACCATGATGTATGCGTTTTAAAGTAAATGTGCACATGTGTTTATTGAACTTTTCAACACTATATACATTTCTCTCTCTCTCTCTCTCTCTCTCCCCTCTCTCTCTCTCTCTCTCTCTCTCTCTCTCTCTCCCTCTCTCTCTCTCTCTCTCTCTCTCTCTCTCTCTCTCTCTCTCTCTCTCTCTCTCTCTCTCTCTCTCTCTCTCTCTCTCTCTCTCTCTCTCTCTCTCTCTCCCTCTCTCTCTTCCAGCTCGAGTCTGAGTATAACAGGATTCCAGGAGTTCAGACAGTCAGCGTAGTTCTCATAAAGTAAGAACATACACTGCCTCTAAATCTTGTCTGTGTGTGTGTTTGTGTGTGTGTGTGTGTGTATGTGTACGTGTGTGTGTGTGTGTGTGTGTGTGTGTGTGCGTGTTTGTGTGTGTGTGTGGGTGTATGTGTGTGGGTGTGTGTATGCGGGGGTTTTCGTATGTCTGTGTGTGTGTGTGTGTGAGTGTGTGTGACACCCCTCTGGTTTATAACACACCGCTGGGGATATCACTGCTGTCTCCGGGTCTTAACGCAAAGTTAATTTGGTCTTTATCGGGAGAAAGCGTTGGCTGACTTGTATGTTAACAATTCATCACGTTTTGGGGTTTTAGTTTAAGTAAAAGATTCCAGGAAGTTCCTGACAAGATGAGACATAATCTAATTGACTCACTCTACATTTGCCCCGTTATATACTCTATCTAGAGAATAAAGTCTCCTCTTGTATCATATGAACGATGGTACTATTGCACAACTCCTTGTACCTGTTTGACCTTTGTCATGAGTTATCTACATAAAGGACCATCCTATATGGTGCTGACATGATCAACAGCAACATCAACCCCCCCCCCCCCATCCCCTCTGTAACCTGCCTCCCCTGTGTGCTGCTTCTGTCCGCTGACAGGAAGGTCATCCGGGAGGGCGGCGTCGACGTGTTTGTGGAGCTGGACGTGGGCTCAGACTACAACAGCAACGACGAGCAGATCCGCAGCATGCTGTACAGCGTGGTGCAGGAGGGCTCCATCTCCTCCTACGTCACCTCCACAGAGGGCTTCAGCTTCAGACGTCTGGGAGCAGGTGAGGCCCGGGGCAGAGCTGGCGGTGGCCTAGCGATGATCTTTCTTGGAATGGGTTTTCTGATAATGTCGTCTCCCCCCCCCCTCAAAGTCATACTTTACATTGTTGTGGTATTGCACAACAAGGTCAAGGTGTGTGTAAGGGGTATGCTCCCCACTGTGTAGGTCATCATGTCCAACATGTCTCTTTGGGATTTATCTCCACCTCTTGCAGAAGTGGTGTCTATGGAAGCTCAAGGTTTGTACTGTGCCATGTCTGCTGCATGGACCCCTTTGGAAGTGCTTTATAAAGGGTCTAGATGTGCTGCTCTGTGAGTCTAGCTGTGCTGTTTTCAAATCCAAGGCAGAGCCTTGGATTTGAATTTCATTAGAAGTAAGGATAAATACCTTTGCATGGCATGGCGTGTTCAGTAAGGAATGCAGCTATCTGCTGAGAGGGTGAACTCTGATGTACGCACAAGTACTCCCACTCCAAAATAAAATGTGAAATCTGTATCAATTTAGCAATGAAGAGCTGTTCAATGACTTCCTGGGATTAGGAATATTACAGATAGTAAATAAAAATAAAGGATTGAGACAGCTTGCAAAAGGATGCTTGCATATGGTGTGCAGATGGTTTTTAACAGCATGGCCCATTCATTTGAGGTCAGTGGTTGAAGTGTGAATGGACTTTCCACATTGCGGTGTTTGTATTCGCATGTTGTTTAACACGAAGCAATGAATATGTGGCGACTCCAGGTGATACCTCTCTACGCTCTAGCCTTGAACTGCATGTCTTTAATCCCCCCCCAGTCACCCCAAACATCAGGCCTTGCATGGAGGATGAGCACAGGTGTGGTGATGGCTCGTGCATCCTGCTGGAATACCTGTGTGACAACCGACCGGATTGCAGAGACATGAGTGACGAGATCAATTGCGGTGAGTCAGGGTCTCTGGCCAACCCCCCCCCCCCACCCACCCCCAGCTACTGCATCCACGGCAGAATGAAGGAACGTACACATGTTGTGCACATGTTTATGTTTATGAGTTCCCCACGTGATGAGAACGGCATGGTGATTGACAAATGGCCGCTTCCTATAGGCAACCAACCTCCCACTCCACTCCTGCCCACGCCTCCCCCCCTCCCCCCCACCACCACCACCAGTACCACCAGTACCACCGTAAAGAAGCCCCCCAAACCCCTGACCCCCCCTGGCCCAGTGGGGCCCTGCAGGTCGGACCAGGCTAAGTGCCAGAGCGGGGAGTGCATCCCGCGGGACTACCTCTGTGACGGGGAGAGGGACTGCGCCGACGGCAGCGATGAGTTCCGATGCGGTGAGGTTAACGGGGGGGGATCCAGCTCGGGAATGACCCTAATATAACTCATGTTAGGATAGAGAGTTTCCGCCGTACTGACGGTGGTGTTCGGTATTAGATGGACGATAGATAGATGCATACTTTATTGATCCCCAGGGGAGATTCAAAGGGTATTTACATGCATTTTGAAGCAGTACTCTCTGGGGACAGAACGTGGTCCACTTTGACGGTCCCCCCGTTGCGGTTCAGGTCAACGGGGTGTCAACATGCAAGCGTTCAGAAGGCGTTCAGAAGGGGGTCTCATTGTGTGTGTCTCCCTCCCAGGTACCCCGTCCCCCTGTGAGCCCAACGAGTTCAAGTGTAAGAACGGCCGCTGCGCGCTGAAGCTTTGGCGCTGCGACGGAGACAACGACTGCGAGGACAACTCGGATGAGACCGACTGCCGTGAGTCTCATTCTAGAGCTCACCTGTTAGATTCGATTAGATTAGATCAACTTTAATGTCCGTTTACACAGAAATTTGTCTTGCATTACACATCTCTTCAATCCTAATAGCAAGACATAAAACAGCACATGAAAACATTTACACAACATTTAAGAGTCCAATAGTCCATGCACACAGATAAGTCCATAAGAGTCAGGGGTCTCATAGACCCAATAAATTAAAGTTATATTGTCAGTGTGTAGTTTGTTTGCATGTGAGATGTATGTGGAGTCTACTTTACTCTTCTCTGTTGGTTGAGCAATGACACGGAATGAGGGAGAAAAGTGTGTTTGTATTTGTTAGAGCATAGTGATACCAGTGTTGTTATAGGGATCAGTTAAGCTTTGATAAGTGTGTGTTAGGGATTCAATTAAAATTTCATTGAGGAAATAATGATTCTTCTTCATTATGGCATATCACACTTTCACTCATCAAGAACTTCCTGCCAACTCCACTGATTGGGGGATCGGGGTGTGCGATGGATGGGTGGATGTTCATTTCAAATGTTTCAACACACTGTGTGTCCCCGTCACCACGTCCACAGCCACAAAGAGCCCCGGGGACACGTGCGCTCCGGAGCAGTTTGTGTGCCGCAGCGACCGGACCTGCATCCCGGCCAGCTACCAGTGTGACGAGGAGCCCGACTGCCCCGACCGCTCCGACGAGTACGGCTGCAGTAAGTCCCCACAGGCCGGCGGCGCAGGGTAGACTCACCTCGGGACACTGTCTCCCTCTCAGCTGTTCCCTTTCTCTCGCTGCTCCCTCTGTGTTTCTTGCTCTCTCTTTTTCTCTTTCGATCTCTTTCTCTTTACCTTTCACGGCTCCTCCTCTCAAGTACCTCTCTCTCTCTCTCTCTCTCTCTCTCTCTCTCTCTCTCTCTCTCTCTCTCTCTCTCTCTCTCTCTCTCTCTCTCTCTCTCTCTCTCTCTCTCTCTCTCTCTCTCTCTCTCTCTCTCTCTCTCTTCCCCCTCTCTCTCTCTCTCTCTCTCTCCCCCTCTCTCTCTCTCTCTCTCTCTCTCTCTCTCTCTCTCTCTCTCTCTCTCTCTCTCTCTCTCTCTCTCTCTCCCCCTCCCTCCCTCCCTCTCAATACACATGCACAGTTCACCACACATCAACAGACATGTCTCTGTTTCAACTTTCCTCCACCTCCTCCTCCTGCTCTCTGCTCCTCCTGCTCTCTGCTTCTCCTCCTCCTGCTCTCCGCTCTCTGCTCTCTCCTCCTCCTGCTCTCTGCTCCTCCTCCTCCTCCTCCCCCTCCTCCTGCTCTCTGCTCCTCCTCCTCCTCCTCCTGCTCTCTGCTCTCTGCTCTCTGCTCCTCCTCCTCCTCCTCCTCCTGCTCTCTGCTCTCTGCTCCTCCTCTTCCTCCTCCTCCTGCTCTCTGCTCTCTGCTCTCTGCTCTCTGCTCTCTGCTCTCTGCTCCTCCTCCTCCGGCTCCTCCTCCTCCTCCTGCTCTCTCCTCCTCCTCCTCCTCCTCCTCCTGCTCTCTCCTCCTCCTCCTCCTCCTCCTCCTCCTGCTCTCTCCTCCTCCTCCTCCTGCTCTCTCCTCCTCCTCCTCCTCCTCCTGCTCCTCCTCCTCCTCCTCCTGCTCTCTCCTCCTCCTCCTCCTCCTCCTCCTCCTGCTCTCTCCTCCTCCACCTCCTCCTGCTCCCTGCTCCTCCTCCTCTCCTGCATAGTCCCCCTTGGTTTTTCCCTTATGAGCCGTGACTAATTAGCGTTGAACTGAGGCGCTATTCACACATGTGAAACTGCACACTAACACATGAGACACACACACAAGGACACAAAAATGAAAAGCATGTGCGTCAGTGAGCACACGGTTTAAACGGTTCACCCTCGTTCCGCCCCCAGCGCCCCCGTCCGTGACGAACCCCCCCCAGGAGGCGGTGAGCGCAGCGCGGGGGGAGACGGTCACCTTCTCCTGCCAGGCGGTCGGCGTGCCCACGCCCATCATCACCTGGAGGCTGAACTGGGGACACATCCCCGCCAGTGGCAGGTGGGTCCCCTCCCACCACATGATTAGCATCGGTCTGACCCCAAGCCTGCTTCACATGAAGGTGCTGCATTGTGAGAGGCTGTGTGCGTCAGGGGAACATCACAATCATTTTTATACGAAAGAGAACAACTGTTTGGTGGGGGTAAGTTCACACTGAGTTTTACAATGGGAATTCATTCCTTTTAAAACAAGTTCTCTCTCAATTCGATTGCCCAATGTACCAAATAGTTTGTTTTATGGGTGTCACTGGGGAGAACATGTGTTGGGATCTGTAGATATGTCCGGGGTGTAAAAAGGCGCGTTGCCAGAGTACGTAGTGGAGAGGATATGCATTGGAGAGAATCATCATCTGGTAAAGTGAAGTATTGCCTCAGATCCAATGATCAACCCACTGCGGTCCGAGGACCTGTGTGGAGCTTTTTCTGGCTTGCAATTTCTCTGATGATTAATACGCTGGTGATCAGATGGACACGGAGCCTGGTGCGAGCGGGTTCTCCCGATGCCTGATGCTTGGGCAATTCTTCCTCTCTCCCCTCGAAGTGTTAATATTTTCTTTAGAAATATCTTTCAAAAAAGGATTTCACATTTACTTTAGACACATTTGGCTTGAGAATAAGTTGAGGTTTTCCTAGTTTCTTATTATTCTTTGTGGACTTTCTTCATTTCGTGATTTCACCTTGTACACAGTCAGAGGGAATCGCAGTGACTCCACGGTGACCTTTAACCCTGTCCTTCCTATGTCTCCTTGTTGTGTTTTTATACCCGGGCTGCTGCACCCTGCAGGGTCTCCATGAGCAGTAAGAACGGGCATGGCGTCCTGATCATCAGGGATGTGAAGGAGGCGGACCAGGGGGCGTACACGTGCGAGGCCATCAACGCCAAGGGCCTGGTGTTCGGCATCCCAGACGGAGTCCTCACCCTCACCAACAAAGGTGGCTCAGCCTAGCCTAGCTCCTCCACCCAAGCAAACTGTATTAAGGTAGAGGACGGCTCAGGTAGTCTAGCCGGCGTAGCTCAGGTAGCCTAGCGGGTGTAGAGAGCTCCTCCTAAAAGAAAAAGCATAGCGGAGATACATCGCTATTCCTCCCATTCCTGTGTAGCTTCAACCGGAGCGTAGCACCACCACCATGGCTAGGCAACAGCAACATGGCTCGTGTTATGAAAGACATCTAACCCGAACACTGTGTGCACAAAGGGGACTGTCCGGACGGCCACTTCGGCACGCAGGGCCGCTGTGTGTCCTGCTTCTGCGCCGGCATCACCAAGACCTGCCAGGCCACCGGCCGCTACCGCAACCGCATCACCCTGCGCTTCAACCAGGAGGACAACCACCAAGGTACGGCCACCGGGACGGCTTGATGTATGCGTTTAGACGTATTCAGGAGGGCTCATGTCGTGCAGTAGTTGATGTTGGCATGTGTGGAGGATAATCTAACCAAAAAGCCTCAACGGTTAAGGTACAATTGAACATATATTATTATACTATATAGCTCCATCATGAATGTGTAGATAATATGTATATATGTTATAAATATTATATATGTAAAATATAATTGTGGAGTGTTTGTGGTGAGGACTGTTTTAACCTGTTGTGCATTGACTGCTCAATGCACAACAGGCGTTCAATCTGAGCTAATCAGTCTGACTCGGGCCAGGGGAGGATGGCCTCAGTTATTTTTTTGCCATTAGTTATTTGACAAAAAGATAATTGTGTTTCTGTCTCTCACTGTGACTCTCTCTCTCTCTCTGGTTTTGTCGTGAAGGAGTGAATGTCACTTACCAGTCAAGGCCAGGCACCCCTCCCCTGTCCTCCACTCAGCTGCTCGTTAACCCGGAGCTGGAGGAGTTTCAGCTGGTCGACCTATCACGCCGCTTCCTCATCCTCGACTCCTATTGGACGCTGCCTCGCCAGTTTCTGGGCAACAAGGTAAAGCAAAAGTTGACTTGGCTTGGCCCCTCACTGACGTCGTTGTATAATTGTATCTTCATACCTTATGTTCAGGGTAATTATAAGTTGGTATGTAACCGTGACTTTAAAGTTTAATTGCGTTGCAATGGCTACTACGAGTCACTTTGTTTCAAATACCAGAAGCAAACATTATACTGAATGGAATAATCCGGTGTAAAATGGCTCCTGACGAGCTGGCTGTCGCCTTGCATGGCTGACGCCGCCATCGGTGTGTGCATGAATGGGTGAATGTAAGGCAAAAAATTGAAAGCGATTTGGGTATAAATGCAGTACATTTACCATTTAGTGACAGTGCTTTGAATTTGTCTGTACAAGTGTCTGCCTTACCCCCCACTCACCCACCTCCCCCCCGCTGTGTGTGTGTGTGTGTGTCCAGGTTGACTCGTACGGAGGCTCTCTGAAGTACAAGATCCGCTACACGCTGGCCCGCGGCCTGACGGAGCCCGAGGAGAAGCCCGACGTCCTCCTGGTTGGGAACGGGCGGAGGCTGGTGTACCGCCGGGGCAACCCCACCCCCGCCCGCGTGGTCTACCAGAAGGAGATCCATTTCACTGAAGTAGGTCTTCTCTTTGACGGGACTCTTGTCTCTAGAGCAGTGACGGTACCAGGGTTGGTCAGACCGTACCATGGGGGGGGAACTGCCCACTGTTTTGTTTTGTTATAGGACTAGCAGAACGGTTTCATATATTAATAATGATGCTTAGCTATAGAGTATAATATTAGTTCAAAGGAAGGCGCTGGTAGTCTTGAGGTTCATATCCTTCAGAGTTGAAACAGGGTTCTATACAAGGTACTTGATAGATAAATACGAGGTTCACATGTGCCCTGTAGAAGGTTTCACTTCTGTATGTCGGTGAGGCATGTCATGAACACAAAGAACTCGGAGCGTAGTAGTACGTGTCCTAGACCAGTGTACTAGCTTGTACTATAACATGGGTTCTGTTGGGTTCTGTGAGGACCACTGCTCTAGTGTAGTAGCTTGTATTATAACATGGGCTCTGTTGGGTTCTGTCAGGACCACTGGCAGCAGTCCAACGGCAGGTCGGTGAGCCGGGAGGAGCTGCTCATGACCCTGGCCAACCTGGACACCATCAACATCCGCACCGTCTACGACAACCACATGGTGAGCGTTGCTCTCAGCGACATCATCATGGACACCACCAGCGTGGCGTTCACCACGCACGGGCACGCCAAGGACGTCGAGGAGTGCAGGTGAGGACAGGTCTTCTGTGGGGAAACTGGGGTCTTATCTGTTCATTTATCTGTGCGTGTTTGTGTGTCTGTGTGTGTCTGTGTGTGTGTCTGTCTGTCTGTCTGTCTGTCTGTCTGTCTGTCTGTCTGTCTGTCTGTCTGTCTGTCTCTCTGTCTATCTATGAACTTATGTATCTATGTTTCTCTTTCTGTCTGTCTGGCTGTCTGTCTTTCTGTATGGCTTTCTTTTTATCGATCTGTCTCTTTCTGCCTGTCTAACTGACTATCTCGCTGTCAGTCTATGTATCTAGTATGTTTCTCTGTCTGTCTGTCTGTCTGCCTGTCTGTCTGTCTGTCTGTCTGTCTGTCTGCCTGTCTGTCTGTCTGTCTGTCTGTCTGTCTGTCTGTCTGTCTGTCTCTTTCTCTCTCCTTTTTCCTCTCTCCTTTTTCCTTGTGTGTGTGTCTGTCTGTCTGTCTGTCTGTCTGTCTGTCTGTCTGTCTGTCTGTCTGTCTGTCTGTCTGTCTGTCTGTCTGTCTATCTCTCTGTCCCTCTCTAGAGTGTAACCAGTCTTAGAGGCGTAGTGTGGTACTCCTTGATGAATAACGCTCCTGATGTGACCCCCAGATGCCCTGCAGGCTACACGGGCCTCTCCTGTGAGATGTGCTCCGCCGGCTTCGAGCGCATCCCCGGCGGCTCCTGGCTGGGCACCTGCGATGGCTGCAACTGCAACGGACATGCCAGCGGCTGTGATGCGATCAGCGGGAACTGTCTGGTGAGAGCCTATGTCCTTCTTGCTAGCTGCCAATCCTAAAAACGTAATCATCATTCAACCATTCATTCTTTTTTTTTTTTAAGATTATTATTGACGCCTCAAGCATATATGAAAAGATGTGTGTGATGCAATGCCCTGATAACAGCAGATTAGAAGCATAAGGGGCCGATCACACCTGAAACCTTTTTGAAGGCATTTGTTACTGTTACCAAGGCACCCATGGAACATCTACACCTTCAGCTCAGGGTGCACCGGGCACTCCGCCAAAAAGCTTGAAGTGATCACAGCGGAAAAAACACGAGGCGCTCGGCAACTTAAAAGCAGCAAACTAAACACTGTGTCTTCCCATCGATAACAATGACAGAAAGCCGGCGGCGGCTGTTAAACCGCAGGTTAAACACGCGTACGACGTGATCAGGGCCCATACAATATGTGTCCGGGGTTCTTGAGCTGTGATGATATCATGGGAAAGAATGAGCAATGTGCCCTCCGCCCCCACAGAGCTGCCAGCACCACACAGAAGGTCCTCAGTGCGATAAGTGTCGACCGGGCTACTTTGGAGACCCCAGCCGAGGTCGCCATGACGACTGCAAGCCCTGCCCCTGCCCATACACTGAGACATCCCGCCGGTATGAGGCCGCCACACATGCACACACGCACACGTATGCATACATGCATACACACACACACACACACACACACATACATTCACAGGCACACATAATACACAAATATGCACACAAACACACAACCAGTAGCACATACTCATTCGTATATCTGCCTGTGTTTTTGTGTGTGAACTTTGAGGAACTCTTTTTTTGGTGTTCCCCCAGTGTTAATCTCCCTCAGAAACAGAGCCTTCATTCATTCTTCCCGTCAACTCTTGACCTGTGTCGCTATCCATTAACACTCTGCTGTCTGCATTCATCTGTGGGGGGGTCTGTGTTGCAGATTCTCTGACACCTGCTTCCTGGAAACCGACCAGCAGGCGACCTGCGATGCCTGCCAGCCCGGCTACACAGGGAGACGCTGTGAGAAGTAAGAGGGCGTGGATGTCCAGACATGGCCGCATTAATGCAGTCTGTATCAATAGGAATATACGGCCCGACTTTGATCGATTAGACACATGTTGATCTTGTAGCTTCAGCTTGTCGTGAAAGGAGAGATTGATTGTGGAGAATAACGTTCATGCATTGTTAGACCTTTTGATATGGTTTGTGTTCAAAATAAAAAAAATGAATGAGTTGCAACGCATAATTCATTTTCACGATTGGTAATTGAGGTGGAAAACATACCGAAATAATGCCAGATCAAAGGTAAATATTATCATCAACTGCTAGAACCAAATATTCCATTTATTGTGTGCTCATAGGTGCGCTCCTGGTTACCAAGGTAACCCTCTGCAGCCCAATGGAAGGTGCATTCCTAATCGTGAGTACAGCTTACTCAGTTACTAAAAACTCCCCTTCACCCCCTCTCCCCCAGTACAATTAGCCCCCCTCTCCTAAAAGGACAGTGGAGCGTGTGCTCACGCTGCAGGAATGCGAAGGCGCTGAAACGCCTCCAGGTTGCACCTTCTGACTTTTCCATGTTTCACGTATTTTTTCTTCCTTTCTCCTCTCTACTTTTATCACCTTTTTTCCCCACCTCCCCTCCCTGCCTCTCTCCCCTATCATCTCCTCTCCTCTCCTCCTATCATCTCCTATCTCCTGTCCACACTTCTCTTCCCTCATCCTTGGCTCCTCGGCTCCTCTCTCCTCTTCCCTCCTCTCCTCCCCTCTTCTCTCCTCTCCTCTCCTCTCCTCTCCTCTCCTCTCCTCTCCTCTCCTCTCCTCTCCTCTCCTCTCCTCTCCTCTCCTCTCCTCAGAGAGCAGCAGATGTGATAGCAGAGGATCATTCAGCTCCAACAGCAGGCCGTGCTCTTGCAAGGTATGGAGTTTTAATGTACCAAGATCGTCATGTTATATACATTTCCTATTCATTCCTATTCATCTGTACATTACATATGCACGCACGTACCTAAGCAGGCCCATTCCCTGTATCATGTTTGCCTGTACATTCCCCTCACCAACGCTGCCCTCTCGATGGCTCGGTGTGTGCAGAACAACGTGGCCGGAGCCCAGTGCGACCAGTGCAAGCCCGGGTCCTTCCACCTGACGGAGGGCAACGCCGAGGGGTGCATGCAGTGCTTCTGTATGGGCGTCACCAAGGAGTGTGCCAGCTCCTCCTGGAGCAGGGACCAGGTAAGGCTATCCTTTCCCCTCCATGTAGTCCAGTCGCAATAGGCTGCTGTTCAATCTGTGAAGAGAGAATACTGTGGACTTTAAATCATTCATCAAGTGCTTGATCATGGATCAATGCGATTGACTGCAGACATTTCTTTATAGCTACAGAATTATAGCTATAGAAAAATAGATGGAGATTTGCATGTTTACAGATTTATATACAGATATACAACTGAGCATGAACAGATGTAAAGATATACAGATACAGAGATATTTGAGATCATCATCCGTCAGCTATGTGTGTGTGTTTACGTGTTGCGTGTGTGTGCGTGCGTGCGTGTGCGTCTCCCCAGGTCCAGGGGGGCGCCAATGGGGAGCGCTTCTCCCTGACCAACCTGGCCCAGACGCAGGGCACCTCGGACAGCCTCTCCCAGACCGGCACCCAGGTGGTGTTCAGCTCCTTCGCCTCCCTGCCCATCGACACCTACTACTGGGTGCTGCCACAGAGCTTCCTGGGGGACAAGGTGAGGGGACGAGGGGACGTTGGGAAGAGGGAGCGTGGGAGGGCGGGAGGGCGGGAGGGTGGGAGGAGGGCCCCTCCAGTGAAGTCGTCCAGGACAAGCCCAGTCAGGCTGCAGACTCCCCTGCCGCTGCGTGCCGCGGCTTGTCCCCAGGATGGAAAGGCGGCGCTGGAAGCACCAGAGGCTCTTCTCTCTCTTCTGGAGCCAGCGTTGGAAATGCACACGCATACGTCTCCGCTGTAGTCATGTGATCTGGTGCCCCCTTTCCCCTCCGGCGGTGTCTGGGCCGGTGAAATACCTTCCCCATCACCGAGTGTCGCGAGAGGAGCGCACGCTGCTGTCTGGAGTCGCTGTTTATCATTGTTTCTCTCACTCACTCTCTCTCTCCCTCTCTCTCTCCCTCTGTTTCTGTTTCTCTCTCTCTCTCTCTGTAACTCTCTGTCTCTCTCCCTGTCTCTCTCTCTGTCTCTCTCCCTGTCTCTCTCTCTGTCTCTCTCCCTGTCTCTCTCTCTCTCTCTCTCTCTCTCTCTCTCTCTCTCTCTCTCTCTCTCTCTCTCTCTCTCTCTCTGTCTCTCTCTCTGCCTCTCTCCTTCTGTCTTTCTACCTCTCTCTCTCGTTCCCCCCCCCCTCTCTCTCTCTCCCCACCCCCACTAGGTGACAGCCTATGGTGGGGAGCTGAGCTACACGGTGCGCTATGAGCCGCGCCAGCGCTCGCTGGTGATCGACGGCCAGCCGGACGTGGTCATCCAGGGCAACGGCATCTCCCTGGAGCACCACTCCCAGTCCCGGGTCAGCCCGCGCACCCCCGTCACCGTGACGGTGACCTTCAGGGAGGTGCGTTGGTTTTTGTTCCTCCAGCTATTGCCGTACTGCAGGGAACCTTAGTAGGTATGAGGCGTGTAGCAGGAGGCCTTGGCAGACAGGTGAGGCAATGGTTCGCGTGAAGGAGTCGCCAATGAAATAAAAGATTGACTTCGGATCCCGAGGGAAGCTCAACTGCGATGGAAACGTTTGCTCTAGTATTTCATGCTCATAAACCGTATCCCGTTTACACGACACACACACAATACGATACCATCGCCTTCATTAACCCTCAAGGGGAAACGGAGCCGCCAACGTACGTTCATGAACGTGAAAAAGAAGGTCAATAGACCTGTGAGACAACACAACAACACATGCAAACCGTCCCAGAGGAGTGTCACCGTAGAGCAACGCAAAGGCCAGCATCATCACAGCAAACATGACTCCACCAGACCACTAGGCGCCTTACAATACAGGTTCACCTGCAACAGGGGACCTTCCCCAGGTCCACTGTTGTTCCCTGCTGAAGGCAATTCATTCACCACGCTTTTTGACTCGGCTGGTTATTCTCTCCCGCCCCCCCTGCCAGGCCGCTTGGCGCCGCACCGACGGCCAGCCCTGCACCCGGGAGCACCTTCTGATGGCCCTGGCTGACATCACCGTCTTCATGATCCGAGCCACCTACGCCGACAGCATGGCCGAGAGCAGGTAGGCCTGTCGTTTGACCTCCAGTGCACGTGAGAAGGCTATGCTTCGTACGCGTGCTGCGGATCTGCGACATTGACTCTTTTTGCTGGGAACCATCCGTCGGACCATTGATTACTTCCCCCCCCCAAATTCAGACAAAAAGGATGACGCATATCCTGGAACAATGATCTGGATGGTCGTAGTAGTCGATGGATGTTGATGGTCCAACACTCTAGTAGAAGACTATTGACTAATGAATAATGTGTGTTGTGAACAAACACACATTAAGTCTTCTACAAGAGTGTTGGACATATTAGGCAGCAATCTTTTATTAGAAAACAGCTTGCGATCCGACACCCCTTAACTGGAGGCCCTGGTGACATTGGGAGGCTTGGGAGGGAAGGATTTGGGTCGGGTTAACCTGGCATTGATTGATGTGTGTGTGTGTGTGTGTGTGTGTGTGTGTGTGTGTGTGTGTGTGTGTGTGTGTGTGTGTGTGTGTGTGTGTGTGTGTGTGTGTGTGTGTGTGTGTGTGTGTGTGTGTGTGTGTCTACAGCATCTCAGAGATCAAGATGGACATCGCTGTCCCACATTCTACGGGTCACGAGCGGGCCCTGGAGGTGGAAGAGTGTGCCTGTCCTCAGGGCTACAGAGGGCCCTCTTGCCAGGTACCCACACACAAACACACACATACACCTAACCATGTGTATACATTTACACACACACACACACACACACACACACACACACACACACACACACACACACACACACACACACACACACACACACACACACACACACACATACACAGTCTCAGAAGCCTCAGGGAAACCCCCAGACGACTGGAGATCTGTCATAATTCGTTACCCTGCTGAACAAAGAGGTGTTTCTGTGTGTTCTCTGACAGGTCTTGTTCATTGTTCATTGTGGTTGTTTTTCCCTTATTGCAGGAGTGCGATACAGGCTACACCCGCACAGGCTCCGGCCTGTACCTGGGAACCTGCGAGAGGTGTGCCTGCAACGGACACGCCAGCAGGTGTGACCTGGACACCGGTGCGTGTCTGGTAAGTTGCGCGGTTTCGCGCCCTTCAGTTCTCGGTGAACACAGCCGGTCTCACTTTGATCTCTGCAGCGGAATGCACTAATGGTTTTCTGGCGAATCCCAACATGTGGACGCTTTATTATTATTCACCGCTGACTGAATCTCATTGTGTGTGTGTGTGTGTGTGTGTGTGTGTGTGTGTGTGTGTGTGTGTGTGTGTGTGTGTGTGTGTGTGTGTGTGTGTGTGTGTGTGTGTGTGTGTGTGTGTGTGTGTTTGTGAATGTGTGTTTGTGTGTGTGTGTGTGTGTGTCTGTGTGTCTGTGTGTGTGTGTGTCCTGATCAACAGCAATGCCTCCATAACACCGCTGGGCCAAGGTGCGAGCTCTGTCTTCCTGGTTTCTATGGAGACCCTGCGACCGGCGGAGCTGAGGCCTGCAAGACCTGCCCCTGTCAAGGATCCTCCTCAAGGTGAGTTCAGGAATAAACCTCCATGTCGGAAAGCACCATTCGGTACCACACCGTACCATTCCAAACCAGGCCTTACCAATCCAAACCAGGCCGCACCATTCCATGCCAGTCCGTACCATTCCGTTCAGACCTCACCATTTCGTTCCATACAGACTGTATCATCCCACACCAGACTGTATCAAACCATACCACTAGGGCATAACATACCATGCCAATCCACACCATGGATATTCTGAGAAATTATAAGAATCTGGATGTGAAATATTTACTCTGCAACCCCTTCTGCAGATCCTGTTATCTGGATTCGGACGGTGGTCCCACATGTGAAAACTGTCCTACCGGCTACACCGGCCGTCGCTGTGAGAGGTAGGGCTGTCTGTCTGTCTGTCTGTCTGTCTGTCTGTCTGTCTGTCTGTCTGTCTGTCTGTCTGTCTGTCTGTCTGTCTGTCTGTCTGTCTGTCTGTCTGTCCATCGCTCTCCTACTCTCTTTCCCCCCTTCTTTCTCTCCCTGTCTCCGCAGATAGACAGCTGGACACACTGGCCAGGGTTGTTGTCGTGGGGAGGGGGGGGTGTTCTGGGTCGCTGGCCGGTTGAGGGCAGCAGGGTTGTGGGTTGCAAGGCTTGTGGTGTACAGTGGACGGATGGGAGCGGCCAATCACGGCCGCACATTCTTGGAGTTTTGAAGGTGTTTTGGGATGCAACCTTGTTTTGTGTATGCGCTCTTTTCTCTCGGACTCTGAGGCTGCTGGATTGCTGTTTGTTGGTTTTCCTGGGCAATATAATGGAGTTAGAGTGTATGGATTTCTCATACTCTCTCTCCTAGTTAGAATGGCGATGCATTGTATGATATTTCATATCATATACATATCATATTTGTAGAGATTATGATAGGCGGGTCCGTAGAACAAACGTTACTCGAGAATGTTCCTTCACTTGGCACCGATACCTTCTCCTTCAACACAAATGCTTTCCCGGACGCTGCTCTGCGCTTCAGCTCGTACGCTTGGCTGGTTGGTAGTCAGTATCTGGAATCAGCTGGCTTATGGGTTCTGTGTGTGTGTGTGTGTGTGTGTGTGTGTGTGTGTGTGTGAGTGTGTGTGTGTGTGTGTGTGTGAGTGAATGTGTACGCACAGACACACGGTTTGTAACCTGGGTCTCTGCGGCATAAATGCAGACAAAGTGACATTTATGAAGATGGAAGGCTTGTCCGGGGATCCTTGCTGCTCCCTTTGTCCCCTCGAAACCAAAAACAACTCACCATTTTGAAACTGATCCTGTCTCCCTCCGTCCCCGCCAAAGACGCACGGCGGCGGGGCCCACGGACACTTGCGACCCCTTCCAGCAGGGCCAGCTCGACGGGTTCCTCCCCTTGGGCTGCAACGCGGAGGCGGTGTTCAATTTCAGCCTGGACCTGGACCTCACGCCCTACGGCAGCGGGAGCAGCGGGGACGGCGACGACGACGACGGCGGCGGCGACGGGGAAGACCTCCGCAAGCTGGCCACCACCCGCAACCCGGCGCCCACCAAGTCCGTGTCACTCTACCGCACCACCCGCGCCGTCGCCACGGAGCCCTCGGCCCCCCGGGCCCTCGCCACGGAGCCCGCGGCCGTCGTCCCCGTCCCACGCCGCCGGTTGCCCCCCAGGCAACCCCGCGTCACGGTCAGCCCCGAGGAGAGGCAGGCCAGCTTCCAGCAGCTGCTGCGCCTGCACCTCAACACCTTCAACCACCGGCTGAGCATGCTGGAGAGCAACACGCTGGACATGAAGGACAGCATCCGCCTGATGACGGAGCAGCAGGGCAGCCTCAGCACGCAGCTGGAGGGGCTGGCGGCGCTCAGGCCGGTGCCCGAGAGGCAGGGGCGGGTGGAGGTGCTGGAGAGGAGCTACGGGGACATGGGGACCCGCCTGAGCCGGCTGGAGGGCCGGCTGGAGATCCTCATCGACGGGTTCACGGCGCTGGCCCAGGAGATGAACAAGATGAAGCGCCACCGACACCAGGAGCGGAGGGCGGAGCCCGTCCTGCACAGCGGGCCCTTCGTCCCGTTCGGCAGCCCTGTGTCGCCGGAGTGGGACTCGGCCGTGGTGACGGTGACGGGGAGGCCGCTGATGCGTGCGGCCACCTCGGCTCAGAGTATACCCCCGCCCCGCGTCACGGTCCGCAGACCCACCTCCACCGCCGCGCCGGATCGGAGGCAGAGGCTGACCGCCGTACGCCTTCCTGTCAAAAAGTCAACCAAGGTCACCAGAAGCCATGTGGTTATCAAGCCCCCCGCCAGGTCAAAGGTCTCACCGGGTAAGTCCAGGGAAGGTTCGGAGCAGAAGACACAGGCTAGAGCAACGCCTGTGAAAAAGGGAGAAACTAGCAAAGGATCTGCCCTCCCGAAAACAACAACAACAACAACAGAACGACCTCAAGTGATAAACAAAGTAAAGGAAAGACAAGCCACCGCAAAAATCCAACTGGACCCGCCGGCTCATAAAGCCAAGCAACCACCGAACAAAACACAAGGAGCTAAGCAAAGTAAGTTGGATAGTAGAAAAGGAGCACCGCAAAGTGAGAGAAACGCTGGGAAAGAGAAGTCTTTTCGATCGGACTCACCTCATGTAAAGAGGGCACAGAAAGTCGTCCAGAAGGCAATGCCTAAGCCGAAGACCAAAAACACGCAGGGGAAAAAAGCAGATCACAAGAAGGAAATGTTGCACAGAGTCAGGTCAGTCTCCAGGAAGGCGAGGGTCACAACCACGATTAAGGCTCCTAAGACCACAGCTTCTAAGCTAACCAAGACAACCAAGACAACCACGAGACGAAAGCCCAAATCTGCACCAGTTAAAAAGAAGCAGCGCCAAAAGAACACAGATTCTAATTTGGGTGTCTTGGACCTTCTCCAGCTCTTACAAGACGACAAGAGGTCTAGAAAAGGAAAGACAATCCAAGATGGCTCTCTTCATGTTGTTTTAGGAAGGCTGGCCATACCTATCAGAATCATCCCAGATGATTAAAGGTTCTCCCTTTGTGGAACTCTTATGTATGTATATATCTGTTGATTATTAACGTAAGATTATGACTGATTAAACTTTATGAAGGCATGCCATTTACTTTATTTCACATATGTTTATATTTTATATTTTATAGGAACTATTTTATGAAATACTTTTAAGGGACATACTTTTATGTAAAAGAAATGACCAAAACAATTGCACCGAATCCTGCTATGAAGATACACCTGATCAGAAGGTGATGATTTTTTATTTGTAAAAAAAAAATACTCCACATGGCTAAACTACCTCAAGTATGTCTAGTTCTTAGTCATTTCAAAACCCCTTTCAACTGACCCCATTTATTTTTGTATAATATATGGTCCTATCAAACGATACAGCTATTACCCTAGAACAGAATCACATCGGCAAGTTGTATAACGCTTGGAAAGATTAGCATTATGTGAATACAAATTAATGCGGATTCATACAATTCCTCAAAGTTTGTCAAACTAGGAGATGTAAGGCTCTTCTAGGGGACCTACTTTAGGTTGACAGGATCTCCGGGAGTTGTTGTAATGATAGTTGAGGAAACTTGGTTTCAGAAATAAGCAAGACCACATTATAGATTGTCTTTGAGCTTGATATCCTACCTGTAAAGCTTCTCACAGGCTGTGTCACACCACTGCTCGAGCCCAGCGCACAAAGCAGAAGCAGAACACATCTTGCGCCCCTTCCCACTGAATACATATTAAATCCCACGCGGACTCAACGCCAACGACATTTGAGTCTGCGCTGGAAAAACGCTCTCCACGCGGGTGATAGGTTAAGCTCCGCCCACAGTGTGGAGGCGCTCATTGATTGAAATCGAAGTGAACGGCCTAAGCAGATGTGTATCATGCTTGGGTGCTGAGCTCTGGTGGGAAACGGCCTTCATGCAACAAGCCATTTGTATTCATAGACATACCCTGAATATACACTAGTGACTCCTCATTTAGTTTGTTTTCTCAGTATTGTGTATTTACTGTATGTAGTACCATTCCTCCCTCACTGTAATACGGATCATAAAAGGCTTAGCAAAAAGGATAAAGAGGTTGATCTTCTATAAGAAAAGCTGTGCAGCCGTGTTGCGTTTCTCTGAAGCCCGTTTGTAGCGTTCACGTCTCCTAGGAGCGGTCTGTTGGCTGTTGACCTGTGGACCTGCCAGAGGACAGGGGAGGTAAGACCAGGGGCCAGAGGCTTTGCTAGGGGCACGGGGCACCTTGCTCCGCGATATTAAGACGGTCTTAATATGTCACCCGGGGGGGTTTTCATGTCTTCTCTTCTTTGCATTGTCGCTGTAGCTTGGCTGGTGCTTCTCTGCTGTGTCTTGGACGTGATGATCTCGATCGGCCCTGATATGTGTCGGTGGGGTTCTGGGGGAACCCTTCAAAAAAACATTTGGAGTTTGGTGTTATTGTTGTTGTGTTCTGGCTTAAGAGATCGGAACAACGTTCATCGTCTGTTTTAGTTACATTTTTTGGGGGAACTCTCGAGTCATTGTTTGTTATCCCGACCGCTGGCTGCCCATTGTCCAGTTTTGAAGTGGGGATTCAGCATAAAAATAGAATTGCAATCTACTGGTGCTCATTTTCAACACATAAACATTAGCTCACTTTCCTCCAGGCTATAATAAAACCACTTGAGATTGGAGTCTGCGTCGCTGCTTGATTGGTGATTGATGGTCCGGGGTTAAGAGGCGTCTTCAGGCCGTGGCACATCACACATATCTCTCTCCGAGCAGACTTTCCCCCGTTTCCTGTCTCTTTGTCTTTGTGTTTGAAAAGCCTGCATCCTCTCGTGGGTGGAAATATTGACTTTCATGTCTTGACGTCTTTTGGCCTTTTTTTTTTTTTTTTAGATGTGCTCCTGGTTACACTGGCAACCCGCAGCTTGGACAGGCGTGCAAGGTCAATGGTGCGTACGTTCCTCCTAAGGCACAACCAGCATGACATGCCGAGGGCAGATTGATAAATCAAATCGTTTTGATTTTAACATGTTTGTAATCCACTTAATCTTCTCTTAGTAGGACTGCCCCCTATAATGGCTTCTCGCTCAAGGTCTCTTCCTTTTTCCCACTTAGTCTTTTGGTAGATTCCTTCCCCTTTTAAGGGGTTCAGTGTTATGGGATGCTGTCAAATATGGGCCTGGGAGTCCCTTTGAGATAATACTTGTATTTCAAACTAGGCTGTATAAACAAACTTGTCCTGAGGAGTTGTTCCAGAATAATGATGTTCTACGTGGCTGGCCTCTTTTAGGTGACTGCTCTAACTGTGACCAAAGAGGTACTGTTGGCTGCAATGGAGGAGCTTGCAACTGTAAGGTAAGCATCCAATATTAAAATTTGTCACTTTTCTACTGCAGCTAATGACTCCATTAAGACTCACAGAAATATCTGGCCTAGAAAGGCAAGGGTATTTTTTCCGAAAGTAAGTCATTGTCTGAAAATGTGATAATTTAACTGTAACTGACATGGTGACATAATGACATGGTGTCAGCTTAAGTATGTGTCAAGCAAAACAAAAAGAAAAAATCTGCTTATCACAAAGTGTTGATACAATGGTCGATGGTCTTCAGATTAACATCGAGGGCTCATCTTGCGCCAACTGCAAGTCTGGAACCTTCCACCTCAGCCCGGACAACAAAGATGGCTGCCTGTCTTGCTTCTGTATGGGCGTGACTCAGCTGTGTTCCAGCTCCACCTACTACAGAGACTTGGTAAGGCCTTCGGATCTCACAACACTTTTAGCAGCTGGGGAGAGCAAACACCACTTTCGCCACTTCCTCACCTTACAACACAAAACCCTGCCAAAACGTTCAACAAATTCAAAACAAGGAAAAAAATAATCGGACAATCATTTATTAAACGGACGTCTGGACCAAATGGTCCCAATATGCTACAACAGCCACCTGTATTCTTGCTACTATTTTTCGTGCTTCTCCTCTTCCACCAATGATTAGGCCCTCTGAATATATTATTCATTTTTAATTTTATCTGTGTTGCTGAACTTCTTCGCTATAATATAAACGTATTATTATTAGTAGTATACAGCATTCTGCATGTCTGATCCCCCAGAGCTGAGTTTGTCTGTGCTGTGTCTGCGTGGCCAGGTCTCCTCCGTCTTCACTCCAGGGAACTTCCAGGACTACGCCCTGGTGAACCGCCAGCGAACCAACCGCATCACCTCTGGCTTCTCCGTGGAGGTGTCCACCGACGGCACCCAGCTCTCCTACAGCAACTTTGACTACCTGAACCAGGAGCCCCACTACTGGCAGCTGCCCGGAGCCTACCAGGGGGACAAGGTTAGTAGCCGTGTAGCAGTAGGGACTGATGACTGATGGACAACGGAGACGCTGAGCAACAAGCTGGAGCTGCTTTTAAAGGACTTCCCCCAAGGAGCAGCCGGTATTCTCTGGGATTCCCCGATGTGGGGCGTTCCTCACACTCCACCCTCCTTCCTGTTCCCAAGCCCACTTTTCTTGCATTTTATAACAACCCGCCAAATCTTTCCTTTTCCAAGCAATGCCGCGCAAACTGCCATCTTCTTCTGATGCTTTTTTTAATATGTTTTTCTGCAAAACAAGTTCAAAGGAGTGTTATTATTAGTTTGGATTACGAAGCCAGGTTGGGCATCGAGTCGGAAGATCGGATTTGTTGATCGATGATGATGATTTATTCCTTGTTTCTTTCTTTCTTTCTTTTGGGATTCGCTCGTCCGCTCTGTAGAAGCGCTCACTCTTGGCACGCATGAAACGCGCCGAGCAGGTAATGCCGATCAGTGGTCGCCTGCGTTTTGATTGTCAAACGACCAGACGGAATTTGACAATGATTTTCTTTAGTGTTGAGCATGGGAGTGACGTGATATGACCCTTGGAATTGCATTGTGGAGCTGCGCTGTTAAAATCCATCGATCCACGATCCATCGTGTTTTGCTAGTAAGCACTTGTTGCTAAATTCCTTAACAACTGGTGACACTTCCACAAGCATCAGCTTGTTTCCATGGGAACCACTCATGCCACCGTCAGACCACACAGGGAACTAGTGTGTCTAGCATGTCGAAGGAAGTCTCTTCCTGCACCGTGCACACTGCCTCTGCATCTCATATCCGTAGAAACGGGAGGAAATGACCTCATTCCACTGGAAGTCCCCCCCGGCCTATTGTCAGTGTCTATGTGTGTGAGTGTGTGTGTGTGTGTGTCTGTATAGCTGCATGTGTGTGATCTACAAACAAGGGGTGGTTAGGCATGTGAAGGCCCGTGTTTTTCCAAACTTGGCGGCGGGTGCGATGGTTGTGATTAGGTCTCTCGCAGGCCTTCCTCCGTGGTGATGTGTGTGTCTGCAGTCTGAACGTCCGTCCCCCCCCTCCATCTGGGAACACTTTGAGGTCTGTGCTGGTGTACGGCGGTAGTCTCGGTTTGAAGAGCATGTCACAGCACCCCCTCTAAACACACACACACACACACACACACACACACACACACACACACACACACACACACACGCGCTCGTGGGATGTAGTGTGGATGGCTTGGTGGAATCCTTTGTGTGTAGCTGTACCGTCTACACCTGCGACCTACGACCCCTCCGTCCTTATCCAGCCTGACGTCTCTTTCTGTTCTGCATCTCCGGTACATCTCCCCCTCCTCCCCCCTCCGTAGGGCTCCAGCAGATGGCTGGATGACGATGTGTGGGCGCTCCTCGCTAACCACTCCAACGGACAAGGCCCGCCTCTCTTCCCCCCACCTCTCTCCGCTTCCTCCTCCTCCCGGTTCTCTGCCTCTTCTTCCTCCTCCTCCGCCTCTCAGATCCCAAGTTACTCCTCCTCCTCCTCCTCCTCCAAAAAGAGATGGTCGTTGCACAACCTGATCCCCCCCTCCTCCCCCCCGTCTGAGCCCTCCTCCTCCTCCTCCTCCTCCTCCTCCTCCTCCTCCTCGGGGAACCCCTCCCTGGCCCCGCCCCGACCTGGCCCCCCCTCCTCGGGACCCCCGGCCCACCTGCAGCAGGTACACCACCGGTAGTGCGGTCGGCTCTCGAGGCTCTAGAGAGCTTAAGAGAGCGTTCTTGGTGTGTGTGGATGATTCTGCTGGCTGGTTGGTGGTTGGTTGATGCCGATGTGTTTCGCCCTGTCTCCCCCCCCCCCGCCCCTCCGTCGTTAGAGTCCCCCGAAGCACGCGTTGAGCGACGCCTCCGCCGGTGAGCCCGGAGCGGACGGCAAGGTTAGACGAAGCCGAGATGGAATGGTTTCCGCCTGTGACTCACATCGCATTCGTCGGCCGGGGGTTCACCGAGTTTGTACTGTTGGGGCAGTACCTGCCCTCGGGCCGGATCGAGTAGGAGCGCCTGCCCAGATAAAACGGCTTTAGAGTTAATGATCGACAACAGAGCCTTTGTGCATGTCTGTCAATGTTTAAGCTGTAGCTCACCGGGGCGTCGCCCGCTCACTCCAGATCTTCGACTGAGTTGACTGAGTTGATCACAGAAATGGAAAACTTGCTCGTTGCTGTCGTGTTCCTTAGCATTGCTGCGCGTTGGCCAGGGGGTGGTGTGTTCCTAGGTTAGTCATGAAGCGTGTGTTCTGTTAAGGTCGTCCCACTGTAATCGTCAGTGAGAGAGTTTACGTGGGTTTTATAATGGCATGTAATCACGCCGTCGGCGGGACTAAAACACAGCAGCTTGGCGTGAACACAGTCAAACGTGTAATTATCTCCTCATTGGCGAGGGGAAGTCGCTGTTTTTACTTGTGCGACAGGCAGCGCATGCTGTGACTCCCTCATAACTAGTGTGTACTTACCATGTGCGTGTTAACATAAATACTCTACGCTGTTCTGCCTCAAGGGCCCCTCTCCCCTAGATGGGGGTCTACTCCACTGCTAAGGCCTGCTTGCTCTGCTTTGCTCTGTCATCTGGTGCTTGTGCCTTAGTCTCTCTCTCTCTCCCCCTCTCTCTGCTTATCTCTGTTGCTTTTATACTCTCCCTCCTCCCCCGTGGTCGTCTCAGTACGCTCTGGTCTTCAAAGGGTTCAGCTCCCGCCAGGAAGAGCCGCTCTACTGGCTGCTCCCGGCCCACTTCACAGGGGACAAGGTAACCGTAACAACCAAGGGGTCTACTCCTCCTCCTCCTCCTCCTCCTCTTCCTTCACCTCCTCCCCCTCTTTGTCCTCCTCCTCTGTCTCCTTATCCTGCTTCTCCTCCCCCGTCTCCACCTCCTCCACCAGCCCAGGCCTGATTAACCCCTGGTTAACCTGCCCTGGGAATCACAACATGGGTTCTATTGCACTCTCCGTGACCTTCCGTCCAACGTCACTAAGTCCTCTCATGCACTCTGATTCTGGCTCTGGTTCAATGGTGGTGCACTGCAGTGTTGACCTGATGACAGTTGACACTCCGGGTGGCAGTGATGATATATAATCCATCGTCATACTGCTTGATTCAGAAACGTGTGATCATAACTCATAATACATATCGTCACATGGTAGGTTCTGTGGTTTGCTGTTAATGTCGATGGTGAAGTCACATGAAGTTTTTTACATAATTAATGTAATAAATACAGGATTATTTGAAGTGGTAAGCATCACCTAAAAATAACTTAACGAGTTAACATTATCCGTACTGATCACATAGTATTTCTGTGGTTGAACATTCTTTGATCCATGTTTATATCGTAGTTCTATGTGAAAAGTCCTGATAAAAAGTGTGTTGCATACTTAATAAAGTTGTGATCTATTATGGATCTAAAGTGTGCATTTCGTAAAGAAATAGCGAGCGAGCCTTCTACATCTGCGTGTTTTGCGTTCAGGTGGTCTCCTACGGTGCCAAGCTGAGGTACACCATCTCCTACGTGGCCAGCTCCAGGGGAACACACCTGGACGACGCAGACGTTCAGATCATCGTAAGCCAAGTCTCTTCGCCGCGACTCCTTTGGTCGCCGCCGTTACCACTGAATCCAACCCATGAAAAACACTTTTCACTGACGTTTTGTCTTGGCGATCCCCTAGGGCAACGACATCACCCTGGTGGCCCGCCAGTCCTGGCAGAGGAGGCAGCAGGGAGCCCGCGAGTCCAAACGCTTTGAGATTGTCTTCAGAGAGGTGGGTGGGGGCAGCACATCACAGAGAGAGAGAGAATGTGTGTGGGCACGATTCCTGGGCGAGAACACAGGGAGGTTCTTGCGTCATAAAGGAGCTGTATCTGTGTCTCTGTTGTTCCAGCTGCAACGCATTTTGATTCCTATCTCATGTGATGTATAATGAAATGATACGATATGATGGTAATCATACATTACACCAAATAGGGACTGACAATGAGGCTTTTATTACCACAAGATCTGTGACAAATTTGTCCGGATCTGCGTGTGTGTTTATATACTATATAAACATGTATAAACAGTACATGTTTACATACTACGTCACTGTGCGACAAGGCTGCGAATCCAGAGAGATATATATTATATTAAACTCATATACAGTACATTTTCGGTGCATGTCCAGGTGTTGTTGAGGATGATTGATATCCAAATATAGTGTCCGTATATGTCTTTGAACAATATACATGATATCTCAAAATTGAATAGGTCATAGGCAGCCTGGACATAGTCTTACCTAGGCAAGGCAAGGCAACTTTATTTAAAAAGCACTTTTTATACACAAAACAGACTCAAGGTAGCCTGGTTCTACCAGACTCTCGTACTTCACTTCATTTCATTTCATTTGTACAGAGAGTCTGGACCTAATCAATTGACAAACGTTAACTCACTTGAAGGCGGGTGTCTGTTGAAGTTTAAAATGATTGGATCTTCCCAGTGCCACTCTGGATCTGCCATAACCAATCGCTAACGTTTGGTTGTGACGTATGTCATGCGCCGGGAATCACACGCAGGTTGTACACAAACCAAACACCTTGCGCGACTGCACGAAAATGTCCGTCAACGACAGCTGCAGGTTTTATTCGTCGAATTTAATTTATCAGGGAAAAATTGCACATTGTAAATCAATATTTTATAGTAAGGCCAGAGATGATGTATGCAGTCAACTTTCGAAGCTGGGTCTAATCGTTGACAACACGCCATCGTCATTGTTCTCAGACACGCCCTCTGTTCGCTGATTGGGCGCTGCTGTGGCGGCCCCAGAAAACTAAATTACATACAGCAGTTCCAGACCTAGTACTGAAGGGAAATTCAAATTGAGCGGAAGTACTTAGGCGGGCGGAGCCAGGCTAGACTCAAGGTGCTTCACACAGAAACATCGTCATACAACAAAATTAAATAATAAAAAAATGCATTGTAGAAAGTGCAATGTGTTTGAAGTAAGTAAGTAAGTCAGTTAATTGAAGTATGAAAATAAATACGTAAAAGAAAATAAAGGCAAAGTAAAAAATGCATTTTAGAAATGCAATGTATTTAAGATTTATCAAAAAGCTAAAGCAAACAGGTCCTAGTATCCGAATATAATCTGCAATGTTACCCTCTGGGGTCTCGCAGGAGAACTGGCAGCGTCCGGACGGCATGCCGGCCACCCGGGAGCACCTGATGATGGTGCTGGCCGACCTGGACGACATCCTGATCCGCGCGTCCCACTCCAGCGAGATGCGCTCCTCCAGCATCTCTGAGGTCAGCATGGAGGTGGCTGTGCCCAACTACAGCAGCCTGGCCCAGGCGTTGGAGGTGGAGCAGTGCCGCTGCCCGTCCGGATACCAGGGACTCTCCTGCCAGGTAACACCAAGCCCAGGGTGCTTGTATTTTTTAAGCTGGCTACTTAAAAAGTAAAAGTCCTTTGCAGTATCAAATGCCATTAGTTATTGGGTCAACTTTTTTAAGGATTCAGCTTGCTAGGCAGCCGTAACCTGTCATTGTTCACCCCTGCCGCTACCTACTACAGAACTTTGACATGAGATTTCACTATCTGTCCTAGGACTGTGCTGTCGGATACAGCCGTACGGGGGGAGGTCTGTACCTGGGCCACTGTGAGCTTTGTGAATGCAATGGCCACTCCGACTCCTGCCACCCAGAGACTGGCATCTGCACGGTACGGCTCCCTCTGAAGAATCCATGACGTAGAGGCGCCAGGCCGCCATTAAAAGCTCACCTCTACGTGGGGGGAAAGCAACTTCCTGTAAACTTATATGGGAGCAAGAACAAAAACGTTCTTAAATGTTGATGCATAAAAAAAGATATGATTAATATTTTGGTGACCAAAAAAATGCAATTATTCAAAATAAAAGTAAGTAAATTAAGTCAAATATGTAAATGTATACTGATTCACTTATTATCATGAATGAGATACCAGTGTGCGTTATTATATGTGTTGTCTTCTGGCTCAGACACTCCCTAAGCTACTCCCTAAGACAGCGACAGGCAGCCTCAGTCAGTGACGGAGTGTTTTGGTCTTGCTTTGGTGCAGAGCTGCCTGCACAACACCCAGGGCGAGCTGTGTGAGCAGTGTGCCACCGGTTTCTACGGCGACCCCACCGTCGGGACCCCCGAGGACTGCCAGCCATGCGCCTGTCCCAACACGGACCCCGACAACCAGTAAGTCCTGGACCCACACCCTCCCCACCAACCTCCCATCCTGACCACACCCTGGACCCCGGCCGGTCTGTAGCATGCAGGCGTGTCGGGGCAGGGTTGCTTCCTTACAGCCCAGGGTCATTCACACAGTGCAGGCTTTGCCCCGTTAAATCAATACGATTAGGTTTCTATTTTGGTCGCACTATCACCGTCCTTCTGCTGTGGGAGTAACATGCAAGAATGGAATTTGATCCTGGTTGATTTACTAAAAATTAAAGCATTTTTTTATTTGATTGGATTTGAAAGTGTAAAAAAAAAAAGAGGATAAACACAAAAGAACATCAGTATAAGGAGGGGGATGATCCCATGTGTGCTCGCATCTAATGTGTTTCGTCTGACAGGTTCTCCCCCACCTGTGAGAGCCTTGGTAACGGAGGCTACCAGTGCACTGCCTGTCAGCCTGGTTACACGGGCCAGTACTGTGAACGGTGAGCCACACACTCACGCACGCACGCGCGCACACATGCGAGCGCACATACACAACAACACACAGACACTTGAATGTATTGATGATGATTGTTCTTTTATTATATTGTTTGACTTACCCCAAAATGAGACCATAATGTAGTTTAATCCATGAGAAACAGGGAGATGCACATGCATGTAAGGCTAGATCTTATCCCCTACCCATATTGCCATATACTTTCATCTAAAGATAATTCATTGTGACCAAATATATCTCCATTCTACATAATCATTCACTGAGTTGCATCGATGATAATGCTGCCCATCTTACCGGAAAATATCTTCTACCAGATTTGCACAGGCATAGAAATGCATAGCTTGAACCTGCATGTAAACTAGCTTTCTGACACCCTATATCAGTGTGCATTACACCTGTGCACTTTAACTCATTTCATCGACACTGTTTGGTTCCCCTTCACCAGCTGTGCTCCGGGCTACGTTGGCAACCCACAAGAGAGAGCCAAATGTCGTCCTTTCGATGGTAAGTCTGGACTGTCGTGGACACCAGGTACCACTGTTCTGAGGTAGACATACAGATACTGATACGCAGACGTTTATTTTCCTGCATGAATGACTGGTACAACATTAAATGTACTAAGAATCAGAGTCTGAAGAATTGTATGCAAAGTTTGCTCTCGAATACATGCAATAGCTGCAGAAATAGAACGACTTCCAGCCTACAGGATATAATATAACAATTAAGATACGTATGTATGCATATAAAATAACAATATTAATCTTAAATCAAAATCATAAAAAACACAAATAAACGTTCCATCTGAGCAAGGGCAACCTTCTGTTCTGAACCCCTCCATTCCTTCACCTCCTCCCTGTGTGTGTACCGCCCGGCCCTCCACAGACGCAGCCTCCCTGGTGGTGAAGGTGTACCCAGAGCGGGTGCTCACCTCCCAGGGCGGCTCAGTGACCCTGAGGTGCCAGGTGAGCGGAGCCCCACCACACTACATATTCTGGTCCAGGGAGGACGGACTGCCCATCTCCACCAACGCCGAAAGAAGCAGAAACGGTAGGAATGCGCTCAGCATTCTGTGTTACCGTTTGTTGGAGTTTTGTTGCACTATTTGACTCGTATTAGGGTTGCTAAAGAGACATGGGTAAATGCATGGTAGATGGTGCATATGGTAATATATGTCATTACAGTATAAGTCATTTTACATATTTCCGGTACATTATTATACGTTACATAATGAATATACCATTCAATCGATTGATGATGCATTTGAAAAAACATATTAACACCAAACACACATCTCTGAATGTGTGTGTGTGTGTGTGTGTGTGTGTGTGTGTGTGTGTGTGTGTGTGTGTGTGTGTGTGTGTGTGTGTGTGTGTGTGTGTGTGTGTGTGTGTG
This sequence comes from Gadus morhua, assembly GCF_902167405.1. NCBI lineage: Eukaryota > Metazoa > Chordata > Actinopteri > Gadiformes > Gadidae > Gadus > Gadus morhua. Next base: position 14,869,171 of record NC_044048.1, on the reverse strand, counting down.
TGTGTGTGTGTGTGTGTGTGTGTGTGTGTGTGTGTGCGTGCGTGCGCGCGCGCGTGCGTGCGTGCGTGTGTGTGTGTGTGTGTGTGCTCACAGGAGAGGAGCTACACTTCAGCAGCGCGCAGCTCAACGATGCTGGCGTCTACATCTGCACCTGCAGAGACCTGCGCAGCACCAACAGGAGTCGGGCCGAGATCGTGGTCACAGGTACCTCGTCTATGTCACCACGGCGACCACAAACAACCCCAGGTCCCCCCCAGAGGTTCACTAGGACCCACGGTGGTGGTTCACCAGGACCGACGGTCACTAAATGGATCCACATGTTCCCATGAGCTCCATATGGACATGCTCGACCTCTGACCCCAGTGAGATGGCAGCTCTGTAATTTCAGAATCAGAAAAGGTTTATTGCCAAATACATTTACACATATGAGGAATTTGTCTTGGTATTCGTATTCGTTGCGCAAGATCTTAACAAACAATAAACCATCAACAATAAACAATAAGCAAGTATTGAATAATAAGTACTGAAAAAGATAAGAGTAAATAAAAAATATAGTAAATAAAAAATATAAATAAATAAATAGAGATACTCTATATACATATACATATGCACCGTAATAAGATAAGAAGATAAGAAAATAAAATAAAATAAAATAAAATAATATACGTACAATTGTGCGTGATGGTGAAAGTAGTGCAAAACTTGTTGTCATCATAGGCAGATGACTGTTGTGCTCAAGCATTCATGTGGTTCTAAGCCTCTGGTGTAAGATGAGTGTTATGGAACCTACAGAAGAAATGGTCAGGATCCATCGGGCGGATGATAGGTTGATGTTGATTGGATGAGACACAACACAGGTTAGACCTGATTGAGGGCTACCTGTTTCAAATTTGTCCCGTCGCCCTCTCGGATACAAGGTCCCTTCCCCTTAATGTTACGTTCAACAAATCAATTGGAGCGCCTGCCTTCCCAAGCCAACTATATTGGTGAGCAGTTGATTCTGTATTATTTAGCAGTGTTGAGCAGTGGAGTATTTAACCTCCATTGAAGTGACCCCAGTAGTGATGACATGACTCCGGTCGCTCGTCTTCTCCAGCGGTGTCGTCCAAGCTCATCAAGGTGACCGTGGAGGAGCCCCAGACCCAGAACATCAGACCAGGAGCCACCGTCAGCTTCATCTGCACCGCCAAGAGCAAGGTGTCTGTCCCCCGTCTGTCTGTCTGCCTGTCTGCCTGTCTGCCTGTCTGTCTGCCTGCCTGTCTGTCTGTCTGTCTGTCTGTCTGTCTGTCTGTCTGATCTGTGTATCTATTATATATCCATGTATCTATCTGTCTGTCTGTCTGTCTGTCTGTCAGTCAGTCAGCCTAACTGCCTGCCTGCCTGTCTGTCCGTCTCTTTATCTATTTATCCATTTCTCTGTATTTCTGTTTTACTTTCTTGCGTTCTGTCTGTCTGTTTTACTGTCTATGCAACTATCTATCTGTCACGTCTGTCCGTCTGTCTCTCCGTCCATCCGTCCGTCCGTCTGTCTGTCTGTTACAGAGGCACGTTTTCTTTTACCCCAGGATGTGGCACTATCCCATCAAAGTCCAGACAGACAACACACTGCTAACCCTCACCCCAGCCCTCTGTAGCGTGCCTGTTAACCCTGGACTCCTTGTCCCCCCCCCCCCTCAGTCTCCGGCCTACACGCTGGTGTGGACGCGGCAGGGCAACGGCAAGCTGTCCAACCGGGCCATGGACTTCAACGGCATCCTGACCATCCAGAACGTGCGGCCTGAGGACGCCGGCGTCTACATCTGCACGGGCTCCAACATGTACGCCATGGACGAGGGCAACGCCGCCCTCTTCGTGCTAGGTTCGTGATCCTAGGACAAGCCCTCCGCAGTCGCCCGCTCCCCCACGCAACCCCCCCTCCCACCCCCTCCGAGCCCTGCCCTCCCCCCTGCTCTGGCTCGTCACCGCGGGATCCGACCCCTACCCCCTCCAAAACACAACTTTCCCCCCCTCCCCCTCCCTCAACCCCCTATCTTTACTCCATCTTGGAATGGTGCATGCAACTGTTTTGTGGCTGCATATTTCTTCCAGTGTGCTGTGACTACTCGGCTATGGGGTAACATGGAGTGTGTGTGTGTGTGTGTGTGTGTGTGTGTGTGTGTGTGTGTGTGTGTGTGTGTGTGTGTGTGTGTGTGTGTGTGTGTGTGTGTGTGTGTGTGTGTGTGTGTGTTTGCCCCGGGTTTATAACCACTCTGCTGCTTTGTCCCTCTGGTTGTATCTGTCCCGTGTTTGTTGCTTGTTTTCTGTGTTGTTTGCTGTTGCTTTTATTATAACAAAATGTAGTCGCTGCTTGGTGCTGCTTTTTCTATGTAAAACAAAATACAGCTTGTGGGTCTTATTAAATTAATACCTTGAAGTTATTGTCTGCATTTCCATATGGGATCAATTATAATGGTGGTCAATTTAAGTGTTGGTTTAATCAAATAATTAAATAGTCAGACACTGGCTAGCAATCTCACATTCTTCTTCATGGGTGGTTTTAATGGTTTTACGGTAGTCCTTTTCATGGTGAGGTGAATTAATTGGTGGTGGTTTTGGTGCTTCTTGTAGTACTGGTGTAGCTTACTGGTCGCTAGCATGTTAGCTGGGTTATCAGGGGTTCCTTTCTCTACTGTGTCACCCTGGGGGCCCTGGGTAGAACCCTCTCTTCGTGTCACCAGCCTAAGCCCCCCCACCACCCAAACAGAGGACCCCCAGCCACTCTGAAACAGACATTCAAGGACTTCTGTTTAAGGACCAACTGTGTCAATAATACTCATGTGCTGCCACATCCAGTATTCTCTCACTTTCCTTGCCATACTAAAGAATACTCATAAACAATGCCGTGCTATATCAGCCATCATGTCGTAGGTTGAAAGACAGTTTAACTTTTAACACGTATAGGCGTCGAGTCTGTACTGTTTCACTGCTATTGCATAACTGCCTCTAGACGACAGTACTGTCAGCTAACAGCTAGACAGCGTAAGCTAGCCCTGTTTCTTTGTTGTTGTACTTGAAATGCTAAAGGAGATCTTTTTTTTTCATAAATCATAAATGTGTCGATTGTATGCCTACTTAGTTAACCGCAAATTAAAAAGATCTCTGCAATTAATACGTTCATTTTAGCGCAAATTATGTAATGATCTTTTACAAAAAATTACAATCGCCATTTGGATAAACTATTTTAGTTATGCTCATAATTATTGATGGAATGCAATCTTTGAATGGTATTTTACATTAAACTATGTAAAGAATCAAATTCACCAGTTCATGCAATTTTAACATTGTTGTTTTCAACAATTTATTTTGTATATCTTAGCAGACATTTTTATCTAACACATTACATTCATACAGACAGAACACTTTTAACCACTTTATGTATCTTTTGGTCTGATAAAGTTACCACAATTCAGCCTCAAATGTATTTACAAATACTACTGTATCCACCGGTGCTAATGTAAAGATTTTACATTTTCTGTTTTTCTTTTTGTTTTGTTTTATATTCGATTGATGTAATATACGTACGTATGTCACCAGGTATTGTATTTATCTTAACTGTGAAAATGTTTTTGTGAGAGAACAACTGACCAAACAAACTAAATGATTTGATTAAAACAATAGATGAAATAATAGAACTTGCAAATTACTCAATGGGGGTTTGTATGTTGAGAACCTTTTTTATTTATTGATATATCTGAGGATAACCACAAGCTGTACAAAGAAATTCCAAAGGTATTGCCTTACTAACCTGCATGTGTAATGTGTGCTTCTACGCTTTATGCTTTGTGGCTTTATGTCTTCTGCTTGTACTGTTATACCCATGCTGCATTCTGTGTGTTTGCGTGTGTGTGCGTGTGTGTGTATGTGTATGTGTAGGTGTATGTGTATGTGTGTATGTATGGCTACAAATGACTAAAGGGCATTTTAATCCATTCTATCAGCAGGTAATATGTGTGTGTTTTCATATTGAAGCTATTATCGGACATCATCACTTGATGAGCTTTCCTTGAGTTTATAAATGTCAATTGTCAGCGTGGAAGGTAAGTGAAGTGCTACCACAAGACAGGTCATAATATGAAATCTGAAACTGGGCATTGATATGACTTATTGTTAGTTTGCTCCACTTTCGGAGTTCAGCACAACATTTTATGTAATCACAAGACCTCTTGAGGCTGAATGTTGAACCCATGAAACTACAAATACCTGGTGACCAAATCCTTATTGTTACTCTTGATAGGTGAGCTCTCTCTTTGATCGGGTGATGCCTTACTCTTAATGCGACGATCCTCTCTAGAGACCTCAAGGTCAGGAGCAGAGCAAGTAGAGCGCAAATCATTCACACAAGCATGGGGTACAGTGTATGTGTTGGTGTGTGTCGTGTTTCTGTGTGTCTCTAAGTGTATTTACATTCCCTTGTGTTGTTTTTTGTGGTCCCTATTGTTAACCTTACTTAAAAAACTCACGAAAAAAAAAGAAAAACATCTGGCTGCTTGCAGATGCAGGGTTCAGAATTCATTTGAAACGGGGGACAGCCGGTCAGCTACTCCCCCCAACCACCCCCTAAGCAATAACCAAACTGACATGTCAGTTCACATGTTCCATCCCTACCTCCCCCTCCCTCCCTTCCCCCCCCCCTCCTCCCTCCCCCTTCGTGTCTCCAGAGCCCTCACAGACACAGATGTTTTACACAGCCTATGAAATGTTTGAAGGACATAGACAGCGTAAGTGTGCACGGTCATGGTCTCCCCCTCCTCTCTGTCCTGGATTCCTGGTCAGGAGGAGCCTCCACCTCCTCCACCTCCCTTTTCTCCTCCACCTTCCATGCATGCATTCCACCTGCTGCAGCATAGACATTACATACTGTATGTAAATACATGTGTGCAGACTGTGTGTATATATATATATATATATATATATATATATATATATGGCGAACCTGGTAGTGCTCATGAACAGTAAATCCTAAAAGCATACACTGCATGCAGACATATACACACACATACACGCACATACGATGGCCAGAAGGGCTTTCGATGCGGTGCATTGTGTGGTAAATCTGGTAAGAAGACATCTTTAGACTAAGTCAAGGTATAAAGATGTAGTGTATATTTCCTCTCGTCATGACTTCACACATAACACTATCTAGTTGTACATGAGCATTCCTGAGTAACGCCTGCTTGTTTTTGTTCATCACGGCCGGAAAAGGTGACCTTTATTCCTGCTTTCTACTCCTTCTGAATGTTGAGTCCATCAATAATCACAATGATCCACGAGAACCAATTAATTCATCCCAATCACCATCTGATTGGAAATATTATAAAAATAATATTACGATCATTTCTTGAGAAAAAAATTCACAAAATGCAACAAATCAATTATTATGCTCGTCGGCTTAATTGTCAAATGTAACACTCAACAGTCAGGTAGAGGATATTTCCTTTTTTCCATCTGCTTTCTCATTCTTCCCTCTCAGAAACCATGCTACACTGTGGGGACCGTTCCCACCGAGGCTTCAAACATCATACTGTGCCTAACACATCTCATCCCATCCTCATTAACATGCTAACACATTGCCTGGCCCTGGCAAGCCAGCTGCTACTCCAATTGTGTAGATGAGGACAACCGGTTAGCCTATAGAACTTCGATAGGACTTAAACTATTATAGTGGCTAGGGTGTTCAACTCCCAGCCGAAAGGTTCATGGTTCGATCCCCAGTGTCTACCTGTAGTAGGCATCTGATAGTAAGATGTCTAACCCCTTAAAGCTTCTCAATGACACTTTGGATAAAAGTCACCTCATCATTGAAATCATAATTTAGATACCTTTTCCTTATCTTATATGTACATTGGATACTTCTATTGATAAGCTCGTACTGGTTGAACTCCAGCACTTACCAATAAGTATTTATTATAAATAAGTAAAACTTTATATATTTACCCTTTTGATATAGATAAGTAAGTCTCATTGAGGTTAATCACCTTATTTGCAAGAGAGACCTGATAGGTAGAGATTGAATTTCAAAAGGTCAAGTAGAATTATAAAGCAGCTTCAGTATATCACTTACAGTCATCATTGTACTAGTTAGACCATGTCCTATTAAGTGACACTCATTAATACTTTAGTTAAGTTGAGGTAATTAGTTCATTAGACAGGAAATGTGCACAACAAAGTAGTTTGGCCAGAGTTGGCTAGCTAGCTCGTTTTAATCCATGGTCTCTTATAGTGTAAAAACAGACAAGAAACCTTCAGAATGTGATGCAAACATCACACACCCAGCATTCAACCGGCAAAGCCAGGGAGTGAAGTTCAGCTTCAGTTTTTCCGCAAGAGTCGTCCCCTCCACACACACACCCTGCCTGCTAAATGAACCAGGGCTTTCCTCAGTGTGACGCCCCGGGATTATACAGGCTTGGATCGGACGCCTTTGCAGTGATCCCTGCTGGCCCAGACAGAGTGCCCAGTGCCATGCCCAGTTCCAGCCTGCCACCTCTTATTAGTGGTGTCTCGTCTGAGGGGGGCCCAACCTAGCAGACAGGTCCCAGTCTTCCGCTCCCTCACACAGTCCAGCCGGCCAAGGCAATCGTCAAACAGCCACATCCGTCTTTCCATACGATCACTTGCTGCTTGCTCCAAGTCCACCCAGATTTTGCAAACAAAAAACAACCTTACAGTGCTTTTCCTTTTTATTGTCTTTTTTCCGCACACCAGCTGGGCAGTTCAATTCTGCACCGTATCTCCCTTTGTACGTGTGAGGGTGTTCCCTTTCCCCTGTGGTTGACTGTCACTTGTCTCTTCCTATCAGCCGGGGACGGGTCGCAGCCCGTGGCCACGGTCACTCCCGCAGTGCTGAGCGTCCAGTCGGGACAGCGGGCCGAGTTCCGCTGTGCCGCCACAGGGAGTCCCACACCGGCCGTCGAGTGGATCCGTAAGTTCTGCCACCACAGAACTTACCCGAAACATGACCCCCCCCCCCCAGTCAGACTGTGCTCTAACCGACACTGAGCTACTGGCGTTGGAGGCTGCAATCGTCATGTTGTCGTGGTTGTGAAGAGGGTTTGGTGTTGTCATTGTTGAAGTTGTTGTTGTTGTTGTTGTCTGGCCAGAAATCCGACCTCGATCCCAAGCCAAGGTGCACGGGGGGCTCCTATCCTTTTCGTCCGTGCAGAAGTCCGACGAGGGGGAGTACATCTGCAAGGCCCTGAACACCCACGGCGAGCACACAGTGCGAGTCACCCTCTATGTGCAAAGTATGCTACGTTTTTTTGTGTGTGTTTTTAGCGTCGCATCTTACTTCCAAGTGAATGCGCTTGTTGGGGTTATTCATGTATCAATAAATTAAACGGGTTTTCCTTCCAGAGTCCAACACGGGCGGACATATTATTGGAGGCGGTCATGGCAACACAGGTGGTCATGGCAACACAGGTGGTCATGGCAACAAAGGCGGTCATGGCAACACAGGTGGTCATGGCAACACAGGTGGTCATGGCAACAACGGCGGTCATGACAACACCGGGGGCCATGGCAACAATGGCGGTCATGACAACTCGGGCGGTCATGGCAACACGGGCGGCCATTCCCACACTGGCGGTCACGGCCAAACAGACTCTCAGATCAACACAGGTCTAGTCAGCCAGCCCCAGGTCCAAGTGAGCCCCCCCAGCGCCGAGATCCACGAGGGCGAGACCCTGAGGCTGTACTGCCGGGCCTCCGGATCACCCGCGCCCAAGCTCACCTGGCTGAGGAACGGGGGTCAGGTCCCGCCCCAGGTGAGACCCTTCACCTCCGCCTCGGGGATAACAATCGGGCCATTCTTTTTGAGCATGGATTGAGTTAAACTAATTGAATTAAGACTAATTGATTCACATTCTGGTGTGCCCATGTCTGTCACATTGTAAAATTGCCCAGCACCATATTATGTATACACATTTGTTGCAGGTTGATTCTCCAACTGTTCCATTGTTGTGACCCTTTTTTTCCCCTTTTTTTCTTTGTTTCCTCCCCATTTACTTTTATCCCACCCTGTTGTGTTGTTATGGGGACGTTCGCTCAGGCCATTCCCTCTCACGGTTTCCATCAGTTTAAAAGCAACAGTCTCGATCTGTTACAGAGACGTATTGAAGAGCTGCAGGTCTGTCCATCTGTCCACTGTCTGTCCGTCCTGTCCGTCTTAGCTCCACCCCAATGTCCTTTTTGTTACTGACCACCCCTCTCCATGTTGTCCACTAAACGCATGATTTAATATGTTGCCTAGTAACCGCACATGGTAATAACCAGCAAACATCTACCACCACACGTAACCCCTCACCAGAGTGCACTAGGGTCCATTGTAAAACAACACCCAGCCCGTCCCGGGTCGGTTCCTCTGGTGTATGTTGGCATGGGGAGATCGTGTTTTTTGCACCACGCTCGCGGAATGTTGTGTTCCATGGATCCCCCTTGTGTTGTTATCATCCTCCATCGTACCATCATTCCCTGGCAGATTTTGCGGCTTAAACACACCGTCAAGTCCACTCACACTCGCTGTGTGTGAGCCCATGAACTAAGGGACTAAGCACACAGTAGGTGCTGGAGGTATTTCAGACTTGCTTTGCCTCTGTGCCAGCCCCATTCCCGCTGCCCCCCCCCCCGCCCCAGTCGGCCCTGGGTCGGATGGGGTCTGCTGCACGCCGTTGTGTCCTCAGCGTGGTCAGGGTAGTCGGGGGGGGGGGGGGGGGGAGGACGTTTTTAGTTCCGACTCAGAGAGCCCCAGGGTTGTGTCGGGCCCTTTCCCACCGGGGGCGAAATTGGGCTCTGCCGTGCGGCCACGCATAAACACTCTGGGGGGGGGGGGTTGTTGAAACAACACACCGGGGAGAGGGGACAACGCCGCCTCGGGTGCTCGGATTGGTGCGACGGGGCAGACGTTAAGCTAAGCTTTGTTACGTGGAATACACTCCACCAAACCTACCCCTGGCCTACTCAGTAGTACCTCTCCGTTAGTTTCAGACCCCTTCTGGCTGTAAAAGTGGGGAAAAGTTTGCCAAGAGTTTGTCTCATTGAATAGTTTGCTTGCTTGCTCGAGTTATTGGGAATTTCTTCAAGTTATGAAGAATCATCGTGGCAATAGGTAAGAACTATGGGTTCATTGAGATTTGTGTACATCCTCCCAAAGCTGCAAAGTCATGCTTCATCCTTTGGCAACCATCCGGTGGTTGTGTTTCAGTCTGCGGCCTGTATATCCCTAACTATCATTTTGGCAGTGTTGAAATGGCTGAAATGGTTATTTTAATCAAATAATAATTCCCTTATAACTACTAGAATTCCGTTGCTAATTCAACTCTCCTTGTTCATCTCAGGTGGTCAAATTAACAATCTAAAATCAAAGACGCCATGTCATATTCAACTCGGCCTTAATTGCGTAGCCTACACACATCCATGTAAAAAGCACCACAATCATCCTGAGAAAAAAAACATTTAGAGCCTTAGTATTCCATGTGCCGTCTTCTAAGTTAGTCCCCAGTAGTGCTTCTGTGTTGCTATACCCTAGCGATCAATGTCACAATGTCAATCATGTACGTCTGTGTTTTGTCACGACGCCGTATTTGTTTAGTTCAGGTAAGTGATTTGCTCTGTGTGTCGCATTGTCTGCAAACAGCAATAGGCCTTAAGCCCTGGAATAGAAGATATCAGTCTACAGGCTGCTGTTTCCGCACCGGTCCTGACTTCTTCTCGTGCCCCCTTCAGAACCGCATGGATCGCACTGACATCGGCACGCTGCTCATTCCCAACGCCAAGGCGTCCGACTCTGGGAACTATATGTGCGTCGGAAGCAACAGCGCTGGCTCGAGCAGGGCCTCCATCCAGGTCACTGTGATCAAGGGTAAGGCATCACACAGCTGGCGTCCTTGTCATCCAACCGGTACACTATGAAAACAATACATTATATTATCACGCGTGATTGGGGGAGCATTCATTCAACACAGGATTGCATAGTTGTGCTGTGTTATGGCATGTATTTCATGTTTTGTATCCATTTGTGTTTGCTATTTGCAGTAATGTATATTATCTTAGATGGTATTATGGTTCATGTTGCGTCTACTTCATGTCCTGCATTCAGGATGTTTAAATCATCTTATACTGCAGACATGAAGGTCTTTCTTTGAGTTTTGGTAGTTTGAATGAATCTCAATCTCAATCTCAAACAACACAACTGTTTTCTCCCCAGCGGACCATGTGACCGCGCCGGTCAGCATCCAGCCCTCCATAGCTGACGTGCAGGAAGGCCAGAGCCTGGTGCTCAACTGCTTGACTACTGGGAGCCCCCTACCCAGAGTCACATGGACCCGGGCCAGAGGCCGCCTGTCCGCCAACCACCAGGTCGGCCCCCTGGAGACATTTCACTCCCTTTGTACTGCTAATATCGCTTCATTGCCTTAAGAAATACGATTTAGTAAATTTTGTGGCTTTTCACCGCTTTTTTATTTGATGATCAGCAGGTGATATTTGTTTATAATATGAAATAGTTCTGGAAATATTTAAATTATAATCTTACATTTATTGTGCAATATTTCACGATAATCTCAAATAGTATTTCACAATAATTTGCATTTTAGCACATCTCATTCGATGTCCCATTCTGTGCGTGAAGGTTCTTGGCAATCAGCTGCGCATCCTGTCGGCCACTCCTGACGACTCCGGGGACTACATCTGTCGGGTGATCAGTAACCAGGGCAACCAAGAGACCCCCGTCCACCAGTCGGCGGTCTCCGTGTCTGTCACCTCGTCTTCCTCCCGTGAGTGGTTGATAAAACCAGCAACTCAGCGTCCAAAATAATTCTAACACTAAACCCTTAAGATTGCTCACTTCTACACTAGCCCATACCACCCCCTTAGCGTGTGACTTATTCCCCCAGTCAATCGTAGAGGACGCTAGCTCAGATCAGTAGGGGGATCAGGAGGGACATGGAGGTGACCTCATCAGAGTGGGAGGAGGCCATAGTAGGACAGTGAGAGTGTTATGAATGGCTTTTCCAGTCCTACTTTCCATGGCTGCCCAGTGTGACCTCAGTGGGCTGTAGGTTCTTGTTTTCCAAAAACGCTTTCCTGTGATCTCATCCTCATTCCATGCGTCCGGGATTTCACTAAGACTTGTGAGAGTTCTTTCACTGCTGCCAGCGTAGGCTGCTGTCTTTCTCCCTCGTAGTCCAGGAACCATGAGGTTTCTGTGAGTCATTTGTCAGTTCAGTAAGGGGAAGTGATGTTTTCAGTTGGATTTTTCTTTTGATTTATCAATCTAGTTATAATTTATTGTTTTCAATTATTGGTAGCGTAACATATTCTTATTTCCAAAGGCCATCTCCCCTTTCCTCCCTCATCAGTTCTTCATAAGCATAACCCAAGCATAAAATAGCCATACAAAAATATATTATAAGCCATCAACATTTACAAAAAATAAAATGTTCAATATTGTAATTGTATATATATTTTTTAATGATAATATTTTGTCTATAATGTATTATCATAAATCCTAATAGCCGTAGCGTGTATCAGGGGGTCCCCCGAGGTGTTCTGTCCCTGACCTGCGGCTCCCCCAGCAGGCCTGCAGACGCCCATCATCTCCATCGAGCCCCACAGCGCCTCGGTGCGTCTGGGCCAGGCGGCCAGCTTCAAGTGCCGGGTGTACAGCGGAGCCACGCCCGTCCGCCTCGAGTGGAAGATGTCCAACAACAGAGCCCTGCCAGGTGGGCACCACCAACACCATACTCAGATGTTTATCCTACAAGCCATTTAATTCGTTTTTTCGGTTGCTTGACTTTCCCCCAAACGGAAACTATTAAAGTCTGAACCAATTTCAAACCAAGAACAAGAACAACTATGTTTAAAAGCACCTCACTTGCACACCTGTCAGTAAGAAGTTGCTGTTTTTTTTGTTAATCTTTTTTTTTTTTTAATCTTTACGTCCTCTAGGGTCCTTTTATAAAAAAAAATCTGCTTCTTTTTCCCCTAAGCTAATGTCAAGGTCTCCCGGGACGGTTCTGTGATCACCATTTCCAACGCCCAGCCCAGCAACCGCGGGGCATACCACTGCGTGGCCAGCAACCTGTTTGGTATCACCCAGAGCATTGTCTCCTTCAATGTCAGAGGTCAGTCCTGTGTGCGTCTGTGTGTGTGTGTGTGTGTGTGTGACTCGACGATAGAGTGTATGTCTGTTTGTGTTACACACAAACAGACATAGGACAAGCAGATATGCACAACAAAAAAAGTTATTTATGGTTGATTGATGAATTGATTGATGAATTACAATATTATGTTTCCCTGAGTATTGAGTATCAAAGACACTCTGCTCATATCCTTGGAAGGGTTTTAGTTTCATTGAATGCGGTTGTATCCATTGATTTAGTCTTAACAAATCTGTGACCTGGTTTATGTAGCTCATGTGTGTTGACCTCATCGTCCTCAGCTAATGGGGTTCCCTTAGTACTTTGATACAACTAAAATTGTCTCTGTTCAGTCAAAGTGCTCCCACTAGTGGTCAGTCAGGGTCAACACTCCTCACGGTTCTCCCCCCCCCTCAACCTCCCCCAGAGGCCCCCGTGGGGTTGGTGACCCCTAGCGGGCCGGTGAGGGTCCGGGTCGGGGACCCCATCGTCCTGGAGTGCCAGTCGTCCGGAGAGCCCCGCCCGTCCGTCTCCTGGCACAAGCTGGACAGCAGCCGCAAGACCATGCTGAACAGCCCCGCGCCCATGGACTCCAACGTCGTGCTGGAGGTACAGGGGATCCGTCCGGTCCCATTGGGGCGTAGAGATGTGGAGGGTGTCACTGTGATGGAACAGATATCAAATAGAACCAACACGACGCACAAATATAATGAAAAGTCCCAACATATTTTTTTTATGCTTTTATCGTCCATGACACGCTGTATAAAATAAACACCATCATCAGTATTATGATCATGATTATCATTATCAGTCGTTTTTTTTAATCGTCTTTATTTGAGGGATGGGTGTACAACAATCAACAAACTGTACACAGAATGTCTGTGTATCCCTACCCTCTACCAACATCAACACATGCACACATACATGCATATCTGCATACATAGGCCTACATGCATGCACATATACATCACACACTCAGTAAATACAAAGAAATCCTAACAATAATAAAAATACTATTAATTATAGGAAAATTAATTGATAATAAGACGGCAAAAAATATTGATATCATTCTAAGGCATCAGAACGTCCCTGTGTGCAGGTACTGTCCGCCCGGCCGGAGGACGGCGGCACCTACGTGTGCACGGTGCGCAACAGCGAGGGCAGCTCGGAGACCCGGGTGAACGTGGTGGTGGAGGGCGGGGCCCGGCTGCCCAGCGTGCCCAGGGCCTCCGTCCTGGAGCCCCTCATGATCGTGGAGGAGGGCAAGACCGTCACGCTGCACTGCAAAGCACATGGTAACCACGGTGACCCAGCCACACAGCCTCCTGAACATTATCTTAACAGGTTTCCTGTTTCCCAAAGTGATTAGAATTAATTCTTATGGGGTTCCCAAAAACGATACAGATGTATCTAGGCGTCCTTATTGTGTTCTTTCTCTCTCTCCATCTTTCCAAATGTGCTCTGTCATTCTTTAAGCTTATAATATTTTTACTTTAATTTCAGTTGGGATAGTACAAAGCACTTTGACACACTGCTTCTGTTTGAAATGTGCTCTCCCTCCCTCCCGATCTCTCTCTCTCTCTCTCTCTCTCTCTCTCTCTCTCTCTCTCTCTCTCTCTCTCTCTCTCTCTCTCTCTCTCTCTCTCTCTCTCTCTCTCTCTTTCTCTCTCTGTCTCCCCAGGCTTCCCTACCCCCAGGATCAGCTGGTCTAAGCTGCGCTCCCCTCTCCCCTGGAGGCACAGCGTGGTGAACGGCAGCCTGGTGCTGCCCAGCGTGGGCCGTCAGGACTCTGGAGAATACATCTGCAACGCCACCAACAACCTGGGCACCAGCGAGGTCATCATCACGCTGGACGTGGAGAGTGAGTCCCACAGAGAGAGAGAGAGGGAGGGAGAGAGAGAGGGAGAGGGAGAGGGAGAGGGAGAGAGAGGGAGAGGGAGAGGGAGAGAGGGAGAGGGAGAGGGAGAGGGAGAGAGAAAACTAATGTCAAACTCATGGTCATTTAGCCTCATACTACTCTGGGATCCAGCAGTCCTCCTGTTCTCTAGCAGGACTTCTATGGGGAGACGGCACAGAGCCTGGGCCGGAAATCCAAAGATATTAGAGGGGTGAAGCCTTGTTTCCCCATGTCATTACGGAGCCCTGTTCATCCAGATGTGAGCCGGTGCTGTCCGACTAGCTCAGATCAGCAGATAGATAATCTAAAATCTGATTTGTTGGACGAATTTCTCCCCGGAACGAACTCCATTTGAATGCTCCAAGGTTACGGCTCATTTCAACCAATCAGCATCCGTCTCCCCAGTGTCTCATCTCCTATCACCTCCCACCGTCTGCCGCTGTGTCCCTCCCCAGCCTTGCCCTACGCCACCGCCATGCCCGACGACGTGGCCGTGCGCGTGGGGGAGGTGATCCGGCTGCAGTGCGTGGCCCACGGGACCCCCCCCCTGCAGTACACCTGGAGCAAGGAGGAGGGCAGCCTGCCCGCCCGGGCCATGGTCAGCGAGGGCGACCTGCAGATCGACCTGGCCACCCCGGATGACGCCGGCAACTACAAGTGCGCCGTGACGAACCGGATGGGCCGCAGCGAGACCCTGGCCAAGGTCACCGTGAGATGTGAGTCAACGCGGGGTCGCTGGATGGGTGGCTTGATAAAGGGTTACAACTAGTAAAACTCGCTAAAGTAAATTGTGCCAGAGTTCGGACTTTGTAACCGCTGACCAAAGTGAAAGGAGGATTCAGACCTTTCAAAACGTACGTGGTAATAAATTATTACCTAGCAATTGTAAATACTTAGCGCTTGTTTCTATGAATATCTTTACTGTACCGACAGCGATATATTGTTTCTCCTTCTTCTGACAAATGGATTAAAAGCGTCTGCTCTATGCCCTCAATGATATTGATAATGTAATTCTAGTTTCAAATTCACTGAAGCAATGAATGACCATTTTCAAACTGTTAAAATCCACTGGAGTAAAACAAGGAATCAAGTGTCTCCTAAACAGACTCAAGTAATGAGTACAAGGTTTCAAAAAGTTCAAACTCAACTAAGGTCTCCCCCCTCCGCTCTCTCTCTGCAGCCCCCCTGGGGGTCCGCATCTACCCCCAGGTGGACGTGAAGGCCCTGGGCGGGACGGTGGAGTTCACCTGCTCTGCAGCAGGGGGCGCTGAGACCATCATGGAGTGGCTGAAAGAAGGAGACGTTCTGCCTCCAAACCACCATGTCAAGGACGGTGTGCTGAGGTGAGTCACACACACACACACACACACACACACACACACACACACACACACACACACACACACACACACACACACACACACACACACACACACACACACACACACAATGTAATTCTAATAGGGGCTATTGAATACAGTTTATGGCCGGAAGTACTACTGGCCAGGGAAAGGTTCTGGGTATAAACACCAATATCAGCATTGTTCTTATAAAGCTTTGTTTTCTCTGTCATGATACTCTGTCATAGTAATGGTAATCAAGCGAGTTGTGATACTGTGAAGTCATCAATAAACGTATGTTTGTGTTTCATGCCTGCATGTATGTTATGATATATGCATAAGTGTTGCTGTGTCTTTTCGGTAGGATTGAGAATCTCAAGCAAAGCGATGAAGGCGTTTACATTTGCAGAGCTAGCAGTCCATACGGCCAGGCCCAGGACTCTGCTACGCTCACCATCCAAGGTCTGATATATCAATGGACTCATACTATATATATCTATACATATATAACGAGTGTATTATAATGTATATGTATTGCAATGGTTGTTTTCAAGAAGATATACAATCATTCTTCCTTATTTTTTGTTGTACATGCTCCATCTCTTCATTTCTCCACCAATAAGAAGTTCACGCAGCTGCATGAATCACCCACAAATACCAACTGGCTCGGACGGAGCCAATTCACTTGAAACTGATACATCCTGGAAGTGCATGTCGCTCACCTGCTGTCTCTGCCTCCACCCTGCCCCACCCTGCCTCCACCCTGCCCAGCGCTGCCCAAGGTGATGATCAACGTGCGCACCTCCATCCAGACGGTGATGGTGGGCAACGCGGTGGAGTTTGAGTGCCAGGCCATCGGCGACCCCCAGCCCACGGTGCGCTGGAGCAAGGTGGGCGGCACGCTGCCCGCCCACATCGTGGTGAAGGAGGGCATGCTGCAGATCAGCCAGGTGACGGAGGCGGACGCCGGGGAGTACCGCTGCACCGCCACCAACGACGTGGGCTCGGTGCAGTCCCAGGTGGTGCTCAAAGTCCAGTGTGAGTGTGCGCCCCGACGGGAAGCCGTGGTTCCCGTTCACCAGTCGGCAATCGCATCATTGCATTATTTCTGGATCGATGTGTGCAGAAGGGTGTTGTTTGATTTAGCAGCCGCTTCATGATCCGAAAGGACTAGCGGAGAGTGAGGCCGATCAGAATTAAGGGCTACAGTCGTCACTGGTGTAGAGTTATGGAGCTGTCCATTCTAATAAGTAAACATGGGAACATTGTATGTCTGGTGTGCACTGCACAACTGCATTGAAGAAAAACATTCAAGTGCACATACAAATGCATAGAAATGGTGCAGATCTGTAGATTTTTCCTACTTTTCACTTCCACTTTCATAATTGTTTTATGTATGTATAATTTGTGTAGACATAACCACATGTGTTTAGCGTGTGCATGCAGATATACACAACCACAAGGAAGAACTCGTATAGTACAACAGTCCGTGTCGTCTAACGGGTGTCTCTGTACGTCTCTCTCGCAGCCCTGCCTCAGATCGCGGCGCTGCCTGAGACCAAGGAGGTGACGCTGGGCTCGGACGCCGTTCTTCCCTGTGAGGCCTCAGGGTATCCTGAGCCCAAGATAAGATGGTCCAAGGTACATGGAACGGCAGGTCCCCCATCCACGCAGATGAAGCCTTCAGAGCTGCTGTCAGGGCCAATGCGCTCCTTAGTTCTTCATGTTTTTTACTCACAATAGTCAAGAAAAGAAAAGCTCTGTTTTGATTGAATTCGTTTTTTATTATTTGTACTAGTGATGGTATTTTATAAGAGAAAAGTCGACCACTGGAGGGTTGTGAGGTTTCAGCGTTGATGAGTAAAAGTCAATCCATTCAACAAATTGTGTTTAAATCCAAGCTTTTAGGCTACAAACTGCAGCATTTGTTTTTCAAATTGTCTTTGTGCGCTCTCACTCTTTAGATACAGGAGTTCCAGTGCACCTTGGAAAACGCTCAGCTTTAAGCACTGGCCCTCTACTTTTTGTTGAGCCCACACTTTGTGCCTTTGTGTCTCTCCTCTGCTCGCCTCCAGCTGGGTGAAGAGCTCCCACCCAAGTGTTTCCAGGTGCTGAACGTACTGACGGTGCCGCGCGTCACCCAGGAGGATTCTGGGACGTACGTGTGCACCGCCGCCAACAAGCAGGGCAAGGTGGAGGCCTTCACCAGTCTGCAGGTCCACGGTGCGTCCTCCTTCTGGGTTGAACCTTCAAGCGTTGTTTGAGGTCGCTTGTGTTGTTTGCACAATAAACAAAGTTACATTGAAAACCGACTTTAGCAAATCAAACTGTACCAGAAACCCAAAACAAGCCAAGGGGATTATGGCATCTCACATACAAACAGTAAGGAAATTAAACATAGATAATAACATTATCACAATAATAACAATATGAAAAGAAAATACAAAAATCGATATAATCTATCGATAATTTATCACTTTAATGCATAACATAAATTTGAGCAAGACAAATTGACAAAGCATTGCATCATTCCTATCTTTTTTCCCCATCTCACTTTCCGATGACCTGAGCGATGATTCCACCTGACTGTGTGTGCGTGTGCTTGTATGTTCTGCGTTCAGAGAGAGTGATGCCCTACTTCACTCAGGAGCCCCTGTCCTACCTCTCACTGCCCACCATCAGGAACGCCTACAAGGCCTTCAGCATCAACATCACCTTCAGACCCGACAACGTTGACGGTGAGAACGCCACCTCTAGGGCATTTCATCAAGCACTTCCTGGTTAATCATGTATCATTCCTCACTTGAACCTTGTTCCAGGTCTGTTTCCTTGGATGTCTCTTTATGTATGTAATATGTGCGTGCATGTGTGTGTTGGTCTGTGTCTGTGTCTCTGACTATGTACTGTATATGTCTTTGCGATTGTGTGTCTGTGTCTCTGACTATGTACAGTATATGTCTTAGTGATTGTGTGTCTGTGCCTGCATCCGTGTGTGTGTAAGCGTGTGTGCCTGAAGGTGTGTGTGTGTGTGTGTGTGTGTGTGTGTGTGTGTGTGTGTGTGTGTGTGTGTGTGTGTGTGTGTGTGTGTGTGTGTGTGTGTGTGTGTGTGTGTGTGTGTGTGTGTGCCTGTGGGTGTGGAAGGGTGTCTCTGTGTGTGCATGTGTATGTGTATGTGTGAATGCGTTTGTAAGTGTGCGTGTTTGTGTGGGCGTGTGTGTGCGTGCGTGCGTGCGTGCGTGTGTGTGTGTGTATGCTTGTGTATGTGTATGTGTGAATGCATTTGTGTGTGCCTGCGTGTCCATGTCTAAACATGAGTAACGTATCGTCTTCTTCCTGTTCTCCCTGACCTCTCCTCCTTCCTGCACACGGTGGGTGAAGGTGTCATATTGTACGCCGGTGAGTCTCGGTGCTTTGAGCCACAGTCAGACACCAGACCGGCTGCTGGTGGCTCCATGTTGGGCTACAGCGCCACTGGTTTCCCCGGCACGGCATCCCTGAAATGAAGCATAGAGCACTTTAGGGGCCTGTTGTAACGTAACACGTGGACACATGGTGAATGGCCTATGTCTCATACGGCAGGCGAGACGTTACAGTCACTATTTCTGGATTTATAATTGACCCTGACTGGTGGCCTCGGTATGAAGCATATGCCACGTTGTCATGAATCTATATACGGTCACCGTTGTGTACGTCGTCTGTAAGCGCTTCTTTATCACCCACAAGACAGCACTGCTTTTAAAGGTGATTCACCTTATAGCATATATAACTATGGCATGTTTTTATATGTTGTTTTTTTGTATGGCACAATTACTGATAATGAGTGATTCATTCAGTCTGACATAGTTGAGAAGATAAACAGAAAATATTTATTATTTGTTCATTTTTATTTTATGTGAATCATTACATACAGTCCTATCCTTAATAATAAGCAGCAACCCTATTTAATTTTTTTATAATTTAATCAGTAAGACATCTGGCTGTTTTATCAACAACATCATGGATTGTTTCAATGCACACTCGTACAGTTGTTTTAAAACTGGAAATGCTAAAAGTATATTTTTGGATCAAGCCCCATTGAAACAATCCACAGTGTCAGTGATCCGGGTTGTCTTGGTAAGCTGGCGGCATGTTAGTGCAAGCAATGACCACATGTGGATGGTGTGGCTCAGCGAGCATGATCACTGGCATGGTGCTCCTGGGAGGGGAGGGGGAATGGATGTGGACCACAGGTCTGGCTGTCACTCAGGAATGCCCAGCAGAGCATCACCTGGCTTTCCATTGGCTTCATTATAGCATGTTGCCCTGCAGTACGGTTTGCAAACCACTAGCCTTTGTGTGAGTGTGTGTGGGTGTATATGTGCGTGCGTGTCTGCGTGCGTGCGTGCTTCGTACGTGCATGCTTGTGTGTATGTGTGTGTCGAGAACAGTACAAGGTAAATACAAGTTCTTGTTAAAGATTCTAGACAAAAAAACATTTTTGTCACCGACATAATATTACAATGCTTTTGGCAACTTGGACTTGAACAAAAAAAGGCAAAAATCTTGCAATAATACAAAGTGATGGATGATTTCCCCACTGGAAAAAATTGGACGCTAATAAAATAACCTGGAGGTATATTTTTTACCGTGTACTGTATGTAACAGATGCGTGTGGATGCGTGTGAAGATGCTTGGTCTCCATGCTCATTGTGGTACATGTGACCATGCAGGGATGATCGTCTACAACGGCCAGAGGAAGAGCACAGGAGCAGACTTCATGTCCCTGGGTCTCGTGGGCGGACGCCTGGAGTTCAGGTCAGCTTCCTATTCCTCTTCTCTGTCTGCCTTCTGTCAAATGCAGCTCTGATTTTAAGTGTGGCTATCTTTGGCGTAGAGCAGCATGACCAAACGGATTTAGACTGCGATGTGACGGAGAGACAGACACACCAGCACTTCGCTTGGCACCCTGAGATGAACCATTTCATTCTTTCACAGCCAGAGCCATGTCCGGCAACACGCTGACATAAAGTAACCACTGTTCTTCTGCCTAACGTGTTTTAAAGAGCGGATGAGCGAGATGATCCGTCAATGAAAACACCTGCCACTAACCACATTAATCTAATATCATGTGGGGCCAAGAGCCACACACCTCTCCCCCCCATTCTTATACTCAACCACAAGACTTGAGTATAAGACATATCAATATATTGGAACCCCTCCAGGTTCGATGTGGGCTCCGGCATGGCCACCATTCGCGACCCAAACCCCATCAAACTGGGAGAGTTCCACACAGTGGAGCTGCACCGTAACCTCACCCTGGGCTCCCTCCGCGTGGACGGGGGGGAGGCCATCAACGGAAGCTCCCAGGTACAGCCGCCCGTCTCTCTGCCATGGCTTCATTCAAGATTCAAGATGGTTTATTGTCAAATGCACAACAATTACAGCAGCAGTCGCTGGCAATGAAATTCTTGAGTCTCAGGATGCTTCATTAAATAATATAAAAATAAAAAGGGTAAGAGAAACACAAAGTGGACTTTCATCCTGACGTTGTGATGTACACCCTTCTGTGGTGGATACAGTGGTACGGGACCTTTGGTGTGACGTTTCTTCCTCTCTCTCCGCAGGGCAAGTTCCAGGGGCTGGATCTGAACGAGGAGCTCCATGTGGGGGGCTACCCCAACTACACCCTCATCGCTAAGACAGCGGGCATCAAGACCGGCTTTGTGGGTAAGGCATCGGTTTGTTATCTGATCCAGCATGTGACGTTAACACACAGTGCTATTTGATCTTAAAATAAGGGTTAGGGTTAGGGTTCTAACCCTAATCTTAACCCTAAATGTTTGGAAATAAAACAAATTACTATGGAAAATACTATGAAATAAGGTACTTAATAAAATAGCTAGGCTAAGCCTATAACGCCTAAAGCCTAAACCCCCTAGGATGTTCAGTACATGACTGTTTATGTTATAGTTATATTTTAGTTTTTTCTTCTTCGTGTTCAAGCGTATTTGGATAGAAATGCGCTATGAAAAATGTAATCCATTATTAGGATAATTATTATGAGAGAACCAAAGAGTCAGTGGATGCCTTAGATCTCTTCTAGGATGAGCTTCAGACAGGATGATGTATCATTTGAAAAAAACACGTGGTTGTGTTGGCCTGTCTTCCTCACAGGCTGTATCCGTCAGCTGATCATCCAGGACGAGGAAGTGATCTTCAAAGATCTCGACCGCAGCTCCACCGGCGTCACCAACTGTCCCACATGCAAGGACCAGCCCTGCCAGGTCAGTGAGGAGGAGTACATAACTATAACTAACTACTCTAGTGATCTGGAGAGAGGGGACCATGGATCTGCTGTTGAACTTACTAGTTTACTGACCTGCAGAGGAGAAACCTCCCAGCTTCCATTGAACTATACTACACAGTTTTGTCTGGTGGGGTGTTGAAGACGCAACCAAAGAACCAGCAGCCTCAGGATGTCTAGGATTTCTGAATTATAATTAGATATGATGAGATACCAAGACATTGTCAACCGACCAATCGCCACACAGCACATAACAAAGAAGATGTTGAGACATTCTGGGCTGCTGAAATGATTGTTAGATCTGTAACAGTTTTATCAATTTGTTTAAACTGTGTTTTTGTGTCTGTGTTTCTGTATGTTGGTGCAGAATGGGGGCAACTGCGTAGTTTCAGAGGCCAGCTTGTACAAATGCGGCTGTCTGGAAGGATTTACCGGCAGCAACTGCCAGCATCACTCTGCACTGCATTGCCACATCGGTAAGTCTTTGCTTTGCGGTTAAAACCGTGCAACCTTGTGTTTACTCCAAACATCACCCACTGATTACAATAACAGCCCTTTACGCGCCACCGAATGGTTCCCACAAGGAGGGCCACAATCAACACATTATCAGTCTAATGTAACAGGTCTATTTACTTTTGGTATTTTCTTTATCCCCAGACGCGTGCGGTCCTGATGCCACCTGCATCAACCGTCCCAACGGCCTCGGCTACGACTGCCGCTGCCATCTGGGCAAGTCAGGAAACAAGTGCATGGGAGGTAAGAGAGGCCGCCGAGGTCTGAGGTCATCACAGGGCCCGTTCGCTTTGTGTTGACATGTCATGTGACCTGGGACTTGTATTTATTCTTTTTTTTATGTTTATTATAATTGTCAGTTTGAACTGTGACCACAACCGTTTTTTTGTCTTTCACCAGTACTAGTAATATTAGGTAAAAATAATGATATCCACCAGAAAGGTGAACATGTACTCGCAATGCGTATGACTAGCATGAGTCACAACATGCTAGTCGGCCTTTATTACCAAGATAGTCTCACACGGCACACACAGACTCCGATCTTTCACCTTTCTAAATGTTATATATGTACTCCCTCGTTCATCGACATTAACACTCAGTGACTTTTATTCATGTTTGCAATAATATTCAGGACAAAACAAATGCATCCGTAAAATATAAAACTAAGTCGGAGATTCGCCCTGCAGGTGAGTTGGTGACCACGCCCATGTTTGATGGCGACGCGTCCTACATCGCCTACCCCCCGCTCACCAACGTCCACGACGACCTGCGGGTGGAGCTGGAGTTCAAGCCGCAGGAAGGCGACGGCCTCATGTTCTTCTGCGGAGGGAAGAAGATGAAGGTGGAGGACTTTGTGGCCGTCTCCATGGTGGACGGACACGTGGAGTTCAGATACGAGCTGGGCACAGGTAGGAAACACACACACACACATACTCAGACACGTGCACAAACACACACACACATACATTATGCAGAAACAAACACACACACAAACACATATGCAGGCACACACACACACAGATATGCGCAGATACACACGCACACACACACACACACACACACACACACACACACACACACACACACACACACACACACACACACACACACACACACACACACAGACACACACACACACACACACACACACACAAAAGACCATATCACCGAAATAATTTCATGGCAATTATCCACAACATTTCAACCAGGGGGAATACTTTGGTCACAACTTGATCGAATGACACGTTAATTATAATTTAATTTGATGAGTGATTTGATGATTTGTTTTATTATAACCAAAGTAGTAAAACACAAAAAATAATCATTATAAACTCCAAATTATATCAAAGTCTAAAAGTCTGATTGAACCATTGATGGTGATGACGTCGTCGTCTCCGTCTTGCCTCTACAGGCCAGGCCATCCTGCGCAGCCCGGAGCCGGTCTCCCTGGGCCAGTGGCACCGAGTGGTGGCCGAGCGGAACATGAGGGAGGGCCAGCTGAGGGTGGACCAGGGGCCCATGGAGAAGAAGACGTCCCCGGGCAAGGCCCAGGGCCTGAACATCCACACGCCCATGTACCTGGGAGGGGTGCGGGACGTGGGCATGCTGCCCAAGCCAGCCAACATCAGCGTACTTTTCACGGGGTGCATCGGAGAGGTGGGATATGGGACTGTTCTTTGCTGTGTTTATACAAAAGATCCATAGCTCTATTGTTTCTTACGTAAACGCATGCATGATAATAACGTTGTGTTATTGTATTGACACCGCAAACAAGAGGGTTTATGTAAATCACGTCATTCTGATCAGAGATGACCCATCCATCTCAAAACCTACCTGACTATTCATGTTAGCCACTTACCAGCTTACCAATCCCAGACGTAAAATTTGGATGCCGAAAGTCCAGTTGCAGGAATTAAAAGATCAATAAAAGAAGACAAATAAAAAGTAATTTAATTTAAAATATATAATTTATGAGTAGTACCAAAGGCAATGCCATCATTTGATTTAAGATAACAGACAGTTGAGGTAGAAATTTCATAGACCTTATATTTTCCTTTAAAACATGTCAACCCCCCCCAATCAGGTCTCCATCAACAACAAGAAGGTGGACCTGTCCTACAGCTTCACGGAGAGCCGCGGAGTCCGCAAGTGTGCCGAGGACAGCCCCTGTGACCGCCGGCCCTGCCTGCACGGGGGCCACTGCATGTCCAACGCCGAGTACGAGTACCAGTGCCTCTGCAAAGACGGCTTTGAAGGTGGGTCCTGGGTCACATGATCACGGAGAATGTGTGGTCCTGAGTCACATGATCATGGAGAAGGTGTGGTCCTGACTCAGGACCACACCATGAAAACGCTCCGTAGGTTGTAATCATATGAAGGTAACACTCCAGACCACACTTGATCATGTGACTCAGGACTCCTGAGTCACATGATCACAGAGAAGGTGTGGTCCTCCTGAGTCACATGATCAAGTGTGGTCTGGAGTGTTACCTTCATATGATTACAACCTACGGACTGTTTTCACAGTGGGGCCACCGCAGGACAGACACAGCTGAAAGTCAAAATGCTTCTTATGGGGCGGCTCCTTTTATGTGCCAGGGCAGAGGGTAGGACTCAACTAGTGAAGATTAGTCTGCGGTCCGTAGCCTGGTACACAAAAGGAGCAGAGGTGTGATGAGTGTAACCTGTGTTCTTCCTACCATGACACTAGAATAGGCCAGCAGCCTCATGATGTTTGGAACAATTGATTGGCATGATGTATGTATAATGTCAGCTATCATGGCAAATTAACAAACACAGAAAACACACACAAGTATACATTTATATTTATTTTAATAAACTATTATGTTTAATTTGTTTTACGTTGCCTTTCAACCAAACAAACATTTGAACGATACCATTTTTCATCAGAACCAATAACAACACAAGGCCCTTATGAACGCCATACACAGTATGCTGTTTCCCACGTCTGTCTGGCCTGAGTCTGACCTCTGACCCCTGCAGGAGAGCACTGCGAGGTGGTGAGGGAGGTGTGCCAGAGAGACCACCAGTGCCACAGCGGCGGGAGCTGCGTGGAGGGCCAGTGTGTGTGCACAGCGGGACACTCGGGCCTGTACTGTGAGGAAGGTGAGTGACCAGGACACCAGTGGTAATGCATGCGTTAAACTGTAGAAACACCCCTAGAATAACATAGACATAGACTACGTAGACTAGAATCATGGAATGTGATGCTTGATCAAATGTAAGATCCGAAGCCTGTGTTTCTACAGGGCATTGGAAAAGGGCTGGGAAATACATCAGACTAAACCTATTGATGCTTTTTGTTCTATAAGTTGTTGTTTCAGGATACCACTTTTACCCATATTTAGATTTCCTAATAGTTTTGGATGTGGCTGTTGTTCAGAATGTCCTTAGCACAGTTCCTCTACCATCAGTTCGCTGTGTTTAGTGGGAGCTCTTTGGAGTGTGGGCCCCTGTTTTGGTTTCTCATTAAGTGCTGTCTCCCCGTTCACTTCCATGGCTAACATATCCCCGCGCACACAGGCCCGCTTTCCAGCCACACTGAGGCCCCGTGGAATTTGGAGGGTAACGGGGTGAATGGTACAGTACCTGACTATCCAATCTGCCTGAAACTACCGTGACTAACAGGGGGGCCCTTTTAAACCCTTGGGAGGGGCCCCGTGTCCCTTCCAGCCTCGAGCCGACTCGTCTGTCTACTGTCTGACACACACACACACATACAAGCACACTCACATGCATACACATACACACACACACATGATTAAGCCTACACCCACATGCACACAAACACACACTCAGAAACACACAACAAAGCATACAAATATATACGCAAACACACACAAACACACAACAAAACACTCAAACACACCCTTTTGTCTGAATGAAAGGGTATGATAACTGTTTATTGGCTGTTTTTATGGAGGGATATTGAGCAGTCGAACGTCAGTTTGTTTTTGTTGCTCTCAGTTATTGGACTATGTGACCCTTTTCCTGTGCGCCGTATCGACTCCTCATCACAACAACATCCATTCATGTCTCTGTGCTTCTTCACAACCGCTCAACCTAAAGAACAAGTTAAAAATAAAAACAGGAACCACTGTTTTTATTTGTTCTTGTTTTTTTGGTAAGCGGCTGTCTATGTCCATACGCTGTGCACCGGGTTCGTCATCACTAACCTCCGAATGTTATGTCAATGTTGTTTGGGCCAATATGCACAAATCAATACATGTTATGGATTATTTTGCATGGAGGCGCGGTCTCTTGGTGAGTTTGTATGGTTAGTAAGCGTGCAGCAGGTGAGTGATGAGTCTGGCAGGGAATGACATTGTAAGGGAGGAACAAGTAAGGGAGCAACAGTAAGGGAGGAACAGTATGTCACCATTCTGCTTCCATAATGTCAACTGTCTGTAGTTATAACCTGTCTGGGTTGACAGGCTAGGTTAAAGACTCTTTACTGAATTTGGTAATCCAGTAAAGTCATAGGATGTTTTATACCAAAATTGATCAATTGCCATATTACAATTAATGATGGACTGCACATTTACACATTTGATTCTACAAAAAACTGGAAACTATTCTTACACCTGGATGTTTTTAATGCATTCACCACTAGAGGGCACACTGCTCCAAGCACACAAGCACATTCAAGAGCAAAATGTTACATTGGAAAAAATGCAAGGATTCAAACTATTCCAAATGTTCCCTTTTCTTCTCTTTAGACTCGCCCTATCAGTATGCAGCACATTTCAACAACGATGGCTACATTCCCCTTCCCAAACTCATCTTCCCCCGAAGGTAAACAAAGAGGACCTTCGTGAACCAGTGCCTGTGATTAAAAGCTGGGTGTGAATACATTGGAGTTTGCCCGAGACACTTGACAAGAGAGTTCTCCTGGTAATTTGTCTTGCAGCGCCCAGGACACGCCCGAGACCATTGAGCTGGAGGTCCTCACAACCTCCTCGGAGGGCCTGGTGCTCTGGCAGGGGGTGGTATGTCTCTCACCCACTTCAGCCCTGACCCCTAGAGACTGAGGCGTATACCTGGCCCCTTGGTCCTTTCATACAGACCACTAATCTCACCCGAATGTACCAAATGCCTGCTCTCTGTACCTACCCACCTAACTCTTTGCATTTCCTCTCTTTCTCGACATATCTCACAACAATTGCTTTCTTATCACCTTTCTTATCTTCTTATCTTCCTTTGTAAAGAAAAAAAACACTGTTAACACACCACATTTTCACAACATGTATGCACAGTTCCTGACTGTATAATGTACATTTAACATTGGCATTTTCTTCTGAATGGCTGTAACAAGAAAAACAATAGCATGACATGAATAAATGTAATGCTTTATCATTGTTAATCATTTGTTAACAAAGTAATTTATGGCTGTGTTTGACCCCACTACTGCATGTTGCCTGCGTCAGCCATGCTATGCTAACTCACCCCATCCATTTCCTCAGGAGACCAATGGCACACGCCATTTGCGCAAGGTGCATGCTAACAAAAAGGTATCAACTCAAACACAAAGGAAATACACCAGTTGGAATCAGTTGAAAAGCAGGCCAAACACTGGTTGTCAACTTTTTTGAAAAAATCCAATAGTTTGAAGTTCAACTATTTGGTTATTTGTATACAATTCTATTCAAATTGACCTGTCAGAATCCGGCTTTATTGGCCAAGTATGCTTACTTATACAAGGAACTTGACTATGGCTTTCAGTGCAGTTTTTCCAGGGACAAAGTTAAATGTTCATAAGGGCGATGGCCTTCAAACAATGTCAATGAGGTGTTTTTTGTTTCAAGATAGTGTATTTAGCAATTAAAAAAAAAATATATTGTTCTACAGTACTTTTAGTTTTTAGTTTGATGACAGTTACACCTTCTCTCATCTTCTTGGAAGCCAATCGATTCCATTTTGTTTGATAAACAAATTCTGTTACAGGAAATGGGCGATAGGGGAAAGGGCAAGGACTTTATCAGCCTGGGGCTGCAGAACGGACACCTTGTTTTCAGGTAATGTGTGTTTATAGACAAAGGTCTGTTTATTCCCTCTTATTGTAAGCATTAAAGCTCGTATTACAGAGGACTGATGATGTGTGCATTGAATCCAGTTACCAGCTGGGCAGTGGAGAGGCGGAGATTAAATCGTGGGAGCCAATCAATGACGGCCAATGGCACAAGGTCACCGCGGTCAGGTACGGTACAGCTAGACGCTACCTATATGTTTGTCTGTGCATTTCTATAAACATCTTTTGTGATTTATACATATATATTTAAAATCACTTAAAGGTTTTATTTTTGTTATATATCCTGTTAAACAACAAAACGTATAAGGTAAATATATTTGATGCTATAAATGTTTTTTCTTTGTCAACATGCGATACTTTTTTTCCCCCCTTGCAGAACTGGAAAAGAGGGCTACATCCAGATAGACGGGGGAGACATGAGACACGGACAGTCCAAGGGCAAAAGCCTCATGGTCAACACCAAAGGCAGAATATACCTGGGTGAGAGCATGTAGTGACATCATCATTAGGACATTGATCTGGGGGACAGCACAAAGTGCCATTATCATGAGGACATTTAACTTGGGGGGGGGAGGTAATGACATCACCATAAGGACATTTACCTTGGGGGAGGATGTAATGACATCATCATGAGGACATGTACCTGGGTGAGAGGATTAGGTGTCAGGTCTTTTATTTTACCATTCTCTTAGCTCAGCTTCAGTGATCAGACTCTTGCCCTCCCTATCGGCTTATGATTATGCTGCAAGCTCTCTCGTTTACACTACCTGACCTTTGGTTTGGAGTTCTGATATGAACCTCTTGCATGGGTGTTTTATTTTTTTTAGGGATGCCCATTGGCTAATTAGTTTTTGTGCTCATTGCAGTTTCCAGATTTGTGCCTTTATCTTACTCACTGGCAAACTGTACTATTGGTTAGTGTACGCCCAGGCCAACAGTGAGGGCCAAAGTCTGATCAGTGAGTCAGTGAGAAAGAAGGCAAGGGAACTGTAAACAAAATGACATGATATCAAAAATGAAGAAGACCAGGTTAAACCGATCACACAAATAGTTTTTTTGAAACTTAAATGTTTTACCTTTGAGATAAAACTTTATTTTTTTGCGTCAGTGATTGTTATTCCCTCTCAAATTCTTTCTCAAATTTTGTTTGAGAATTAAAAAGTTTGATTATATTGTCACAAATCTGATTCCACAGAAAGATTCTAATGACTATGATAAATAATATGATCTTCTGATGTTGCGATGAGCCAACCAAACTGATCTGTGCATGTGTGTGTGGGTGTGTGTGTGGCCCTCCAGGGGGCGCTCCGGACATGGTGGGGATGACGGGCGGGAAGTTCTCCGGCGGTATGCGGGGCTGCGTGCGCAGCGTGTCGCTGATGAGCGCGTGGCCTGGGGCTCAGCCGGCGCATGCCATCGACCTGCAGGCGCACGCCAAGCACGGCGTCAACGTGCAACCCTGCTCCTCATAGACAGCAGTACACACACACAGACACACACACACACACACACATACACACACACACACAACCAGAGACTATAGAGTGATGGAGTCACACTCCTCCCCACACTCCCGGACACACACACAACCGCAAACGCAGAGAAAGAACGAAGATGGATAAAGAGAGAGGAGGTGAGATAGAGGAAGAGAGAGGGAGCGACTCATATAGAACCTGTTACACACTCGGTGCTGCGCTGCTACCAAAAACACACACACACACACATAAACACACTCACACAAAGAAAAGCAAGGATTCTTCTCTCTGTCTGCGTTAAAACCAAAAAACTAAAAAAAGAGATAACATTTCAATCGTATTAACAAGTCTTCCCTTCCTCTGTGTTGTATTCTCGATGAAGGACTATTAACACAGGAGAACCAGAACAGTTGACATATTCCCGGTAGTAGCTTAAGACCAGCAGAGTCAAGAGTCAAAGTGCATTAGATCCTCAACGAAGGCTCAGATCCTATGGAGGTGGAGTTGTTTTTACAGCACTGAATTTTTTTATTTATATGCATATGAATATATATTATATATTTGTGTGGGGGGCGGGGGGAAACGTGCAAACTAACCACAACCGCTTTTCTTATTTCCTGGAGTGTCCAGGTCTCTTTTTCTTCGGTTTTCTTTATAGGTCTTAGTGTGATTAAGATCGAAAGAAATGTTCAGATCTTTAGGCCTAACCGTCTTGACTTTTCTCTGTGCTACCGTAGTTTGGGAGGTGAGCACATTTAACTGTCTTCTAGAGACTGTTGGGAGAGGGGGCCGTGGTCACAGCCACAGGCTTTCATTAGACGCAACTCAGGTTAACAGGTGGAATACAACATGCAGGACTGCATGGAGCAAGGGGATTCAGGAACGGAACAGTGCGTTTTTGATGTATTTCCGAATCACCAGACACTCACTTTTACTGGTATCTTATGTTGGGTCTTGCTCTTCCCATCGACAGAAATGGGGAAACTTTGGTGCTATACCCCCTCACAGCCACAGTTGTCTTTTGGTGTAAAGTTTCAGTTGTGTCACAGTGGCTTAGCGTTGGGAGTTTGCAAACGGTAACAATGAGATATTACTTATTCATGTCGGTCCCTGATGGAGTAGAAAACCAATTTTTTATCTATACATTCTCGAATGTGTGATTGTTTGTCTCTGTGAGTTTATCTATGAATGGCATATTTGCGTGTGTGTTTGTGTGTCAGAGTGCGTGTGCGTGTTTTGTTTGCATGTGTAATTTTTCTTATATCGAAACAGAAAGTCTATGGCAAAAATGCCTCAACTTGTTGCCAAACGTTAACCTTGATGTTTCTAGCTGCTACAGGACCAGTGTTTGCTAGATCCACCTTGTAGCCATTCAACAATGTCTTCAACAACAGTTGAGGCCGTGTGTGTGTGTGTGTGTGTGTGTGTGTGTGTGTGTGTGTGTGTGTGTGTGTGTGTGTGTGTGTGTGTGTGTGTGTGTGTGTGTGTGTGTGTGTGTGTGTGTGTGTGCATAGGTGCGTACGTGTGTGTGTGTGTGTGTGTGTGCGTGTGTATGCGTGTGTATGCGTGTGTGTGTGTGTGTGTGTGTGTGTGTGTGTGTGTGTGTGTGTGTGTGTGTGCATTTGGCCTCCCTCTCCCCATAGAACGCCATGCTCACTCGCCCCCTTCTTGATCATATGAATAGATATTCATCACCGCATGTTCACCGCAGGCTTCACAGACCATGTCACCTTTTTTTGTACGCTTAAAATGTTTCATATTCAAAAGAAATAGCACTATAATTTTACTCACAGTTGCTTCATAATTTATTGTTTCTTTCATATATATATATTTTTTTCCTATTTTCTATTTTTTTTTGCTTTGCTTGATACCACTTTTTGAAGCAATACCTTTACTGCTGTTCTTTTTGGTTATCGTTTTTTGCCTCCCACATCCCCCAACCCCATTTTTATTTTCATGTTTCCCGGAAAAACTTTTGTTAAAACCTTTCTCCACCTGTAGTCCCTGTACTCTCTCAGCCATTATACATGACCTCTGTTGAGCCCACATTTCGCTCCAGGATTCCATTATCCTGAACAACAGCTGGCCTCAATTCAGAATCAGTCTGAGCATTATGTTGCATACAAGGAAGCAGCCATATTATTTGGGGGGGGAAATGTGCTGTAGGTGAAGTTAAAGAGGGCAAGAGGTTTCCCCCAAAGAACGACTACTTTGGGGGTGTTGGGTGTATGAATTCACAACTGGAGGTCCATATGAACTGTAAATTGGCTTGCCCCACCATATCCATTAACTACGTCAAGGCAATGATTTGAAAGAACAAATATTCATGAACTGTTTCTGATTGGAACATTTTCCATAATGTGGTCATTATTTCTTTCATTTTTAATTTTCTCTCTAGTTCATGTTTAACTCCAGATGACAGGCCAAAATGTGGAAGTAATGTATCATGGAGATCAGTGATGGGAATTGTACAAGTTGAAATAGTGTCTTACCAACAAAAGTGTTTAAACTACCCCCTTTTTTTTATTTTTTTTTGGTGTTTCTTAATTAAAAACAAAATTCATGTGCTAATTATTATCTCCTGTCTTTTTTCCTTGATCCTTTGTGGTGTTGGAATGAGTCCTGCATTGTAGCCCCAGCCTACCCCAGGCAGTCCTGGGGGAAAGCAGTACTCATTGTTATTGACTCAGACAATCTCTGTTGTGTCCCAAGTTCTACTCTTGCATCTCAAGAATCTCAGGTTTCACTTAATTGTGCATATCTCGAGTAACGCAGAGGTAACCCACTACAGCACTATATTTTATTAATCGTACACACTCCCTCCATTGTGCCAAACTTGACATTTGGATGATCAATTGCTTTGCGCAATTCCAGAACTACTTTCTTATTTCTCAAGTCCTGCCTTTGTTTATTCAGTTCACCAAATACATCATGATGATATGGATATTTGCTTGAGGCTTTTTGATTAAACATGTTGGTACAGCCACTGCTTATGTCAATGACAATATGGTCATCACATCTTATTGATTGAAGTGAATTTGACTTAATATATTAGGTCTAGCTATTACCACCCAAACTGAAATATACAGTGCAACAATAAGAATACAGGCATTGTTAATATATTATATTTTATAGACAAAGGATCATGTGCTCTGACATCTATTCAGTTGACAGCGTTTCCAACAAGGCCAGAGGGAGCAGGTGGAGTATGACCAGAAATACCACTCCACAGACCAATCCCTAAGAACCTTGACACACCAATCCCACTGCCGAGCGATTGTCAGAAGAAAAGGCAGTCGGATCGATCAGTCGGCTCCCGTCTCCCCGACTCGGTCCATAAAGTGCGAAGAACAAATCTGACCGACTACCGACTTGAGCGTATGTTCTGCGCTGCATGAGACGTAATGTCTCTATAACAGCAGGCTGCGATTTTGGCTAAAAAACGAAAAGCAGTACTACCAAGACTACAAGACCTCCGTGGACGGGACCATAACCAGTGGAGATGTACAGGTGGGAGATATCACAGGTAGTGACCCAGAGCTCAAGAAGGCCCAGGTTCATGGTACTTAGGCAAAGGATGTGAGGTTGATTTTGGATCACCTACACAAGTTCTCCGACTGGTTAAGAGTGGTGAAAGCTGTAACCGTGCGAAACAAATCAAAGCGGAAGTCCTGTGAAGCCACGTTTAGGAGAGAAGCAGAGATGACCATAATCAAGATAGTTCAACATGATGCAACCTTATCTCAAGAAGTCTTGTGCCTCCAGCATTACAAGGAGATGGGTCTCGAGTCCAAGTTGAACAAGCTAAGTCCATTGATGGTCTGCGTGGTCTGAGTCTTCAGGCTCCTTAATGGTCTGCATGGTGCTTGGCCCCCGTAAAATGCAATTGCAGCTTTCATTTTGGATTATAATTGTTACACTTTTTGTTGCACAGGTCTGAATATTGATTGTTTCTAATGGTTGACACGATTTGTCTGTCACCACTCGGTCCATAAAGTGCGAAGAACAAATCTGACCGACTACCGACTTGAGCGTATGTTCTGCGCTGCATGAGACGTAATGTCTCTATAACAGCAGGCTGCGATTTTGGCTAAAAAACGAAAAGCAGTACTACCAAGACTACAAGACCTCCGTGGACGGGACCATAACCAGTGGAGATGTACAGGTGGGAGATATCACAGGTAGTGACCCAGAGCTCAAGAAGGCCCAGGTTCATGGTACTTAGGCAAAGGAAGTGAGGTTGATTTTGGATCACCTACACAAGTTCTCCGACTGGTTAAGAGTGGTGAAAGCTGTAACCGTGCGAAACAAATCAAAGCGGAAGTCCTGTGAAGCCACGTTTAGGAGAGAAGCAGAGATGACCATAATCAAGATAGTTCAACATGATGCAACCTTATCTCAAGAAGTCTTGTGCCTCCAGCATTACAAGGAGATGGGTCTCGAGTCCAAGTTGAACAAGCTAAGTCCATTGATGGTCTGCGTGGTCTGAGTCTTCAGGCTCCTTAATGGTCTGCATGGTGCTTGGCCCCCGTAAAATGCAATTGCAGCTTTCATTTTGGATTATAATTGTTACACTTTTTGTTGCACAGGTCTGAATATTGATTGTTTCGAATGGTTGACACGATTTGTCTGTCACCACTCGGTCCATAAAGTGCGAAGAACAAATCTGACCGACTACCGACTTGAGCGTATGTTCTGCGCTGCATGAGACGTAATGTCTCTATAACAGCAGGCTGCGATTTTGGCTAAAAAACGAAAAGCAGTACTACCAAGACTACAAGACCTCCGTGGACGGGACCATAACCAGTGGAGATGTACAGGTGGGAGATATCACAGGTAGTGACCCAGAGCTCAAGAAGGCCCAGGTTCATGGTACTTAGGCAAAGGAAGTGAGGTTGATTTTGGATCGCCTACACAAGTTCTCCGACTGGTTAAGAGTGGTGAAAGCTGTAACCGTGCGAAACAAATCAAAGCGGAAGTCCTGTGAAGCCACGTTTAGGAGAGAAGCAGAGATGACCATAATCAAGATAGTTCAACATGATGCAACCTTATCTCAAGAAGTCTTGTGCCTCCAGCATTACAAGGAGATGGGTCTCGAGTCCAAGTTGAACAAGCTAAGTCCATTGATGGTCTGCGTGGTCTGAGTCTTCAGGCTCCTTAATGGTCTGCATGGTGCTTGGCCCCCGTAAAATGCAATTGCAGCTTTCATTTTGGATTATAATTGTTACACTTTTTGTTGCACAGGTCTGAATATTGATTGTTTCTAATGGTTGACACGATTTGTCTGTCACCATTCAACCAGGTAGGCTTAAGCAAATCTGGGGTTCACATGTTGTTGGGAAAATAAACGTTAATTAACCACTATTCGATGACATGTTTTATGTAGAATGTCAATACGTTGCCATCAGGCAGAGATAAATATATCTAAGATGGTGGTCTGAATATTGATAGATGCAGTTGCTAATGGTCGACACGATTTGGGTGTCACTCACCATTTAAACCAGAATAAAGGGGACAAGTTGAAGACCTAGTCCTGTATTGTGGTTTCGTCCTGCCCACGCCGTAGACATCCACACAAGTCGGTGGACAAACACAACCGGTTACACAAAGAGAGCACTGACTTGCCCTCATTCAGATGCCAAGATTCAAGTACCATGGCATAGCTTTATTCACATGTAAACTACGTTGAAATAGGGTGAAGGTGACACGCATTGCAAATGAGACATTATTGCTGAGTAGTTAATGGTGAAGGAGATCATGGCATGTGCTCACCATGTCCCCCATAATGTAATGTTTATGTGGGTTCTGTATGAAAGATTTCATGTGAAAGGAGGACCAGAGGACTTTGCTTTGTTGAAATGGGATGAAGGTGACATTCTTGCATAAAAGTTAAAGAATAAAATAAATGAAAAAAGCATAATTAGAAATCTCAAGGATCCAGTCCAGAGTCGTAGTGTGTGTGTGTGTGTGTCAGGTTGTGCTCTTCAAAAAAAAAGAAAAGGTTCTGGACAGAGTTCTCCACGCAAGACACGAGATGTGGTGGCACCATTCTAAACTTTTGATCTATGCCTTTGCAGGCCACTGCAATGATGTCCTCTGGTGGCCTCTCTTTTTTACATTTACATTTAGGGCATTTAGCAGACACTTCCAAAAGTGACTTACAATAAGTACATTTGTCATAAGAAGTGCATCAATATCGCTGTCGGTACAGAAAGGATGTTCATAGAACCAAGTGCAAGTACAACAATCGCTAGGCTAACCAATTCCCTGTGTTACAGCAATGACGGCAGCTACTGCAGTTGCTACACAGTTAAGTACTATAATACAATACAATACAACACAATACAATACAGCGTACAATGGTGGCCAGAAGGGGGAGGGTGGCTATGCAGTGTCGAGGTGGACTCTGAACAGGTGAGTCTTGAGTCTTGAGTCTCTTCTGCAGACATCCTTTCAAGCTCAGCCCCTATCGTCCCCATCAGGCCCATTGAGGTCTTGGCCACACCATCATTCTGATGTGATCTGCTGCGCTTAGCAGGAGGCCTTTATGAAATGCAATGGACGTCGTGCTGTATGTCTCAATGTCACAGTTGATGTATTCGTCGATGGGCAATGGCTGATCTGAAGCCTCCTCAGTCTCTTCCTGGCTGTGGCCATTGACACTTGCATCGACACTGGCGCCTGTAGTGGTGTCAGTAGGGTCCCTAAAAAATAACGAGTGGAATCAGAGCATTCATAGAAACACTGTCACATTTTTGTCAGTCAGGCAAATTAAACTTCTAAGTTCTTAAGAATAAGTGTAAAGTCTATAGCGAACACTACTTTGTCTTCATTCAGATAACAAATGAGTATGATTTAACGGGATAATAACATAATATTAATTAATGTTATATAATTTATATATATATATCAATATAAATAATATAACTTGAATTAATATTATTATAAAAAATGACCATATGTAATCAGTAGAAAAAGTCAAAATGATAGTGATTTTTATTCGGAAAACTCCAGCACCTTCCTATACTTCCTACACCTCTCCAATATGGCTGCAATGTGGACGTAAAGGAGCAACGTGCGTCCATCCAGCGTCTATGTCTGTGATCCAGTACACTAGCTATGGCGCCCTCTAGTGGTAGTCCGCGTCAGCAGGCTAGTGGCTGGGAGGGCTACATGATCGCACCCATGATCGTACCGGTCCAGGATGGCTGTATTGCACTATTCTGCCAGTGATGTATTTAGGGAGTCTGGGAGAGCAGAAATACACCTGAAAACAAAATAATTGACTTGCTCTGAATTGAAGAATATACACATATGCGGTTCAGGTACGTTTTGGGATTAGGTGACGTTTTTTAATCGAAATTGATAATCGGTGAAGAATTAAATAATTGTTTTCGCCAGCCAGGCAAGATGGTGGTGGGAGGTTACTGTTGCAGGTGCATGCTGCGGTTGCAATTGGTGTAGAACCGGTTCAGAAGAACAATGGGAGCCCTTAGATATATCTCACCGCGTGGGAAAGTCGGTTCCTGGGAAAAATATTATTTTAAGAAGTTATTGACGTAACCCATTTTCTATAGAAATTGTCTTGCTCACCGAAAATAGAATGTGTAGGCCTACACATCACTTGTTTAAGCTTGCCAGCTACATAGTTGCACTACTGCCCACTTTTTAAGGCGGGTTCGAGATTGGCTCAAAACCTTATAAAAATACTTTCATACATTTATTTCATTTTTCTTTTATTAATGCGGCGCAAAAATAGTATGCTGTCTTCAGGAACTGCATAGCATGGCGGAAGAATGATGATTCATTTTGAATAAATGGTCATATTTTTTGTGGCTGTTTGTTTATTTTTTGTTGTTTCACGCTATAATGCAATCATGAGATTGTTGTTATACTCCGCCATTTTGAGATGCCTCCAGGGAGTTGTAGTCATATCAAGTCGGTGCCAGTTTGTATTATTGTAATGCTGCTCCACTAATCTAATCCACATCCTCTCCTTATTTTAAATTGCAGAGGCGGTTACGAGGTTGGACCCAACTATCACACACTATCATCTGGACGTTGCCGTAGGCGAAAAAGGATGACTTTAGATACGAAATCACTAACCTGAAGCAAAAAAAATTTTGTCTGGTAGGCCTACTGCAAATCAGGTGAAGAGTGTAGTAAATAGGCTAAAAGAAAAAGAAAAGAAGAAGGCTATGTTCTGTTGAATAAATGGGGTTCTTTATTCAGACACAAAAACCTCAAATAAAACATTGAAACTTTGACATTTTCTCCTGACATAATTCATGAAAATGTGCTGAAATTTATTTTCATCATTGTTGTTCAAGGTTCCTCTTTACGTTGGTTTTCTGTCTTCATTGATATCCAGAGGTTCAGATAATGCTCTAATGAACACGTGGAACATCAGGGGAGCTACGCCAGGCTGCTCTTCATAGACTTCAGCTCTGCTTTCAATACCATCATACAAACAGACTTCTCACCAAACTAATGGACTTGGGTCTTTCACAACCCATCTGTTATTGGATTAAAGACTTTCTGACAGAGCGCTCCCAGAGAGTTAGAGTAGGTGCCCATCTTTCCTCTGCACTTGCATCAGCACCGGCTCCCCACAGGGCTGCGTGCTGAGCCCCTATACTCTACACTCTCTACACCAATGACTGCATCCCCAGCCACCCCAGCAATACCATCATTAAGTTTGCGGATGATACAACAGTGGTGGGGCTCATCTCAGGTGGGGATGAGACTGCATATAGAATAGGATAGAAAGCTTTATTGTCATTATACAAAGTACAACGAAATGCAATGAGCAGCTCCTTAAAAGTGCACACATAGTTATCGAATATATAATATAGAATAATATACAAAAGCAAAATATAATACAAATAAATAAATATAATAAAAATAAATAAAAAGGTAAATACAAAGTAAAACTTAAATACACAGTAAAGAACACAAACAGACACACATCAGTACAGATCTGAGTTCAGTATGGTGACAGCTTTGGGAAAGAAGCTGTTCCTGTCTATTTGTTCTGGCATATATGGACCTGAAGCGCCTGCCAGAGGGCAACAGGTTGAAGAGATGGTAGCCGGGGTGGTTGGTGTCCTTCAGGATGCCTCTGGCCCTGCTGAGACAGCGGGAGCCGTAGATGGTGCTTAAGGAAGGCAGAGGGCAGCCAATGATTTTTTGCGTGACGTTTGCCACCCTCTGCAGTCTCTTCCTGTCGGCCTCCGTGCAGCTGGAGTGCCACACTGACATAGCGTAGGTCAGCAGGCTCTCGATGGTGGAACGGTAGATTGTCACCAGCAGCTGTGTGTTTAGATGCTCCCTCCTGAGCACCCTCAGAAAGTGTAACCTCTGCTGGGCCTTCTTGACCAGCGCTGAGGTGTTGACCAACAAGGAAAGATCAGCAGAGATGTGGATTCCGAGGAATTTGAAGGACTGCACTCGCTCCACACCTTCACCGTTGATGTACAGGGGGGCAGGGGCGGCTCTGTTCCGTCGGAAGTCCAGGATGAGTTCCTTGGTCTTGGTGATGATCAGTGCCAGGTTGTTAGAAACACAACACTCACCAAGTTTCAGGACCTCATCTCTGTAGGCCTACTCGTTTCCCCCTGTTATAAGGCCCACCACCGTTGTGTCATCAGCGAATTTGACAATGATGTTCTCTGGGTGGGTGGGACTGCAGTCGGATGTGTAGAGTAAGAGTAGTGGGCTCAGCACACAGCCCTGGGGAGACCCAGTGCTGAGAGTGCGGGAGGAGGAGAGGTGAGGACCCAGTTTCACCTGCTGGGGTCGGTTGACCAGAAAGTCTTTTATCCAGGAGCAGGTGGGTGGTGGGAGCCCCAGGTTGATTAACTTGGGGATCAGAATGTCTGGTATTATTGTGTTAAAAGCTGAGCTGAAGTCAATGAAGAGCATCCTGACGTAGCTCCCCTCTTTCTCTGGTGACAGCGCTGAGGGGAGAGCGATGGCTATTGTGTCGTCGGTGGATCTGTTAGTCCGGTATTCAAACTGGTGTGTGTCCAGGGTGGGGGGGGAGACAGGCTTTGATGTGTCTCAAAACCAGTTTCTCAAAGCACTTGGTGATGACTGGGGTGAATGCTACGGGGCGGAAGTCATTGAGGCTGGTAGTGGGTGACTTTTTAGGGATTGGGATGATTGTGGCAGATTTCAAGCAGGATGGGAAAAAAGACTTGTTCCAGAGACAGGTTGAAAATGTCAGTGAGGAGGAGGTCCAAAGACTGTCTACATGGTGTGCGGAGAACAACCTCATCCTCAACACCTCAAAGACCAAAGAGCTGATCATTGATTAAAGGAGGAATCAACCGGACATTCAGCCCATCTATATGAACGGGAGAGAGTCTCGGACTTCAGGTTCCTGGGAATACACATTCAGGAGGACCTGACCTGGACAACGAACACCAAGGCGCTTATGAAAAAGGCCCAACAGAGACTGTATTTCCTAAGGATCCTCAGGAAGAACAATCTTCAGGAGAAAAGGCTGATGACCTTTTATCGCTGCACCATTGAGACTATCCTAAGCTAAGGCATCTCGCTGTGGTTTGCCAGTTGCACTGCAGCTGAGAGGAAAGCGCTCCAGAGGGTCATAAAAACGGCACAAAAAGTCATTGGATGTCCTCTTCTCTCTCTTGAGGATTTCTACAATAGACACTGCCACAGGAGAGCTCATAGCATCCTGAGAGACTCATCCCACCCAGGCCATAACCTGTTTGAACTGTTGCCCTCTGGGAGGCACTACAGGGCAATCAGATCAAAAACCAATAGGCTACCCCAGAGCTGTTATTTGTCTAAATAAGGCAGAATTATAAATTATTGCATTATCAACCAATCTGACCTTTAAAATTGGCTGACATTTTAATATATATATATTTGTTTGAGTTCTTTTACATTCTATATATATATATTTTTTAAATAACCCTTTTATCATTTAGTTTTTGTTTTAAACAGCACTTATTTTGAGAGCCTCTACCCCAATTTCGTTGCACTTTGTGCAATGACAATAAAGAGATTCTGATTTTGATTCTGACTAATAGATTATTTGGACGGTCATACTTGGCGAGAGAAAGTAATTGGTCCAACGTCATAGTATGAGGAAACTAAGAAGAAAAGATTACATTTTTAACTCCAAATAAACCAGATTGCTTCATTTAGGTAAGGTTAAATGCAATGTCAAATCGACGTAATGTTTTCAATAAAAGACGTCGAAACAAATCCCACTCTCACTTTTTAACTTGCTTGTTTGCTGAACTCGGCATACTCAGATAAAGGCGCTGAGAGTATTCATCAATTAATCCCTATTAAATTCGCAGATTAATGCCTTTATATTAATTTAATAATACCCAATAGATGTTTTCCAATGATCTGTAGGCATTCTAGGCTTATAGTAACCTATATTACAGTCATGGGATCAAGCAGAAATGTGAACCATGATGTTGACCTACTTTTAAAAGGATGAGGTTGACTTAGTTTATTTGAGTAGTCAAGATAAAGTACATTTGCACACATGGTCTATAGGCCAGTATATTCAATAACAATAAATCATCAGAACTGTCAGACATTATATTGCATTCAGTTAGTTGGCATAGTGTTCTCTGTAACTGTATCTCGACAACATGCTCTATTCAGGATAGTGATGCAGCAGAACAGAACATTTTTTGAGAGCGTAATTATTATCATTATTGTTATCTCCAACAATATCTATTTAATATATATGTTCAACCGCCAACCGCCGAGGCGCA
Source organism: Gadus morhua (assembly GCF_902167405.1). NCBI lineage: Eukaryota > Metazoa > Chordata > Actinopteri > Gadiformes > Gadidae > Gadus > Gadus morhua. The sequence goes on along the minus strand of NC_044048.1, from coordinate 14,827,676 downwards.
TATGCGTCACTTCCGGTGGAATATTCTGGCATGTTACAGCCACGGGCTTTAAAAGGACGCGCTGCGAGACACGGAGACGTTCTGGGCCGCTGGTGCAGCTGTATATCAAACGGGTAGTGTTAACGTAAATGATACATGCAAAAATATATAGATAAACATAGATATATTAATTACAATTGCTTTTAGGCCGACAAGATTTGACGCCCTTTATCATTTTGCACGAATATTCTTTCATCTTTGGAGGTGCTTGCAGGTAACTCAAAATGCAATTATTCCCTGGTATATAACGTATAATAAGCCTACTAGAGATGTGGAAATTTCAATGGAATGATGGTGTAATTTAAAAAAAAAAAAAAAAAAAAGTGTGACGCAGTTTTTATTTCGCAGGCCGACGTTAATGTTTGTTTCAGTTCTCTTGTAGGCTCCTATTGATTCATTTTATATATTGAACGTATCGATTACCTTAAGTAGCCTATTTGTAATCGGACCAATGGTCCATTCTAGACCATAGTAGACTATGAATAGTCGTTTGACTATTTTCATTGTGATTATTTTACTAACAAAGGGGATGCCGTTTTTTACTGACGCATATGTAGGGAAACGAGTTGTTTCCTTAAAGATTCACTGTAATTGTATTTTTATTTTGGCTAGGCCTAACTATAGGCTCATCCGCAGAGGTCAATGTTCATGTGATGTCAACATTGTGAATAAAACAGTATAACTATTTTAGCTGCTGTGGACGAACCGCCTGTAGACATCATGCTCCTGCTGACGCCATCCTCCGGTATGTGTTTCTCTCCTCATATTGTGGAGCTGTATAGCCTGCAGAGTCCTTCACCTGGTGACCGTGTAGGTCTACACATGTAATTACCTTACAGCTACAGTTACACTGTGTCTCTGGTTGCCGTCTTAGCTCTCTATAAAACGGACAGTGTTCAGGTGGTGTCGTAGGCGTACAATTGCCTATGAAATAACGTTACAACATGTGAATACTGTCCGCTTTCAATAGAGGTACATGGATATTACCATTAGATTATAGACTAGCTTGGCTCTCATCAAACTTAGCAGAAAAATAAAATCATCTCATCTGCTCAGGGTAGTTGAGGGTCAAATGAGGACAGACATTAAATATGGAAAATGAAGGAAGGCCTAGTCTACGAAATGCAACCTACACCTGTAGAAGGCCCACTCTAGCCTACTTGTTGAGGTGAAATAAGCCATTTAGGGACAAGCTAATTAGTTATTCTAATCCTAGAGAAACAAAGTGAGGTCAGTATTATGAATCATAGACAGAATATATCAGTCAAAGGCGGACAGTTAATCGCCTACATGAATATGCTTCCAAATGTTAGGGGTCGTTTTGATAGTGTAATAATTAGCGCCAGTTAAATACCTCTTTCCCATCGTGCATTGCACAAATTAGGCAGCATTCTAAAAATAAGTACACCTTTAAAATGTCCGTAGATGTCCCTCTAGTGGCAAGGGATGTGTACAGTGGTACTTTGATTAAGCTGACAGTGTGCCAATAAAACGTTACGGAAATCCTGGAACTCAATCCAAGTATCCAGATGTCAGTATTTGGCTCTAGTCTATGAAGAATCAAGGCATTGATTCATAATATTTTTGTAAACTTGTCTATAGTAAGAGGCTGTATGCAGCTTATATGTCATTAGATCTGCAATGCCTGGGCCCTAGTTGTTATTAAAATGACAAAAAAGCATGATGTCAAGTGTCAGATATTGTTGGCTCTTTGCTGTGTCTCATGCACTGTTTTCTTTCAGATGAAGAGTCTCTTGCACTCGCCTGGCTTTGGAATCACAGGAAGTTCAGGGTGAAAAGCATAATAGTAGGAACATGACTTTCACCCTTTTTGCAGATAGAAGTTAGCTTGGCTTGGTTTCTTTAGGCTTAACAGAATATGTGTTCTCAAGTAGTTTCAGATTAATTGTTACCTGCAAACAATCTTATGGACAGTACAATTCTAAAAGTGAAAATGCATGCGAGAGGCTAGAATCCACCCGATAGGAGCCATGAAGTCTAAAATCATCCCAGTTTTGTGGCAGCCGAGGTTTTGCATTGTTTAGGTTTAGAGTGACACTGACATTCCCACTTGTTGAGTTTGATGAACATGGCCTAGCCACCAGGATTGACCTGTTAATCAATGAAATGTTTATGCTTGAAGTTTCAAAGTATAACGTTTACAACCTTTCTTAATCTGACCTTGAAAATGATTAAGTCATGAAGGACATTTCCAAAAAATGTTCCCAAATTGAGACCTGTGTATTTATGCTTACAAAACTCTTGAAGCATTTGATAAGTTGATTATATAATGTATGCATGCATGCAAAAATCGATAATTTTTTTCTTTCAGAATACACATGCAAAACCAGAAATGACCATGTGTTGTATGTAATAACAGTTAGCTGTGTCCTTGTACCGGTCACTTTACGATGCCTTTTATTTTTGAATACTGTGGGTGCAACTCACAACCACTGTAGCACACAAGGACTGTGGAATTTTCCACTGACTGAAAGTATGATTGCATAAAAGCACTTGATAGTAATAAAGTATTTGTTGTATGGCTGTTGCCCGTCTTCAATGTTTGCATGTTGAGGTTTACTGCATGCAGTTGATACTGTTTCTCTGTGACATTTGACAATGTTTATCAGCTGTATTGTGTAAACATAGCCACATGGTAAACATGTTTGGCATTCACAAATCACAAATGTTGCATGATTTAGGCTGACTACTCCTGATTGAATGAATGTAACACTTGCCTACGTTTTAGTGTCATTCTGAAACAAATGGATTAGTGTATCGTAAGGTTGGTGTCCATCCAATAAACATGCGTTTTGGTAAGTGATGTTTATTTCTATAAGGTGAAAGAATCCATTTTGAATTAGCTAATTCTTGTTGGAAAATGGTTAAACATGTAACTTATCTAGTCTAATTTGGCAGTAAAGATTCTCAGTTAATGTTGCACTACAGTATTTCTGTTTCTCACTTCATTTTTCTACTGGCCAAGTTTATTTTACATCTAGTGTAATACTTTTTGTTTGGTCAATTAAAATGATAGTTTTGGGGGAAACAAGCTATTAGGCCATGTTATCCACCACTTGGTGGACTTCTAACGCCCAGAAGAGCCACGACCTGAAAGGGCAGCTTCAGTAAGGTCATCAGATCCACTTTGAATCTAGTCTCATTTATTGACGGAAGCAGCGTGAATCAGCGTAACACATACTCATGCTAATGTCCATCGCTGTGTGGTATCAGGTTTCTTCCAGCGCGTCAATAAGCTCTTTCTTAGCGAGCGAGCCAGAGGACTGCCCATCAAGGACTTTCTACGGCAAAATGCAGCCAACGCCATCTCATTGGGTAACATGCTGATGGGCATGGCTTCTATCCTGTGCAGCCTGAATGGGTAACTACCAAAAACAAACTCATTTTACTGGCAAGGTCAAAGTAATATAGTAATAGTAATTAGTTGTCTGACTAAAACGAAATAGTCAGACCAGTTTAACCATTACTAAATAGTCAGACAACTACTTGTTTCACCTATAAAATGTGTTCTATTTATAATATCAATCATTATTAAATACTATTGTAGTTAGTTATGCTTGCCGGCCATATTGGATACAAAAAAATATTATTTTCATTTATACTTTCAGATATGTTATCAATACATATTATTTTCTTTGTTCTTTCTCATCAGACACCACTATTTAGCATGCTGGCTGGTTTTGATTGGCTACCTGCTGGATTTGGCAGATGGAGCAGTTGCCAGGCGACTGGATACATGCTCTCCCCTGGGTGAGTGAAGTGTTTTACTTAGCAGCACGTCCCACAATATAACTAAGTGGCCAGTGCTTAAACTGGACGGGAACATGGAGTACATCAACTTAAATAGCCCTTAACTGACCACTAAAGGCTTTTCTTGAAAAAGTAATTCTCTTCACAAATATTCCATTGAACAATGTCCCTTTTGTATCACAGTGGTCCAGTGTTCCTCCTCCTCTTAATAAAAAGATTATGCATCCCGTGATTAGGGAAAAAGGCTGGAGTTCTATGCGAGAGACGCCTATCACCGTTGTTTTAGCATAACAAACCAAGTACTCCGTGAATAGCAGTCGACTAGAAGTACTACCCGAATCCCGAATTAAATCATCTTATTAATTTGACATATTTAAATTGACAGAATTTAGAAATACATGAAATGGAAAATCATTTCAGTATGCCATTAATGTGTCGTTGTTGCAACTGTAACGGACCACATTGACTTTTTGTTTAGCGATATGGCATGAAGTGAAACATATTTCATGAAACAGAAATTCTCACGGGCCAAAAATAGCTCCCAGGAGTGTGGAGAATTGGACCCTTTGTGTCCTCTCAGAGCCTTTCCTGCCCCACCTGTCTCCCCTCCCTTCATATTTGTCTTTGTCAATTGAACAATAACTTTCCCGATGCTGCAGCCTAAGTCCTTAGGATCAGGCTCCGATTGTCTGCCTGATCCTGCTGCTTTGAGGGCCATGGCATATCTCAAATTGCTCAAATAGTTCACCCTGGGAGGTGGAATTCCACTGGCTTTTTTTTTTTTGTCATGGCTGTGGACTGAATTAGCTCATCCTCACGATCCATCCATAAATCCAACAGAATGCCCCCCAAACACCTCTGGGAATGTTGTTTACCCATTCCTGCTGACGCTGGAAATTCCATTGCACTACAGTGTGTTTGTGACATCCACCTACATCAATGTCGGTGGATGTCGCTTTAACATACATGCATGCACCTTTACACATTGCGAAAGTCTCTTTTATGCTGCCGTGTCCCTTGAACCCTATTGTGGATTTTATTTTTCCTCAGGTGCGAAATTGGACGATTTTGCTGACTACACCACCTTTGGCATCGCCACGTCTCTGCTGCTGAGGACGCCCCACCTGATCGACAACATCCTGTGCATGTGCTACGGGCTGTCCGTGTTCATCCGCGTTTGCTTTTATACAAGCGGTACGGCAGTTGTTGCAAAAATTCAATCTAAACTGGTTTAATGAGATTAATCTATTTGAAGACTTAAACAGGACATGGAGTTGGTTAGCTAATAGGTTGATATTTAAATTGTATCTCCTTATATAAGTTAGGTATACATTGTACTGGTTTAAGTTCATTCCGTATGGAAGCTTGACACACTCTTAGTTAATTCATGTGGTTACCATAATCACATCAAATATATTGGTGGATTTGCCTTCCTCTTTCCAATAACTCATTAGGGTCTCAAACAAAGGCCACAGATTATGCATAGATTCCCCTCTTAAAAAATTATTAAGTTATAAAACCCTAGAATCATACATTTGCAAAAGTCAGTGTGTAGACCTTAGCTCAACACAACTCAAATGTAACACCATAACCTAAAGGGATAGGCCAAGATATCAGTAAATTGAGTCTCATTACAAATTCATTATCGTCACTACTTTATGGCAGCTTCATTTGTGTCATAATGGAGCTATACCGCCTTGAATTAACTTGTACTATCATCCATTCCACCTGAACCAGCTCTTATCATATGTCCTGAATTAATCATATCTCAATTCCTGTTCAATGCTTTAAGCTCATCCCCTTATTTAATTGATTTGTTGTTTGTGTGTTGCAGGGATCCCGTTTGTGTACCGGGGCCTGCCATGCCTCTACTCCTCTGCCATCCTGGCCAGCGCCTCTCTTCTGTCGGGGGGTAACACAGTGTTGTTGAGGACCACCGCAGTGGCCCTTATCCTCTTTATGGTCAGCCGCAGCTTTTACCCTCACGACAGGGTGCTGGAGTCTCAGAACTGGAAGAAGGCCATCTATGCAGGAGGTAAAGCACTGTTTGGTTGGCATATTCTCTCTGTAGCAATAGGACTAGGTGTTCGTTTGTATGTTGGTTTACTTTGGGGAACAATTTGTGGAATTGGAAACCTTCATGTTAAAATCCATTTTACAATTTGGAGAGTTTGAGTCACATTTTGGTGTTCTTTGATTTTATTGCAAGAAAAAAACAAAATGAAAGGGAGTCTAATACCTTTGAGAAATTAACACGTTAACAATTTTTTTTGACACTGCAGGCATCATCATGGTGTTCTCTTCCATCCAGTCCTTGTGTTGTGTCTACTACCTGCTGTGGTGTGTCTCCTACATGCTATTCCCTGGATCCCTCTGGAGCAGCAAAGTGTAGAAGAGAACCCACTCCAGTGGCCTCTGTCTCTCTCTCTTTCTCCCTACACCTACCGGGCTGGCTGGTAGTCGGAGGCCATCCAGGGCCCGTGGAGCACACCAAAGCCCATGGAAAACTTCTTGAGGTCACTGAGGGTCCAACCTTGACTTGCTTACACACTAGCAAAGAGAGTCCTCTTGCAAAGTAAATTCGTAATTTACTTCTAATTATGTTATTAAGGGTTTATCTGGGTGTGCATTAAGCATCAGAAAATGATGCTCCATGAAAACCATTGCGATCTCAAATTTCCTTCCGCCCCGAGTATATTTTCCCTCCTGGCTACGTAGCCAAGCGGGTGACCAAATGCCGTGCCCTCACATTACGTTGACGGTGAGGCTGTGTGAAGCTACAACGTTTCAGACTTGGTACAAACTACATCAAACAACAAATGGGGGGGGGGGGGGGGGGGGGGGGGGGTGGGGGTAGGGTAGGTCTTCAGGACACACCACTACAAGTCTTTCCATGACACTGTTTTTTAGCGGACTTTGAGATGTACATTAATTTACTTTTTGATATTTTTCTGAGACGGTGTGTAGTGGATACATCCCTCTGTGATATGTTATTTTATTTTATGTTCGATCCTGTTGTCATCACTTTCATGGTATGCCCGGTAAGGGAATCCTACAACAGGTTGGTTGGTGATGTTGCGAAGTATGGTTCTTTGTGACCTGTATGTAGTCTTAGCAGGATCTGATTCCCAGCCTGTTCTAAAACATATACTCTTTTTGCTGTTGCAATTACATAATGACAATGATTACCCCCATTCCCCCACCCAAATATGTAAAGCACATAGGGCCAATCTGACTAAAATGCCTTTATTTTATCCAAACGTCAACAGGAGATGTTAATGGAAAACCCTTGAAATATATTTAGTTTAACATTGACTTGTGTGACATTATCGGAGTTCAGTGTCCTTCAGTGATGGATGATCCTGGAGCATCCTTTGTCTTTTTGCTGAGTTCTTCAGACATTTCAAATTCCATACTAGTGCGGTCAGTTTTTTGCACAATGGGAATGTCTATTACAGCATTATGGCAGCTTTGTATTGACGGGGAGTTTGTATCAGCACAAATACTGTCAGTATATATCAAGGTATATTGTCATTCCCTTTGACTGTAGTCAACACGTGAGGTAAATGTTGTATCCAATTCTAACACTTGTTGAGAAAAGGCGCTTTGACCAATTCTATAAAAATACAACTCATAAATCAATCATCTATGTAACATCTCATTTGAAATATTTGTTATTCCGATTTTAGGATACTGCGAATTAAACGATGACTTCAATATTACCATGATCGATTCTATGTTTTTTTCTTTTCTCTATTGGATTTTGGTATTTGGGCATTTTGCTTGTACATCTTTGCCTCTGTTTTATGAGGCTATTTGGTTTGACTTTCAAAAGTAATCCATGCATGAATACATTTGTGTCTACATTTAGAATAATATCCTTTGTTAAAAAACTTGAAAGAAAATAAGGACCTAGAATGAAATTGCTGTTCTTTATAAATAACTGGCATACAATAATTGTCAATTAAGTTGCCTGCAATGTTGAAATTGTAAACATCGAACTAGATATGGTTTTGCTGCTCTTCTATCTGCGGCTTCCATAACTTATTGCATTCCAGTTCTGACTAAATAAACACCACATTCATTCCCAATGTTTTCATGTCCTCCCACTTTGAAACTGCAAGGTCAGTGTTGTATGCATTCTGAGCATTGTCGGGTCATTGTCCAAATTTGCACAGCAGATAAGGGCATGTACAAAAATCTGTATTTTTGATTCTGCTCATTTTGAAAATAAAAAGACTGCAATATGACATATTTTATGGCATTTTTTTGAATTATGGAAAAACTGCTCCTACAAAGTAGCACAACTATCTTGTATCATTGTGTCAAATGTAACTTGACTCCTTTGCGCTGTTTTCAATCAATCATAATGGTACTTGACCATGTCCAGTAAACACCTCGATCACAACCATAGTATTCACCATACAGAATGTCGTCAAAAACCCTGACACACTATAATCACCCTAACACGCACTGGATTCTTGTTTGATTGGGCTGTCTGGTGACAGCTGCCATAAGTGGGGATGTATGCCTGCTATCTTGTTGTATTGGGCGGCGTCTATGAGCCCTTGGGACGGCAGGGCTTCCGTAGCGGCCAGGTCCAAGGTGGACCCCAACAGCTTGATGATTGCGGAGAAGGTTGGACGGTCCTTGAAGCTCCAAATCCAACAGTACTTCATCAGGTTGTACCTAAAACCATACAGATTGGGGAAAACGTTTGATATTGTGGCTCTATGTAGGATTCCAGTCATTGTAGTTTTAAGAACAAATTTGATTTGTATTGCGTCTTTCATCAGGACTCCTTTGAGTTCTAGCATCAATACTTTCATCTGGGCCAGGACGGAGTCATGGCCGCTCCGAGTAGCAGGTTATGCAACACTCACAGAGGGGCCCCGCAGCCTTCTGGTTGTTCCATTCGGTAGGAACTCTGAAGATGTGGAAGCACAGACTGGGGTTCCAACTCAGGATATGGAGGGGACCCTGTAAAAAAACAAATATATCACAAAGGATTGAGACAACAATCGCACTTCTGTAGAAATGTACAATTAATGAAAAGGACTATCAATACCAAACTGATAATATGTTTTCCAATATGACTTGAGTTGAGGAGCTAATAGAAATGTATTACAATACCTGAGGTTATAAGTTCATATAATAAGATTCCAAACGACCACCTAGGAAATCAAACCGGGAGCCAAAGAATCAGAAACAAATTATCATAGTTAAATTACAGAATCAGAAAACTGTGTATGTGATGCAATGCAAGGCCAAATGAAGATTCAGTTCAATTAACTTTCAACGTAATCTATTAACCGGCTGTAGGAAATGAGTTAAAATGAGGGTGTAAAGCTGTACAATTCCGCCATAACTCAAAACTGAATCCACTCACACATCACTCCTGTGGAAGGCTGGCTGGTTGGTAATCCTCTCAGGAGCCAGCCACTTCAGGGGTACCTCCATGGGCCGCTCCCTTGTAGTTCTGTCTGTTTGGTGCTCGGCAAATGCTGTGCCCAATCCAGACACCCTGGCAGACAGGTCTGGGCCAATCAGAATGTTCCTTGCAGCGACGTAACCATGCACTACCCTGTGTTCTGTCAGGAGGTAATCCTTTGAACAGATAAAAAGAACAAAACATGAATGATGATTAAATTGAACCAGAAACGATGTTGGGCTTTGATGAGTGTTGTACTACTAACATAGCATCTAATATATCAGTGTTTTGCAGGAGTGTGTGTGTGTGTGTGTGTGTGTGTGTGTGTGTGTGTGTGTGTGTGTGTGTGTGTGTGTGTGTGTGTGTGTGTGTGTGTGTGTGTGTGTGTGTGTGTTCTCACAACAGAGTGACTCACCAGGCCCTCTGCCACCTGGGTCGCCAACAGAAACACTGACCTCTCCGAGACGTGCAGCGGCCCCTTGTCTGAATCCTTCTGGAAATACAGCCCTCTCCCTCACTTTACTGTATCAAGAGTTGTGAGGCCTATCTTTTACCTCTATTTTTGCTGCTTTGTCAGGGGGGGGGGGGGGGGGGGGAATTGCGATTGAACTTACCTCTCTGAGGCCCCAGAGGAATTGGAGCAGGTTGCCTGGGCTGTGGGCCTCCAGGACCAGGTACATTGGAAGACGCTGCGCCTGGCAGCACAGCATCCGCACCAGCCGCTCACTCTTATTATTGCACACCTTGGCGTGGAACAGAATCCACTCAGCAAACTCTCTTTCTTCAGACGGGCTGGCGGGATCTACAAAGATATGGTACAGAACAAGATTGAAAAAACAAAGCAATACAAAGGTTTGAAGAGAAGCGGTGCTCCATGGCATTCCCTTTTAGTTTTGTCCGTGACGGTTCAAAGGAGATCAGACGCACGGATAACAGGTCAAAGTGTTTGAACACCACTGTTAAAAGTGAGCAATAACTATTCCTTTGAATTAACTGCTGATGTATTGTTGGGGGGGCAGGATGGTCTACTGGTTATAGGGGGTGTGACTCTCAGCTCAAAGGTTCTGGGTTAGGACTTCAATGTCCGCAGTCTAGTTGTGCGCAAGACAAAGCCCTCCCATTATGTCTGTCCATTAAGGCTACTATTGCAAGCCTAACCCACTTTCTTTGTTCGTTCTCTAGGTTGCAACCTTGATAATTAAGGGAGCTTTTCCGGCAGCTAGGGTTAGGAGGGGGTTACCATATAATTGGGCCTATGAATCCCCTTGAGAACGTAACTATGATTAAGGGCTATACAATTCCAGTTGACCAAGCTCACCCCGGAGCGCCTTCACCACCACTGCTGCGGAGCGTCCCTCTCTGGCCAGCCAGCCTCCGCAGACAGGGCCGTAGCTCCCCGTGCACAACAGCTCCACGCCATCGACATCCCACTCTGCAGGCATCTCCCACGGGTGCAGAGCCTCTCTCACTCCACAGGGGATCAGAGGCTCTGCACCCAGGGAAGAACAATGCTGACCTTCTGGGGGGAAATAGAAAAGGACAAATGTCAAATCCATACGATAAGCCCGGGAATGGATCCACTGTAAACAGTCTCTACTCTACGTTTAACAAGTGCAGAAAAAATGTAATCCGAGTCATTTGATTCCGTTAACGGATGTGTAAACGTTCCTACTGTTGGTGTTCTGCACTGAGCTGCCTATGAAGCTCAGCGGGCTGATTCTCCTCTTCCTGAGGATACTGCAGAAGATGAGGGACACCACGACCACAGAACTGATCACCAGTACAGTGGGAATAACGACCACAGCCACGGAGTCGGACGCTTCTTCATCTTCAATCAATTCAATAAGAAAAAAACAGAAAAACAAGGTACAGTGAAGGAGATCATGAAATACAGTATCCACGATCACAGCACACACGTGTTCCCCCCAGAGAAAAACTCAAAAAGAATGGGAGCTTGCTATCAAGCTTCAATATACAGATAATGAGACCTTTAAAACATACAGCATGCTGGACCCGAGCTGCTGTTGCTACACCTTGCCTGCACCTCCATGGGAGAGAGCTGACACTATTGTTGACATTATTATTATTATTATTATTATTATGCATAAAAAATGACAGGGATACAATGAATTAGTTAAAAATATATATCCTTAATAATATTTTTAGAGGTCACATTACAGCAAAGATATTACACTCGCAACATTTAATTGAATTGAATGTATTATGTGTCTGAGCCAAACAATCTTTGCCAAAATCTATTGTTAAAAATGTATACTTTTCATATAACATATCACAATTAAACATAGCCATATAATGTGTCAATATTTTATGATTATAATTCCATCCTCCTACCGTGTGTATTTCCATTTTAATCGAAAAATCTTCTTTAAAAGTGTCTTTTAAGTCAAGATAGAAGCCTTATCAGACTAAAAGAAAACCACTCTTGAACACAGCTCTGAATGTTTCTAGGATGTCAATGTCCTTTCTATGCAACTGCTGACCGTTAAAGACACTCGTAATTTGACCAGACGTTAATAATTAACATAAGACCCACATGATAACAGGTGCATTTCTGTCCTCCGATAAATATTGCATTGCCCTGAGTGTATACGGACTGCAACCTGTAATGTAACCACAAGATGGCACAAATCGGCAACAAATAGCCCACTCTTGAACTTCTTATCTCAGGGGGAAAAAAACATTGAACTCTGCAAGAGCGATGCTTTTGTGCAATATTGATGATATAAGTAGAGGTACTTGTATCATAGAAAAATATCATGATCTAAAAACAAGAGAATAAAGTCCTTTCTGATAACAGTGAAGACCTTTTCTGAGTGCTTTACTCCGCCTTTCCGATACGAAGAATACTCAAGCGTTGAATAAATGAACACAGAAGACCCGCCCACCTAATTTCTTATTGGCTAAATGGCAACGTTCTAACACAAACTAGCCCGTGGATTGGATAGAAACCACTGCAGTCAGGAAATCAACACGGAACATGATCAGAAAAGTTATCGAGTATTGCTTATTCGGATTATAGAGTTTACTGCAGCACAGTTTGAAACATGGCTCACTGCACGGTGTGAAAACACAACTCTTCGCCAAGACGGTTTCACGTTGAATAAGCGTGTTATTAGAAGAAACTCCGAAAACTGCAGTCCAAAGACCACCAACCGGATCACATCTTGGCCAGGTAGGCTGTGTTGTTCCGTTTCCAAGGAATGCCTTGCTGATGTCATTCTGGAGGAGGGCAGAACAGGTGCGCTGACTCAACTTCTGTGTGCGTTGTTCTTTGAAGGACTGCAAACGGATACTAATTCACGCAACACAACCACCCGACTCCTGGTTTGAAGCGGTTCAGCATCGGGTTAGGGATCTTCTCCTATAGCGTCACACAGTTCTCTAGGGTGACCAGTCCTGAGGCTCAGGGGGGCTCGGTGGTCCGAAGAGGGGGAGAGAGGGACCAGCTTTATTTAACCACTGCGCGTACTTCACAAAACTGTTTCCACATTTTCCCTCTGTGCTTTATAGTTTATGATTAATCCTCGCAAGCGGTTATAGTCTTGCGTGGCTTTTGGAAGTCATTGGTGGCTCACTGAACGGAATTACGCACCGGAACGCGCAGGAGAGGGGAGAGCGTGAGAGACACCGGAGCATCACCGTGATCCTCTCCCTCCTATGCGACAGCATTGACGCAGGTCTCGCATCCCAGATGTACACAGGTGGTGCTTAAATAATCCACGATAATGACAGCTCCACAATAACAGACGACTGTGATCAGTGAATGGGCTGCTGTTCGCCCGATGGAATACGACGCCAGAGGACATATTGCTTCGTGTCAACTTCGATATCTGCCATGATTTAAACGTTTCATGTCGCGGTTTAGGAAACAACATTGGTCTTGCGTTTAATAGCCTGCATTCGTTATTGGACTCGTTTGAACGCGTGGAGAGACATCCATCATGTCCAAGACATTGAAAAAGAAGAAACACTGGTCCAGTAAAGTACAGGAGTGTTCCGTGTCATGGACCAATGATGGGGAGTTCGGCACCATGGTCGACATTCAAGGGGGTGCGGAGTCGGGAGAGTTCCCCAACCTCGGACCGGTAGTTTCAGAAGCAATGGTTTGTCACATCGGACGGTTTCCCAGCCTTGGAGACGTGCTTCTGGAAGTGAACGGCACTCCAGTCAGTGGGCTCACCAACCGAGACACCCTTGCTGTCATCCGCCACTTTCGGGAACCAATTCGCCTGAAGACTGTGAAACCAGGTGCGTGGTGTCTAAACAACAATACTACTGCAACTTTATTATTCTGGGAACACCTTTCCATCTTACACACACACACACACAGGCACACGCACACAAACACAATGATTGAGCTATGCATTTCTAGATCAACTCTGGGCTAAGAACAGGATACGTTGTAAAAATGCTTGACAATGAATCTTGGTCCTTATCTGTACTTATGGGACAAATTTGTTCGCTTGTCTTGGTGTTCTCCATTGACCAGATACAGGCAAAGAGCAAATTAATTATGGAATTATGTGTGAAGTGTATTATATAACAGTTTCCCTCAGCGCAGAATGTGGATACCTTCTGTGGAATCAGAATTATTCTCTGGCATTTCTTTATAACCCTGTTTCCTGTGTGTACACACATACCTGTCCAAAGGCCCTACAGACGCGCATATCAAGCCACACCCACATTCTCTTCACATGTCTTGCCATTTGTTGCCTGTTGTTTACTACGTGGCTTTGGTGATCTACCCTCCATTCAGGTTTTCTTGTCACTCCTGTTTCTTGACATATTTCTAAACGGCCATCCAACAGGCTCGACCACAAGTGCTCTGTGTGTGTGTGTGTGTGTGTGTGTGTGTGTGTGTGTGTGTGTGTGTGTGTGTGTGTGTGTGTGTGTGTGTGTGTGTGTGTGTGTGTGTGTGTGTGTGTCTTGATCCTTGCTATGATTGGTGAGGGGCACTTTGTACACTTAGACAGGATTTTGGTTATCTGAGCCCCGCCGACGAGCGCCCTTCTGCCCGCAGTTTTAAAGGGCGAATCTGAGTGTAACTGATTCAATTAGGCCCATCTTCTCAATTCCCTCAGATTCTGCGTCGGATTGTGTACTAACAAGATGAAATGGAGGAGGAGGTCGACACCGTTGTGCAGCTCACAGGCATTCTAAACCCTGTAACCATTGAACGGTTACAGGGAGGACTGGATGAGGCTTTCAGAAATGGAAGTGTGTTGCTACAGTTGCCGTCTACACAGTTTTGGTTTGAAACCTTTTACAGAGACTTTTTTAACCGTTTGTTGACACTGACCGACTTTATGTTAGTGAATTCCAGTCTAAAATATCCCCCCTCCAGCAACAGGATTGGTCCAAAAAAATAAGTATGGCCTCGTTCACCATGCTTTTATCTCGTCTGCCATCAGAGCACAATTTTGTGTGTGTGTGTATTCACACTAATGTCAGACCTGTGGAGCCCCCCCGCCCCCCAATTCTTCCCAAGCCTCAGTTTGTGTTATTATATCCCCTCACCCTTCCCGCATGATTAATTCATGCGTCATCCATCTTTCATGGTGTGTCCATGCCAAGATGAGCCGGCTGATAAGGAGGGTCAGATGTGCGCAGATGAGCACTCGGATTCTCTCTCTGTCTGTCTGTCTGTCTGTCTGTCTGTCTGTCTGTCTGTCTGTCTGTCTGTCTGTCTCTCTGTCTGTCTCTCTGTCTGTCTCTCTGTCTGTCTCTCTCTCTCTCTCTCTCTCTCTTTCTCTTTCTCTTTCTCTTTCTCTTTCTCTTTATTTTTATATGTAATAGCAAATATCTTTTGCATAAACATACCCTTATAGTTCCACTACAGCAAATTATATAAAATAGTGCACTTTCAGAGAGAGAGAGAGAGAGAGAGAGAAAAAAAAAAAAAAAAAGGCTAGTTGGTGATTGGGTTAATATTCTGGGTTGCGGGACGGGCTAGGGGGCACTTTGCGAGGAGGCGTTTGTCTTTGATGCGCATCTTCTCTTTGCTCGTCGCTGACGTAATGGGAAGTAATCTTTATTCCGTAATGGGAAGATGAAGCAGTGGCCTTCTTGTGTACCTGCTGCTTTGGATAGCACAGCAAAACTAAAAGTTCCATCTGCCCGCCAGGGAAGCATTTACAAACACATTGTTTATCCTGTAGCTGCCAACTGAACAACCCGCCCTCACCCCATCCTACTTTCCTCTCTACTTGGTATTCATTCCATCAGATTCCCACGCACACACACACACACACACACACACCTTCCATATCTCATCCTTTTCTTTCTCCAAAGAAGCCTATATAATAATAATATGAAGTCTACCTTTTCCCAGCTTTCCACATCTTCGTCTCTCTGTCCCTGTGTGTGTGTGTGTGCGTGTGTGTGCCCATCCCCCGCCATAGTAACAGACACCAGTATCTGTATAACATAAGTGGGAACCACCGCCCCAATGTTAATACTAACTGAATGGAATTCTGAATGCGCAACGGTGTGACGTTTCTTCCCATTGTTGTGCTACAGCTAACGCTACACACATGGCCATGAGAGGATGTTCAAAGTGCTCGTCTGGCTCCAATCCAGAATGTGTACTTGGCGTGTCCTCCTCTCACGGGCACGGAGGAACGCGCAGCCGTGCACGCTAACCTTGACGAGTGTACGCTGATAAAACGCTATCGTTCGTTGCTAAGCCAGCGTCTTCGTGGCTTCTCATTGATTCATGCCATGAACAGATATGTTATTGGTTCATTGGACCTTAATACATAGGCTTATACGTACGGTATATAATACACTTTTTTGCAATGCAGGAGGGCATATAATTGAGGATTCTTATGGGGGCACTGTTGTTCTTGCTTGCAACCATTCTGTTTGTCTAAACCTATAAACGACCCATGTTAGTAGCCCCCTAACAATTTATAATGGCACTGGAAGTAAATTAATGTCTACTGTCCTCTGTAGCTGATTAAAACCCATTGACAGATAAAAAAAATTCTAACAACAACAACCACTGACATTTTTTAATCGACAAATCCAGCTGTTAAGCCAACCTCATTCCCTTTCCTTTTCCTCTTGCTCTGCTGTTGATGATGAGGTCCCACAACCTTTTGCAGGCCCATGTCTGGCCCGGAACACCTTGAGGAAAGGCGAGCACTCTACACATGTCACAGCTTGAGCCCGTAGGAGTCGTTGGCTAGCAACCCCTCGGGTTGCTGCCAAGGTCACTCACTGTGCCCAGACTCTTCCTGAGCTACACAAAATAATGAACGATTTTGGTTCTGCTCACTACCTCCCTATAGTTCCCTTCCTTCCCCCTCATCCTTCTACCTTCTTTGAAGTGTTCTGAGTGTGTGTGTGTGTTAATATGTTAAATCCTAGTTATCCCTGTAACTTCTGATGAAGCATGTGTCTGTGTATCCAAAGCTGGTCAGGCTCTGATAGCTGTCACTCTCCACCCATGCATGAAGCGACACGTGTGTATGCGTGTGTGTGTGTGTGTGTGTGTGTGTCTGTGTGTAGGTATGGCTTTGGTCTACAGAGGCCCCAGATACCAAGTTCTCTCTCTCTCTCTCTCTCCTTAATCTTTCCCCCTCACACCCCCGGAGACAAAGAGTGAAACAATATAATATAACCCCGCCTTCAATCTGCTCCATGAGGGATCACAGCCATACTAATGTGATGTTCTCTCTTATGTACTGTTCTCGCAGCTTGAAAAAACCGAAGCGACTCTTCATCCTTCCTCGGGGGGATGAGCTCATTCCTTAATTAAACCTCATGCCTTTGTCTTGTAAGAGAGCCCTGAGGCACGTGGTTGACCTCCAATACCACGCCTGGAGGTCGCCTTCCTTCCTGCATGCCATCCTGAGTGACAAAGACAACCCGGCCACCTGATTGCCCCTGGTTGCCCCCCCCCCCTCCACAGTCCAGTCATGAGCCTGGACATGGCGGAAGCCCTCCATGTGCCTTTTATCTTCCCCATGCGAGCCAGTCCTGCTCTCCCTCGTGTGTGTGTGTGTGTGTGTGTGTGTGTGTGTGTGTGTGTGTGTGTGTGTGTGTGTGTGTGTGTGTGTGTGTGTGTGTGTGTGTGTGTGTGTGTGTGTCACCAGCCAACCTGCAGAGCACTGTCAGCAGGGATTATGTGTCACCACTGAATGGTTTCCAGGAAGTACACAAAAACATGCACACTCACACACATTTGGCTTCTTGTCTCACCTTATTTGTAATTGGTCCCTCTCCGCCATCCTCTGAAGTTTTCTACCTGACTGGAAGAGGAGGTCAGCTTCTAAGCATTACATGGACAGGGCCTTGGAACACGGTGTTGGTGATGAACAGCGGCCATCTTTCATGCTTCCTCAGAAACAAATTGTCATTACAATTCCATTAAATTCTGAAATGCCTTGATCACAGAGGTGTAATAGTAGGGGTGAGCCCGGTCGTTATCTTGTGGAATTTATTACGGGCACTTGGATGCATTCAGAGTAGTAGACCCATAATTAACTTAAAAGATAACTTCTCTTTTTAGGGGTCCAAGCCAACAGGTTGGATCCCTATTGTTTTTGTAAGGATTCTTTTTCTTTTTATTATTATTTTTTTTTCTTTCCGTCATCTGACTGATTCAGACAACAATTGTATCGTAGTAGGATATAGTCTCTCTATATTCTATATAATCTATAGTCTTTCCCTGATGATTCTATCTTTTAAAACCAGAGAAAAATAAAGAATTTCAAAACGGGAGCAATAGCGAAAGGCTGTTGAGGAAGCAAGAAAGAATAGTAGGGTACTAACGTTGGTTGGAGGAAAACGAGAATGAAAGATGGAATTATAATTGCAGCGTGAGACAAATTCGGGCCTTCATCCCCACTATACTTAAGAGAGCCCAGAGCACCACCCTTTGACAGCCTCCACCCCTCCACCTCGTGACTGCAAACCCTCCAAACTGCGCCTTCAGGCTTTTCCAAACCCCACGTCTTCAAACTACACCTACTCAACCTGCAGAGGTGTGTGTGTGTGTGTGTGTGTGTGTGTGTGTGTGTGTGTGTGTGTGTGTGTGTGTGTGTGTGTGTGTGTGTGTGTGTGTGTGTGTGTGTGTGTGTGTGTGTGTGTGTGTGTGTGTGTGTGTGTGCACGAAAAGCGAAAATTGAGGGCACATCCGGATTGTTCTCGCCCTCTCCCTCCCTCTTCTGACAGCCTTATGAAGTAGAACAGCATCACGTGGGAGGGGCTATGTGCACGTTCATGCAGGCTGGGCCTACGGGGCTGTGGTGCTTCTCTGTCTGTAATTTTGTGCACATATTTGAACAGATGCGACCTGCTGTCCTCTCTCTCCTCTTGCTCCCTCTCTCTCTCTCTCTGTGCAACCCGTTGGTTTTATTTATTGATCAGATGCCCTTTGATTCAATTGCTTTGTTTTTATCTCTTGTGTTCTTCTTGTGCCAGGTGGTAGCATGGGGTTAGTCCTCACACTGCGTTTGTGTGTGTGCGTGGGAGTTTTGTGTCTGTGTGTGTGTGTGTGTGTGTGTGTGTGTGTGTGTGTGTGTGTGTGTGTGTGTGTGTGTGTGTGTGTGTGTGTGTGTTGTATCACTGTATTTACCATTGAGCATTGTATTTACTCTCTGGGCAATAAAGGAACAGTCAATCTCAGTTGAATCTCAGTTGGATCTCAGGGGCTCTCGTCACGTCGTAGGCTTGGCAGCCTCCATCAATTCAACCCCCTCCTCCCCAAGCCCACTCAGCTGTTTCGCTCCACCACTTGAACCTCGAAAAGATCAATTTTTATTTGTTCACTCCCTCTCTCCTCCTCCCCATTCGGCTTGTATCCATGACAGCATTGAATACAAAAAAGGGGCCACACACACACACACACACACACACACACACACACACACACCTGCTGCTGCTGCTGCTGCTGCTGCTGCTGCTGCTGCCCCAGGAGTCTTGTCTGCGTTCACAACAACGCTGCGTCATTCTTTTATTTTCCCATCGTCTATTCTAGTGACTGAACATCGTTGGCTTGGATGCTTCTTGCTGCCTTCGACTGGGACCATTTACTAGATGCATGAGATGTCCCACAGTTAAACGCTGTTCAATTTAAAAGAAAACACTGAGACAATGTTCATATTATTTGCATGGCTCATACTGAGTGCAGTTTCTTAATGGTACAGTGAGCATTGTGATTGAACACTGAAGCACTTGACTACAGTCGGACAAACTGGGTGAAGCAGGCAAACGAAGAGATGGGAACTCAAAAGCCCTAAAGAACAGAGCTAGAACTCAAAAGGCCACAAGTGTGAGTGAGATCCAAAATAATTGAGGTAAAAATGAATCGGCCACCGACCATGGCTTTGGCATATCGTCTCGCAGTCGCTTTCCCTAGTCAGTGGCAAAAACATAGGATTTCTTTAGTTAATGTGACAAACTGGCATATATTACTGTGTAAGACATCTGTAGACGTTTAAAACACGAAAATCATGATTTTGGCTTCACTGGTCTGTTAAGTTTATTAAGCCAGGGGGATGATATAAGAACCATGAGATAATGGGCTATTTACCATCGAAGCTGCACGGCTAGGTTTGTGGCCAAACACCCTGTTTTTTAACACAGTGGCCTGTGCAAGTATAAATATACCCTGCAGGCAAGCGGCGGCAGGGGGATCGGAAGCAAATCCATCCGGTGTTGTGAGTTCTTCAGGTGATTGTATTAGCCCATAGGAGGGGATGTTCTCATCCAGTCATCGATGCACTGAAGACTGGACATCACAGCTTTCCTGCTCGGTGGAGATATGCTCCTTCCAGTGACCTCAGGAACGCATGGATGTCCTGATCCCCGCTTTGCATAGCTTGTTAGCCTATTTAACAGATTATTGGTCAGCCTCCGCCTCTCATAGACCAGCATACATTCATCTGTACATCCATTATCACGCACACGGTTAATACACACTCTAGTCGGCAATTATGAACCCCATGTTTCACAGATTCGGGTGTTGGATAAGTGAGGCGACTGAATCGAATAGCGAGAGTTCTTGCACTGCGTGGCGGCGGGTGGTGCCTCCCCTGCGTCTTCTCCTGTTCTGCGCCGCACTCCATTAACAGACTCCTCCGTGGTCCACGGAAGGCAACTGTTATGACGGGCTGTCCTCGCTCTGCTCGTCTGATGATCAGTGTTTCCTGTGTTCCGCTAATAGGCCACTGGGAAACGATGAATAGCGCATTGTGAACCCGGCTCCTCCGTTTAGCAGAGTCCTTCTATACCCTGACCTTGCACTGTGACAGGCCAGCCGACACACAGAAGTACAAGAACACAGAGTGATCGTGTGTGTCCATAGGATCTTCCCTCCCTGTTGTTTCAGGGGGGGCCACATAACGGTGAAAACCGAAGGATCCCCTCCACGAGTAATCAATGTTTAAAGGGCATGATGAACGTTGCTCTCGGCATCTATTGACCTGCTATCAGAGTATCCTTTAACGGCGATTGTTGAACGCCCGCTCCCACACTCTGTGGCCGGCCGGCGCATTGATTTGCCCATGGGACGATGAGCCGTACAACTGCGCTGTGCGCTTCAATGAACCGATCCAATATATCGTTAGTTTGGATTTTACATATTAGTCTTCCTCTTTGTCTGCCTGTTCATGAAAAGATTTATATATTGAAAATACATATCCCACAAATTGTTCCAATTTAGTTTTGTTTCATTGTCCTTATTTGTACTATTTGTACTGCTCTCAGTCGGATGCTACAAAATGGTATGGATTATCATAGCTGATGATTGTATCGCAAGAAAGGCCATTCTTTTTATTAAATTCAGAAGCAGTGGAAGGACGCACTCTGTGAACACACGCCAGGGTCGCGTCTCCAGCCAACACAGCAGGTCGCCTGTTTGCTCTGCGGTATGACCGACATGTCTGGAATGCAGATATTTGCAGTTAATATGGGCACACGGCGTGCTGATGGCCCTTTGGCTAGTGTACTGTTACCAACAGGTGCTACTCTTCCTGTGTCACATTGTTTCCATTTCTTCCATCCAATAATAACACCAGTTTCAAGAGACAAAAAAGAACCCCCCCCCCCCCCCCCTCTCCGTCTCCTATTTTTTTCCCATCAAAGTAGTATTTATTTATTTATTTTTTCACGTTTTTTTGTTTGCTTGACACAGCTGCAACCGCTTTTTGATCCATTGTCCCATCGTGTGTGTGTGCGTGTGCGTGTGCGTGCGCGTGTGCACGTGCGTGCGTGTGCACCTCCTCTACTCTACCCTGACTGAGCTCCAGATTGTGTGTGTGTGTGTGTGTGTGTGTCGGTCTGTGCGTGCGTGTGTGTGTGTCGGTCTGTGCGTGCGTGTGTGTGTGTCGGTCTGTGCTTGTGTGTGTGCACCTTCTCTACTCTTCCCTGACTGAGCTCCAGATCATGCAGCCTCTGAGGGCCAGTACAGTAATCCTGGCCCTCTACCAGCCCCTGGTCTGGCTGGGCAGCTCTCTCTCCGTGACGATACCAACTGGTCCGAGGTGAAAAGGCCTCCAGCCTATTTCAGATGACATCATTGCATCTAGTCGCAAAGCTGTGTGTGTGTGTGTGTGTGTGTGTGTGTGTGTGTGTGTGTGTGTGTGTGTGTGTGTGTGTGTGTGTGTGTGTGTGTGTGTGTGTGTGTGTGTGTGTGTGTGTGTGTGTGTGTGTGTGGGCGTCTTCGCGCCCTCAAACATGATTTCACTCGACGATGAGGTCGGCGGTAAGGTATCAAAGGAATGTGGATCAGGCAATTGTTCGTCATGGCTCTAAAAGTGCATAACCTGTTTTCTTTGTCTTGTATTGTTTAAACACACACACAAACACACACATATTGAGAAAGAAGTGTATCCTGGTGTGGTTCGGACCGGGCCGTGTAGATACTGGGATCTTGCCATCAGTGATTCATTAATATAGAGACAATTTTATGTGCATTTTAATAGTTTGGCTGAAGCTTTTATCCAGAGTGGCTTTCAAGTGAGGCTGAGGAACAATCAAAGCACTGCCTCCACGTCGCAGCAGCTACAAAGCGTACAGGCGTTCACCCGACAGCCTGGAAGAGAAAAGGGCGGGTGTTTCTTTATTGCTTGTGAGTGAAGCAGGCGAATATCCCGGCAGCGGCACGACACGACACTAGTGCTACGTCAAACCGAATCAACAAGGCGCTAGTTATCATCCTCTTCAGGTACTTCATAAGGGAATTGAAACGTCCCCTCAGCGGACATTATAATGTACGGACGGGATATTCGGTCCTGCCCGGTCTGTCAACACGCTGGGGTGTTGGATGTAGAATGTATAAACATTTCACAAAGTAAAATATTGCAACGCTCTTAATATCTTTCAGTTTCTTTTTTGCAGCTTAAGAGTTTAGCAGATTGGGCTTTCACATAAAATACTTTGCCCCCGGGCATGCGGCGTGGCTCTGGCAGCTTCTTTAGCCAGGCTGCTCCTGCCTTGATATCTGCCTGCCTCTTGGCTCGGCTCTGGGCTTAAGAGTGTGTGTGTGTGTGTGTGTGTGTGTGTGTGTGTGTGTGTGTGTGTGTGTGTGTGTGTGTGTGTGTGTGTGTGTGTGTGTGTGTGTGTGTGTGTGTGTGTGTGTGTGCATGGGCTCTTTAGGAGCTGGCAGGGTGACACGGCTTCCTCTGACTGATTCAATACTTCAGGGCCAGGATGAGGGAGATGAACACACAGACACACACTTTGAAAATGTGACAGACCCCCTACATTGCGTCCAACTGAGGAACTGTGACACGTCTACAACATAGTAGCGGGTTTGAATACATATTTCACGGTTTTGTTTTGGTCCATTAGTCATCACACAACAAAACACTTTTGACAAGCAATGAACGCAAACACACTCAGAACCTTGCTCTGGCATCTTACCTGTCAACCAATCAAACATGCTGGGCGATGGTCAGGCAGGATAGGCTGTCACACGGTGCTACTTCACGGGGCTGCTTTTACCATTTTTCCTGTTAAAGAAAAGCTTCCTAAAACATGTCCTGGCTGTCAGCCATTCAGACCGGTTCTACCTTGAGCGGGCATGGATTGGTTGAAGGGTTAAAGATCATCTATTCATAGCCTACCTCATACTGTGGGACAGAGTGGTGTGATAATTGTTTGTGACCAGACTGAATCCTGGACAGCTTTTTGTGATAGTCCATACTCGGGGAGCAGCGAATCTTGTGTGAAATCTCCACGATTATGCACTAGTGTTTATCAGGAACACACACACACACACACACACACACACACACACACACACACACACACACACACACACACACACACACACACACACACACACACACACACACACACACACACAGCCACAGCCGACAAACAGGATGATGGATAAAGTAAGAATGCATTTTGACAATTTCCCGCCCTTGCTGTGACCCTCCCCTGACACATTAGTCCGGTAAGAGGTCATGCCAGTCAGTCCGTACTGAAGTAAACAGGACTGGGAGGTTCCCTGGTAAAGTAAAACATGCAAAGTCTGTTCCCACGCAACATGTCGCACACAACAGCGTGAGAGCTGCGTCTGTGTGTGTTGTGTGATTTTGGATGCAAATGTGTGGCATTACGCGTTTTTGAAAGGGGAGCTGGGGTTGCTTTCCATAGCCGCCTCTAGCCATGTTTGTTGATGGGCCCCTCAGTGCTTGTCTCACAGTCATCTGATTTTTTTTAGTATTGGATTCATGCAGAACCCCCTATGAAGAATAGCAATCAAAGTTGTGTTTGAGCTCTCTTTCTAATGGAGACCTGTGTGTTTAGTAAGGTGTTGGTATTGACCTGATTTAAAAACGTTGTTGCATCTGACATGCAAAATATCACTGGCTTGTGGTTTTCTTGACTTGCTGATCGACCCCTCATGTCTCGTCTCAACCTAACTGGGTTAGGTTGGAAGTCTCACGTCCCTCCTCTTCTGTAGGTCTTATGCAGACGCTTGGTGGCTCACAGCAGAGGAAGTGGTGGAACTTAAACAATCTAACTTGGCTTGAAAACACATACACACACACACACACACACACACACACACACACACACACACACACACACACACACACACACACACACACACACACACACACACACACACACACACACACACACACACACACACACACACACACAAGTCTTCAGCCCTTTTCCCATTTCTCTAGCGGTGTTTACATCAGCTGGCGACGTTGTATGTCTTTGGAAAAAGGTTTTGAGAGGCTTTGGTACAAAGTACAAGCACACTTGATAAGATAAACATAGGACTCGCTCCTGGTAACACGGCATGGATAACTGATGGCCAGCTGTTGTACAACAACACTCCCACAGGACATCCACGCCTGCCTGATCCAATCTAACCAGCAGTGGGCTTCCCCAGGGGGAGAGGGAGGCAGGCCGGAGACTGAGTGAGGCAAGGCGAGCTCTTGAGTTGACTATAAAGGTTTGCAGATTGATCCCACAGTCGTACCGTTGGGTGTTAACCGGGTCGCCTTTCTGCAAGAGGGTTGCATCAGCATGGGGAATCGATAGGTATATCGCCATATGTATGGAATGAAGCGCTTCCCACCGGGAGCAGGATCGCAGACGTAAAACCCTCTGCAGTTAGCCAAGTCTGGTAATTCATGTACCAAAAAAATGGCCACACATATCTCCCTCTAAGCTGGAGAGACAGGTGCTTGCAGGGGATATAGAGAGCAGATGTTTCGGATTGGGGAAATGCCCTCCACCGCCAGCCTCAGGCAAATGGCCGTCCGCTACCTTATCTCGTGTCAGACGCATTAGCCGAGTGCTAAAAACTAGCCACACTTGTTTGCAGGTTTCGGGGGTGTATCTGCACAGTATTGTGTTTCCTAATAGAGCCTGTTCTTCCAGATGCTACCCTGGCCGGCTGTGTTTGTCGTTGCCTATTACGCGCTTTGCCATTACAGCAGATTGAAGGCGGAGATAGTCGTCGGCCATGAAAGGCTCTTGTTGTGACGCTCCAGTGACGCCGGAGTTTATTTCCCCTCTCCCTCGCCTTGGCAACCGACGGGGCGAAACAAAGCACAGTGGGGATGAGGTATCGAGACGCGCCGCCGCGCCACCGACCAATTGGGTGTCAGTTACCCCGATGGACATCCAAGCTCTGGGAAAACAGATGCAACCTATTCTCTCTGTTCCTTTTAAATATTTAGAGGGGAAGGCTGGTCGGTGCAGGGTTTAACATAACATGGTGGTCATGACTGACTGTGCATGTACAGTTGTTTTAGTGGGTCTGAACATTTAAGTGTTTTTCAGAACGATAAGCACATAATTAATGTTCCCGAGTGCAAGCTCTATGTTTGTGTGTGCAATATGCGTGTGAATGTCCGTGAAACGGGAGTGAGAAAAAGAAGGCATTTCAGCTATGCCAATTAGGCGGTTCTCTCAACCACAACGGGATTCGCTTGGCCAGGAAAGGGCTTGCGATTTCTAGAGCTTGAAAACACTCACTCACTCACTCACTCACTCACTCACTCACTCACTCACTCACTCACTCACTCACTCACTCACTCACTCACTCACTCACTCACTCAGACTTTGTGATTTTTAACAATTTTGTTTTTAAAGGATGCATTAAAGGCAAGTTCATGGCTCATAATGTATCTTTTGATATTTTTGGGTGTAATATGTATACATAAATGGTGTATAGCAATAAATGAACTGGCAGATATTTTTTATTTCATAGTTATCTAGAAGATAATCAATATTCCAGTAACCAAAGCAACACTTGGCAGAACCTAAGAACAGCGATGGCAATAAAATGATAGGACATTGTTGGAATCAATCCATTCAGCATGAATTGATGGATTGACCCTGAAACGCATCCATTCTGACACGAGTGTCATGCGGAAAATAGCGAGACACCTGCCCACCTGATCATTAAGCACAAAGAATTAAACGTGTCAAAATCAGCGTCACCTTGTCAGGCCCATGGTGTTATCATTTGGCAATTCTGGCTAATGATGCGTTTCCCCTCCCTGCTGTGGGAGTTCTGTCTTGGTGTCATCACCACACAGACTCAGGCCAATTTGAGGAAACAAGTCGGTAGGAAGGGCTTCAGCGATCATGCGGTGCTAAGAAGCTGGCTAGCTCCTTCAGCCGGAGCTACCCCTCGCTGCCTCATTTGCCTCCCTGACCAGGGCACTCCTTGGACTCTGAACGGCCATATATTGGGGCAGAATAGTTTTAGTATGACTCAAACACAATGACACTCGCACAGATACAGACACACAGAGACAGACACACACACGTTCCTTTCTCTTGAGCGTCTAAACTTCTGAGTGAATAAGTAAACCCATCAGGGGGCTGAACTAGAATAGGGTGGTTCTAGGCTGTCTCTCTGTTGAATAGTGTAGTTGTTTTGATGTGTGTGGGCAGGAACATGCCTGCTGTGTTGTTTCATTGCAGGCGAAGGGTACTCTCCTTCAGATGATCAAAGTCCAAAACCGCCTGAAATCCAAACAATGCACTAATTACGACTTTGCCGGGGCATTTTGACCCATTTTCCCCTCACCATTCATTCGGAATATCGATTGGACTTTCTTGTGCTGAATGTGTGTGTGTGTGCACAGTGTTCCTTTCATCCGTAAAATCATGAGCTGAGCAAACACTCCAGTAGGCCACAGTCCAAGCTGAAACCAACTTTGAGTGTTTGCTCAGTCAGCCAGACTTCAGGTTCACACACACACACACACACACACACACACACACACACACACACACACACACACACACACACACACACACACACACACACACACACACACACACACACACACACACACACACACACACCCCGCATGTAATGTTACTATACATTGCAAAGCTAAATATGATATAATTCTGCAATCAAAATAGGTATAATGTACCTCGAATATCAAGATCAGATTATTCACTGAGGCTCTCACTATCCCCATATATATGTAGAATGTATTTTAGAATTCAAAAGAAACAACATGCGCTCCATTTCTAAGGAAGCCGACCATTCATATTTAATGTGGATATCAATCATCAGGGATTAGCCAAACGGGGGGAGCGAGGCACGAGAGCGGCATGTGCTTGTTAAGCACATCCCATAGTTACCGTGGACGTCAGTCAGGATGGATTAAGGGGGCTGCCAGGCAGGGCACATATGCAGCATGGGGATGGTTTTTCTGTTGCCGCCTGTAGGTCAGCTGGTCACGTGGCCCCTGCTGGACGCAGGGAGGCTGGGGGCTGCAACCCATGAGTCAGGATTAAACCCATGCCCAAACACCAAGTACTGACCTGTGACTGATGTCCACACTGGAATAGTGAGCATTAGTATTATGTGTTTATTTTAGCATTATTTATTTTTTTAATAGAGAAGAAGGTATGGGAGAGGGGAGAGGGGAGGACATACAGCAAATGACCACGGGAAGGATTCTAACAAGGGTCACTGCGAGCAGGACTCAGCCTGTATGGTACTCTCCTCCCGGGGAGCCACTTGGGCGCCTCATATATATATATATATATATATATATATATAGAGAGAGAGAGAGAGAGAGAGAGAGAGAGAGAGAGAGAGAGAGAGAGAGAGAGAGAGAGAGAGAGAGAGAGAGAGAGAGAGAGAGAGAGAGAGAGAGAGAGAGAGAGAGAGAGAGAGAGAGAGAGAGAGAGAGAGAGAGAGAGAGAGAGAGAGAGAGAGATTCAAAATTATTTTCAAAACAAACGGGGTGGGGGGCGGTTTCGGTCGCATTATGATTAGCATTGACCTCGTCGATGTGCACGTCTAGACAAAATTCCTCCGGTGCCAAGGCGGAGGTGGGCCGGTTTATCCGCAGTACTGCAGACACAGGGCGGCATTGGAGCAGCAGAATAACAGCCCATCAGTGAGTAACGGCATAACAACCCAATGGGACATTGAGGATCTAAAAGCTGTTTTCTGGTGTGGGCGGGGATCGAGCCCTCAAGCAATCTTGGCCCTCGTCCCTTCAGCCCTCCTCCGCCAGGCATGGCGCTCCCGCCAAGTGGCGAGGGGTTACACCCGGCCCGCCAAGCAGTCACTACTACCAAGCCCCTCCCTCCCATACACACAAACACGCACACACACACACACACACATGGTGCTCCTTAGGCCTTAGGGTGTTATCATTCATTCTCAGCAATTACTCAGATCCATGAAATGCGTCTCCAGAGGAAGGGTGGGTGCAGAGCGGGTGGGCTATTGTTTTAAACGTGTTCCCTGTGCCAGACTTCAGGGGGAGAGGAAACTCTTAGAGGGAGGAAGAATTAATGTAGAGAATCAGAGCGAGTCAGTGAGCGAGAGACTTGGGGTTTGTTTGAGGTGAGGCAGACAGTTGTGTGATCCAAAATATGCTGTTACTTCGGACTGAAAGTCTGACAGATATTTGAATTCAGAAATAGCTGTGGTGTGTGTGGTTTTCATGTGTAATTGCGTAGCAGCATCTTAGGGAGCCAAAGTGGTGTATTACTACATTACATTGTGTCGTACAACAGATTGCACTCTATAGTAGTTTGGTTTCCTACGGTCGATGGAATTAGCTTGCCATTCAAATGCGGGATAAAAGCCTTGTGCATACAATACATTTCAGACAACCACAAAAAAACAGCTGTGTAGAGGTGTGTGTGTTTGTGTGTGTGCGTGTGCTGTGCGATGATGTGATCGGATCACTGGTTCAGGGTTAACCTACTGTGAGCATAGCAGACACAGCTGTGGACAGAGATCTCTTTGTTTGAGACTTGATGTCTTTTTCCTCCAGATTTTCTTTGTTTCCTAACAACAGGTCTCCCAGGAAATTCCGAGGACATTCTCAGGACATGCATCATAGTATTTCTAAGTATTTGACATATACCAGCCGACACCGCATGGCAGTATTGATCACTGGCTAAGCTTTTATTAGCATTCACCTGTGTTATGTCGGCCTGGCTCCTATATTAGCATTCACCTGTGTTATGTCGGTCTGGCTCCTATATTAGCATTGGTCAGTGTTATGTTGGCTAGGCTCCTTCTGTAAGCATTTACCAGTGTTATGTCGGCAAAGCTCCTATATTAGCATTGACCAGTGTTATTTCGGCCTGGCTCCTATATTAGTATTGACCAGTTTTTTGTCGGCCTGGCTGCTATACTGACTATAACCAGCGTTGGATCAGCCTGGCTACTATAATGGCATTGACCAGTGTTGCGGCTGCTAGGCTCCTATATCAGCATACAGCCGTGTTGAGTCGGCAAGGCTCCTATATGAGCATTGCCCAACACTGCGTCGGCGTGGACCCGGGTCAATACTGCATCAAATAAAGACCCTCCCGAGACCTTGGCAGTGCACTTTTGACGCATGAAGGGCAGGCCTCGAGAGGTTGCCTAGCTTAATGACTGACAGACAGTCCCCTGTCGCCGCCCTTCTCCAGGCTGAAACGGACACATTCCCTTGCTCTGGAGCAAGCACAACCGTCACTCAACCTCCGTCCCCCCCGTTTCCGTCTTTCAATGTGTATACCGTCCCTTTGTTTGTCTTTCATTGGGTAAGTGAAAACTCTAAAATCGCTGGCATCTCCATCCACCTCTTCGCTCCTCCTCACCCGTTGATCCTCCCCAGCCTGCGCCTCGAGGAGGCGTAGGGGCTTTCGTGAAAGCCCCGGGTAATTAGGATGCTTCTGTCAGCCACCCAGCTCACAATACCAAATTATACACAGCCGGCCGCACTCCTGCCTTCATCTGTCACCGCTGAGGAGGACTTCTCGGAGCCCTGGCAGTCGCCACCACATCGACGCCAATGGCGTCTCAGGAGTAGGGCCCAATCTTCGATCGAGGAGTATGAATCAGAGTCTGAAAGAAGTCCCTCTACTCTTGGATCTACCGCCAGCACATAGAGGGTATTACCATCGTTGCACTTCGGCGGTGTTGTGCCTGGTGGTGGTTTCTTAGCACACAGGGAAACCATCTGTGGGAGAGGCACGGTACATTCCCCCCCAAGTGCGCGCCTGTTAACAATAGGCCTTTATGCAAGCTGAGTGTCAACAGGAAAACGTAGCCTGCCACTGAGGAGCAGAACAATCTACGGGAGTCCTTCATGCTGCAAGCCCATGGCTTTGAGGGGCAGCTGTTTTTAAAAAAAATGAATGTGATTATATTGACTACATGTTATTTATTCCAACAATATGCAAGTGCTTGTCTGCCTTAAAAAAAAAACAGCACATTAAACATTAGATATTATGCGTGCGTTACAATGGTGTTTATATTCTGTTCACACAACGGTTTGTTTTCTCCCGGCCTGCGGTTCATGGCACACACGGGGCTCGATACCCATTCGATCATATAATGTGCAAACTGTAGAATAAATCACAACACAACACATCCGCTACGGGGCTGTAGATCTTCTGCTAATGCTGGACACGTTTCTGTGAAGTCAGCAAAACCAACCATGTTGTTAATGGGAAAGTGCTCCTCTTTGATGAGTAAACAACAACTGCTCACATTTGAGTTGTGTGTGTGTTGTAGAGCGGTGCTAAATTGCTCTCCAGAGACCCAATGATCAGGCCCGGTCAAGAGACTAAAGCTTTTCTTGTTTCCTCTCAAGGGATGTGTCGAGAGATGTAAACAAAGTGGGTATGATGCGCTTTTTTAAAGGAACAACATGCATTGCATTGATTCCCGGGGGGTTACATTTAGAATCTGTTTAACACAAACAAAATTGAAATAACTGTTACTGTAGCCATGATCCAGGGTCCTTGAGCTACACAACCTCCCCTTGAAACCTCCTAGCCTGTACTGCCCCGCCACGGTGCCCCCAGAGCCCCCTGGGGGTCTGACAGACACTATAGAGGTCAGTGCCATCGCACTGACCTCAATGTCCCCTGTGGTCCACGAGGAAAAACAAAGACTGAAACAACCTGGCCGGTGAGCCCTGCTGTATTGGTGACTGAGGGCCAATTTTGTCTTTTAATTAAATTCTGAAAAATAAGCCTTGTTTTCTAATGGCCTCGAAACTGCAGTTGTTCGTTCCAGCAGTATTTAAAGGTCTCTTTGAAGTGGCTTTGCCTATAAATATTCACAAATACCACAGGCGAAGCTTTGATTGTCCAACAGCAAATCTCGAAGTACAGCACCATTGTGAAGTCAATAGCCGACCCCGTGTTGTCGCACACAGCGTCACAATTAAAGTGAAACAAAAGAGGAACACCCATCACCCTGGTGCAGTTTCTCCGACCAAGCCTCCAAACAACGGGATGGCTAGTGTCGCACTGCATTCTGGGGAGTAATCACCAATCCCTGGCCTCTCCTCCGCGAGCAACGGGCAGCATTTAGTACTGCAAAAAAGCTAGAGGGAGGGATGGGATGGGATGCAGAGGGATTAGGTTCGCTTTGGGCGGGAAAACAGTTTAGGGGTAGGAAGAGCGGAGAGAAGGGGATGGAATATATAAGAAGAAGAAGAAGTAGAGGAGATGCTCGCTGCAGGGGCTCAACCTTTTGAGGCAGTGTGTTGTGGGATTTCCTAGAGACTGTGATTCTGTCAGGCTGAAGACAGTTCACATGGCATTGGGCAGCAATGCAAGTGACAGGCAGTGGGGACTGTCTCTCTCCCTCTGTGTGTGTGTGTGTGTGTGCGCGCGTGTGTGTGTGCGCTCCTATATTGTGTTATTGTGTGTTTTTTCACTGCACTCAGATTGGAATAATGGCACACCATAACTTTCCAGCTAGCACATAAAAGGAGATCGGGGAACACAGCCTTCCCCATTATGGAACTACAACCCACTGCACGTCCAATATGGCGGTGGTCAGAGCTCTGGGATCTGCATTTGAGACAGATCATTCCTACTCCTACGCATTGGTTCAATAGCAGAGTTTCGGGAACCCTTTCCTCCGTCCAATAAAAAAAGAAGAAGAAGCGTGTTCTGCAAAACAAAGCCCCCTTCCCCGAGAACACCTCTGGGCTGTCTCCCTCCCCTCCCTCCTCCCCCTCTCTCTCCCACCTCTCCGCTCCGGTGAGGCGAGGCGCGATAAGGGATTGTGCTGCTTGTCCCCCCCAGTGAGGGCCCGGTGCGATCGATGGGGACGCAGCCCGGGAGGCCTGCCGCAGGTCCCTGGCGGCCACTTCATCTCCTCACGCCTCATATCGATCCATCTGCCGGGGCCCTGAGATGCCGTCGCGCAACCGAATGCGCTGCAGTGAAACGGGAGGCCAATGGGATGATCGGCGGCCCCCCTGTCTCACGGCGGGGCACGGGGCGGGTCACGGGCTCACACGGGGCTGGGGGGGGTTTAGGAGGGTCAGTGACCCAAGAGAGTGAGCGTGACAACGTTGATACAAGGGTGTCAAAGGTGAATGGGCTTTTATCGGTTGAATTGATCCTGTTCATCGGGCGTGCAGAGTTTGTTCTTCCCTTGAGCACGTTTGCCCGACCGCTGACAAACACGGAATGACAACGTCAAGATGTGGTCAACCGAAGTGAATGACTGCAGAAAATACTCACCTTTCTTATTTAGCTATAACCCATTTATTTGTTTTAATGTTTCAGTGGTGTACAAAATGGTTTGTAGGAGTTACGTATTAAAAACGTTTCAATTGCCAAGGGCTATATCCCAGGTAGGGCTGTGCTTTGCTTGGACAGTGTCACGTTTCAGCGATGCTAATCAGGTATTCAAGGCTGACACGTTTTTCCACAAAGCACTTAATCGAGGAACAAATAACCTTTCTAACGACCCCTTCTGAAAAGTGCCCTCGACTAACGAACTCTGTCACAAAGCGGTAGGGAGGATGTCGGGGATGTTCAGACATGGAGGGGTGCAAGGGAGGGCGTTTGTTTTCAGCTGTTGTGCCAGCAGGAGGCCCAGGAGCATATGCCGGTCGGCTGACCCCTTTATGTAACAGGTCGGCACGGAGGAGACGCCGGCCGGGGTGGGGTCATAAAGACGGGGGCAATTGGCAGCAGACCACAGCAGGGGGGCCGGGGGGAGGAGGGGGAGGTTAGGATAGAGGTAAGGGAGGGGGGCAATTCAGACAAAGTAGAGGGGTTTATTTTTCTCTGACAAAAGTTGAACATTGAAATAACAAAGAATACCTATTGAAGGCGCTGTAAGCTGGATTTATTCGGTAAAATATGTTTGCGTTAAATAGCTCTCGTATTCAGACAGCAATCACTGA